>NW_021604781.1:4574116-4610052 GCF_004785775.1 Grammomys surdaster
TCTCTCTCTCTCTCTCTCTCTCTCTCTCTCTCTCTCTCTCTCTCTCTCTCTGTCTGTCTGTCTCTGTCTTTCCAGATTCCTTCTGGCTATGCCAAGATTTGCAGCTTGACTGGAGTGTTTTTGGTTTTGCTTTCATTCTAATTAAATTGTCTTGAGCTTACTTCTGAACCCATTCTTAATCTCTTTTATTAATGAGAATGGAAACTCAAGAGGCATCCCTGGTAACATGTGTTACTTTAGGTGGAAGTTGCCAATGTTTCAGGTAAGAGATGAAAATATCAATGCTGACCAGTGGGAAATGTGTGTCTGAAACCCCAAAGCATCCGCAGAGAGGTTTTAGCTTGTGAAATAAAGATAGCCAGGAGATTGCTCCTTGGTCATTAGGCAGAATAATTAAGTGTTAAGGTCTGGGGCAGGCAGGCTCCTAACATATGCACAGCCTAGGCAGCTTTCTGACTGGCTGGAAAATGTGGCCATCTGGCATCGGCAAGGACAGTTTTCAGAGCAGCCATTTCCCTAAGTCATTGTCCACTCCCCAACCCCCATGTACACACAAGGCATGGGTACTCAGTGTGTTGATTAAATTACAACTCCTGTTCAGGTGATTTTAGCAATTCTAGAATAATAAAGGATAGATACTGAGGTAGCAGACATGATGCTGAAGAGGTCTCTGCCACAGTCTTCTGCTTGTCTGTCTGTAACTGCGAATCTTCCCACTGTCTGTTTCTTTCTTCTGTTTTTAATCTCATTAATTCGTTTTATTGCTTCTTGGCCATTTTCTCATTAGACTGCGTGCTGGTTAGATTTTATTTTATTCCATCTTATGTTTTACTGTTTTCAACTTTCCACAAGCTAGGGTCATCTGGCAAGAGGGAAACTCTGTTGACCACATGCCTCCATCAGATAGGCAAGTCTGTAGAGACATTTTCTTGATTAGTGATTGACGTGGGATGGCTCAGCCCACTGTGGGCATTGCCACCCCTGAGCAAGCCATGAGGAACAAGCTGGGGTGGGGGGTAGCAAGCCGGGGGAACAAGCCATGAGGAACAAGCCAGGGGGAGCAAGCCCGGGGAACAAGCCAGAGAGCAGTGTTTTCTTCTCCTTGGCTTCCGTTTCATTTCCTGCCTCTAGGCTGTTGCCCTGACCTTCCTTGATGATAGACTACAGTGTGGAAGTGTGAGACAGATAACCCCTTTCTTATCCAAACTGCTGTTGGTCATGGTTTTTATCACAGCCATGAAAATAACTAATTTTAAATAGTAAATACTATAATTTAGATATATATGATATAAATATTATATAATAAATATAATTGCATTATATATGACATAATAAATAATCTATTATATTTAATATAATAAAGAAATATATAATAAATAAGTAATAAAGAATGTATATAATAGAGATAGTATATAAAAATATAGTATAAATAAATATAAGTAAAATATAAGTATAATATAAAATTAATAAAAATTTAAATAATAAATGAATAAAAATTTACAGACAGTAAATTTCGTAAGTTCACTGAACACCTTAAGTTTGCTGTGTGACATACTTTCTGTGGCTATTTCCTAATGAATACGTTAACTCAAGGTTCCTATTTGTTGAAAACGACTGTTTCATGCTTAAACATTTTGGAAATAAGTTAGCTTTTTTGGAATACCAGCCAATTCTGTTTTTTGCACTATTGGGTTATGTTGAAATTGTCAAAATGCAAAATATCAGTTATGTTCTTGGTTGTGGAGTCTTCTGCTATTTCCCTGTGTATAAACTGATAACATGTCTGCTTCACTGTACGGTTAAGGAGGAGGTAGATGAGAGAGAGAGGGAGGGGGAGGGGAGAGGAGGAGAGAGAGGGAAAGTGAGAGAACAGCCAGAGGCATCTGGAAGAGTCCAGAGCAGAGAGAGGAAGACAGACTGAACGTGGCTAGCTGGCTGGACCTGGTGATGAGAGAAACAGAAGCAGAAACAAAGTGGACAGAGAGAGAGAGAGAGAGAGAGAGAGAGACAGAGAGAGAGAGAGAGAGAGAGAGAGAGAGAGAGAGAGAGAGAGACAGACTGACTCAAAATCAGACAAACACAGACACAGAGAACATAGCTGAAATAGCAGAGTTATAAGGAGAATGTGTGGCTGGGGAGGGAAGCCCATGAGTTGGGGAGGTAGGGGGTGGGTTAGTATAGAGGAGGAGGTGAGAAAGGCCAGGATACCAGCATGGACTTTTTAAAATTTGTAACAGGTACTTGTAGTACTGTGGAAGCCTGGAGGCCAGCGTGTGCTTTGGTATGCTAATAGACACCCAGGGTAGCCATTTGTCCCTTCTGCCTTTTGAGTTTCCTTTGGACTGGACGCCCTGCATAAGAGCTTTCTTTTTATGACCCCTGTTTTCTTTATGCATGGTCCGAATGTGCGACAGATCAGCAGGTGATCTACACAGTGGGGAGAAGTTAAGGAAAACACAGTCCAAGTCCTGGGAGTTTGCATCAAATGGGAGAGTTATTGACACAGAAGTAAATGTCTGTTTCTTACAATCAAGGGACTTTATAGGACCAGTGAGATGGTTCATTGGGTAAAAGAACTTGAGATCCATGTGGAGAAGGAGAGAACTGGCTTGTGCAAGTTATCTTCTGACCTCCATAGAGGGTGTGTGTGTAGCATGTGCACGGCAACGAAGGAGCACACACACACACACACACCTCTGGCTTTAAATACATACATACATACATACATACATACATACATACATGTGATTTTAAAGAGAAGTAGATAAATTAACATGTGTTTGTAACAGGGAATGTCAGGAAAGGTCATGGAAGAAGTGACTAAACAGGAATTTAAGAAATACATAGGAACCAGTGACTGCCAAGGTAGACGTGTTAGCCTGGAGTCAGAGATAGACGAAAGAATGGTATTGTTATGACTACAGCATTAAGTGCATGGCCAGGAAAGGAAGCAATGGCATTTGACTATGCGAATGAGCCAAGTGACACATCTTCAGCCTTGCATGCTGGTTGTGCTCCTGAGTTTCAGACCTGTGTAGAGACAGAATCAATAAAAGGTGTGTGTGTGGTGTTTAATATATTTATATAATATGTAACTAAGATAACTATATATTATTGTCAAGTTATACAGATAATATTATCAATCATACATTACAAAAGTATGCCTTTTGGGTATGTATGATAACATTAATTTGTGAGGTTATGGGGGCTGGAAAAGTCCCACAATTCATGGTGTACAAGCTAGAGACATGGGGTTGCTGGTGTTATGACTCAGGACAGGCCTGACGGGTTGATGGAAGCTGCTGTTCTGAAACCCAGGCCCAAAGCAGAAGACAAGAAATGACCCAGCTCCAGCAGTGGGAGTGGAGAGCGAGGCAAAGTCCTCCTCTACTCGGATTTTTACTCAGTAGCTTAGATGATGCCCAGCCACGTTGGGGAGGCCCATCTACCTCCCTGACTATCTACCGTCCTGCTCCTGTGGTTTGTCTGGCTCCCTCCCTGCCTCCTGCCCATCTCAAGCTGCCACTTCCTCTTCTTTATCTATTAAGCACTTTCCATGCATAAGCTTTTCCATGTCACAGGGTTCAGATTTGTGGTTCGAATGAGAAGTGTCCCCCATAGGTTCTTGTACATGAACGCTTGGTGTCCAGTAGGTGGTGCTGTCTGGGGAGGTTAGGGAACTTTTAGGATGTAAAATAGGACTGGGGGAAGTACATCCCTGGGGGGCCGGCTTTGAAGGTCTACAAGCTGGCTCCACCTCCTGCTCACCTTCTGTGTTTCCTTTATGTGTGGATGGAAATCAGCTGGCTTCCTGCTCTTGCCTCCCCCACCATTTTAATCACAGTAATAAAAAGGAACTAATACGTCATCTTGAACTAACTCCTTCCTCCCTTTTTTATAACTAGTTACTAATACATTTTTTTTTAGTTTTAGTTATATCTTCGAAAATATATCAACTTCTTTCCCCACAAACAGTTCTTCATCTGGACTGTGATAGGCCCCTTCTAACTGGATTTCTACCCTCCACTGTGCAAACACATTGTCAGCCTAACTGCTGGCCATCCGGGTTACCCACCACCAGCATCCTTCTTCGCACCCAGCATGCCTTGGGATGGTGAGAGAAGGGCAGACTCCAGCCTGAGGAGGGACCATTGTTCCCTGGAGCTGTAGATGGAGTCAAAGCCATGGTTTATGGTCAGCGTATAGCACTGACAGCCCCCTTCTGGCGGTAATTGGTCCAGGTTCTGTATTCTGTTATCATCAGGGATATCACGACAAACAGTGAGATGAATAACAAAAGAAGGAGCAGTAATCCCAGCAAAGGCTCCTCTCATGCTTCTCTGGGCTGAGTCCTTGGCGATCTCATCAGTATCCTCTTAACCAGAGCTGGACATCACGAATCACACAGCACCCAGATACAGTGCTTTGTAATTTGGAGCAATAAGGGCACTGTTTTGGTTTTGAAAGTGTCTTCTCTTAGGTTGGCTAAATGAAATTATAAATTTACACAAGTATTCCCCATCAAATAGGGAGTAAGAGAAAAATAGCGTGTCCTAAAGCAAGGGAAAGGAGGTCAGTGTGGACTAGTGTCAGCTTGTGAATGGCAGGCAGTGAGAGCCAACACTGCGATCTACTGTGTCCGCAGAGATCACAGGTGGGAAGAATTCTGACAGGGATGGGCGGGGCTTCGTGTCCATGCTCCTCCCAAAATGGGCCCAGCAGTGGGAAGAGTCTCTTTTGGTCCAGCTTAAGTAGTTCTCATTAAAGCAAGTGTATTTTCACTTCTGTTTCTTGGCTCTAGTTTGCCTACTGAAGCCCAGGCTCCCCTGACACAATTAAGATGTCCAGCCTTCCAACTTCCTGGGTGTCAACCACCACCTCTGGGCAGTCATAGGCTTCATAGGAACCATTCTCGTTATTTGTGAACTCTGCTTGCTAAGGTTAATTTGTATAGTCCCTTCAGTGCCATCAGTGGATGCTCACAGCCCCAGAATGCAAAGAAGTTACTAACCCGTGCCTAGTTGGTAGCTTGCTTGGTAAATTGTTTGCTATCCAAGCATGCCGGCATGAGTTCAGTATCCGAGACCCACACATGTACACACTCACACGGCAACACACAAACACACACAAGCTCAGGCACATTCAGGCTCTGACTGCCTTTTGTATTTTCTTCCTTGTAGGTTTTATAGCATTACTATGATCTGTTTGATGTCATTTCCCTCCATTTTTGTGCATTTTGGTGGTGATATCAGTGTCCAAAATATTTTAAGGTGCTGTCTGGTATTTTTAAGTTCAAGAAGGTTATAATGTGTCTTACGGGAAAATTATGCTTGTTAGAGAAGCATCTTTGCGGACTAGAGTACGGGTTCTGTTGGCCACAGTTCCATATTTAAAAAGCAACATTAGTTCAGTGGTGGTTGATGTGTTTATAAAAAGATAAAGAAAAGAGGGGGTATGTTCTATGGAGGTGTGGTGAGGTATGGGGGAAGGGGGTGCTTCGGCGGCCCATGCTGAGGCATCCCTTCCCTCTGAGGGACCAGCCACACAGATGTTATAGCATAGAATAGAGTTTATTCAGGACATGGTGAGGGGGATTAAGAGGGTAGTAGGCAGAGAAAGGCAGAGAGAGAGTAGAGAAGTAGAGGCCGGCCATGAGCACGTGGAGAGAGAGGGGGAAAGGGAAGGAGAGAAAGAGCAAGAGAGAAACAAGAGAGGGCAAGAGAGTGAGGAGGGCACAAGCACCCCCTTTTATAGTGAGTCAGGCATGCCTGGCTGTTGCCAGGTAACTGTAGGGTGGAGCTTAGAATGCTAACAGTGGTGGTGGTGCATGCCTTTAATCCCAGCACCCAGGAGGCAGAGGCAGGTGAATCTCTGTGAGTTCGAGGCCAGCCTGGTCTACACAGTGAGTTTCAGGACAGTCAGGGCTATACAGAGAAATCCTGTCTTGAAAAACAAAACAAAATACAAATTAAGCCCTATAACATAGACAATAAAAGAAATGTGATAACCCATGAAGCAAGGCTGCTCCAGAGGCGACATCTATGGTAAAGGTGGGAGAGCAGCTGGATTGGTGGGCTCAGGAGATGACTATATCGAGTTGAAAAGCTGGAGTAGTAAGGCAGGTGTAGGGGTGTGCACCCGTATCTCCAGAGCTTTCGAGGTTGAGCTAGGAGGATCGTGAGCCATCCTGGGCTGCTTCTGAGCCTGCCCTAAAAAAAGATGACAACCCTCAACAAATCAACTAAACACAAAAGGCACAGGAAGAAGAGCATCCCTCCTGGGCTGGGGTGGAGGTGCAGGTCAGCCAGGAGCATAGCATGGTCCCTGCATGGAGCAGCCTGGGCTTGATCCACTGTGGCATTCTTAGTTCCAGGAATCTTACAGTCCTACTCATTAGCTCATCAGTCAGGGCCAGTTTTCCTCGGCTAGGACTTGGTGATAAAGAAATACTGCAGATAAAGTTAGTATTCAAAGGATATGTATTAAATAATATCTTGTTGAGAAACACAGTAAAACAAGGTTACCTATTGGCACATTGACAGAGAGGACCTGAGGCTCACAGGAACCTAACCCCATGTTTCCCTTCAGTGCAGTGGCTCACTACTCAGTAATCTAAGGTTTGCAGAACATCTGGGAACAAAATCACAAATAATCATGAGCATTGATGGTGCAGGCCCATTTCTATCGTTTGTAAGGTCCCGATGTAGAAAATGTGGGGTGTCTTTGAGTTTGGCAGAGACCTGTGCTCTTGTCTCAGATGGGCGGTAAGTCAGGAGTTAGGGTGCCAATGTCCATGCTCAAGAAACTTTCACAGAGCCAGTAGCCTTCGTGTTCTTGCCTTGAGAATTTGAAGAACGAAATTCACATACAGTGGGTGAGTTTTAGGGAGAAGTTTATTATAGATTAATAGGTGGAAGTAAAGAGAGAACGAGGGGTCAGAGAGCAGGATCCCAGGGGTTCAGGGATGACGTACCACTGAGATGTCGTTCTGAGGGCTCTTGGAAAAACTTACAACAGAAAGTCGTGAGTGAGTCGTGGGGAGGAGGATGAGCCAGTCAGGTCAGCTGGCCCAGCTACAGGTGTCCAGCTGCCTCTTCTCAGTAGGTCACCATGTCACACATGGCTTCCAGGCAAGGGTAAGAGATAACAGGAGACCAGGGAACCAGGACTCTGTTCTGGTATTCCTGGCCTGCAGCAAGGACATTCATTATCGGGATTGTTGTTTTGGGGTGCCTGCCCTGCCTGGCTGGTTCTTTGTCTTACTCTAGTTGGTTCCACTCCCATTCAGTGTTGAGTGGTGGGTATAATGCAGATGAACCCATGTTTCTGCAACCAAGCTGGCTTTAGAGCTACAGTTCTGGTAAAGCAACAGAGGCCGATCAGGGGAAAACACCTTCCTCCAGTAATCAGAATGGTCTGGTAGGGGCCTGACATTCTAGTTGGACAGGTCAGTCCCCTGGCTAAGGGACTCCTCAAGGAAGTAGGGCCACCTTTAGCCATGCTAAACAGATAGGATGAGTCACGATTGCTTAAGGAGATACTGTACTTTTTTTTTTTTTAAACCAAGAATTCCTGGCCCCTAGCATAGTCCCTCCAGAGTCGCCATTATTTTCTCCCGGGTCTGCTTGCCTTTCAGAAAAATTAACTTTCTTTTCTCTTCTAGCTCCTCAGGAGCTGGCCAGAGCCTCAGTGTGGTTTCTTTGGTACTTTTTTTTCTTTCCTTTTTCTCTCAAGCTTGCCCCCCCCCCCCCGGCACCTCCACCAATGTGGCTGCTTGTCTGCCATGTGGCTGACCTCTAAACTGGCTTTGGAAAGACGTGACTTTTTCTCCTTTTATTTTTATTTTCCCTCCACCTTCTCACCTTCTCCTCCTGGGGTAGGAAGTTGTTGAGAATCGGACTGGGGATCCTGGTTTCTTTGCTGCCTGTGATGACTCTGCTGAGACTCCCCCCCCCCACATTTGCAGTAGCAATACTGGAAAGCCAAGTGTCAGTTGTGCACACGGAGGGGGTGAGCCAGATTCACTAAAGTGGCCTCATGGCTGGGATATCCTGTAGCCACCTGCGGCCACAGACGAACTGGGTTCACCTGAAAGGGGGGCTGGAAATGAAAAAGGCGGGGGATGGAGAGGCGAGAGAAACATGAAGCCAAGACAAAGTTTTCTGATCAAGGCTCGAAGTTTAATATTCAGCTCTTCTAATTTAAAGGGAAAGCCCCACTGAAACCCTTCTTGTTTCAGCCGGGAGATGGGTGGGGGAACTCATCCTTTGTCACTGCGGGAGATGTCTCAAGGCAAGCTCAGTGGGCAGTCTATTCTTCTAAGTTCCTGTAGGAGGTTGTACAAGCAGCCAAGGTGGGTAATTCCACCTAGGTCCTATTATTTGGTCTATTGTGGTAAACAAGGTCTTTCAGCCCTGCTCAAGGCTTGGGGTAGGGCACAATATCTGATGGAAGCTTCCCATGATCCCCGGCTTGGCAACGCCCCCATGATTCAATGGTAGGTTTTATTTTTGGCTCTGCGGCAGCACACATTCATTTTCATTTTTTTTTTTTGTGCCACTCCACTTGGCCTGTGTGTGTGTGTGTGTTTGTGTGTTATTGCGTGCGTGCATGGGTGCTCACCGTCTATTTTTATCCTTTTGTGTTATAGCTCTGAGAATTCATAGTTGATGGTAGTTTTGATTGTTTTGTGACCAATATCAAAAGACAAATGGTTTCATGTTTCAGGATTTCATGTTTAGAATGAAGTTAGAACTCACCTGAGATCTGTGCTTCCCAAGAAACATTCGTATCCTGTGGTTGTGGCAGCAACAATGCCGTGTGCATGATCATCTCCCACTATGGAGATGGAAACAGACTGTTGAATTCTTCCTTTGCTGATGAGAGTAGAGCCTGTGTGTAGTGCGTGTGTATGGCGGGCTGGCAGCAGAGTTGGGATTTTTTTATGGGCTCTATTATACCACTATGGCTTTACAAACCTTTAGCAGAGCGGCTGGAGAGAGAGCACAGTGGTTAGTGGTAAGGAGTGCTTACTGCTCTTGCAGAGGACCTGGACTCACTTACCAGCACCCACATCAGGTGGCTCACAGCTGTCTGTAACTTCTTGTTCCTGGGGAGCCCAATACTCACGGACCCTCAGAGAAATCTGCACATAAACTCACGCTGGCACACACATTGATTTAATACAAACGAACCTGTAGATGAGGCAGGCGTGCCTTAGCTAAGGGCGTATTCTTTTTCTCCAGTTGAAAGAGGGGGTCACCAACCCTCCCACTACAAATTTTTGACTACAAATTTTGTCCTACCTACAAGATGTTCAGGGATAAAGATGGAGGAGAGACTGAGGGAATGACCAATCAATGCCTGGCCCAACTTGAAACCCATCCCATGGGTCAGAGCCAACCCCTGACACTATTAGTGATATTCTGCTATACTTGCAGACAGGATCCTAGACTGTCTCCTGAGAGGCTGTATCCAGCAGCAGATGGAAACAGATGCAGAGATCCACAGCCTAACATTAGGTGGAACTCTGGGAGTAGAAGAGTGGGGGAAAGGATTGAGGGAGCTAGAGGGGTCAAAGACACCACAAGAAGACTTAGAGAGTCAACATGGGGCTCACGGAGACTGAGCCACCAACCAAAGAGCATGCATGGGCTGGACCTAGGTCCGCTATACATTTGTAGCAGATGTAAGGCTTGGTTTTCCTGTGGGTCCCCTAACAATTGGAATGTGGTGCTCTGTCTCTGACTCTGTTGCCTGCCTTTGGATCCCCTTCCCCTAGCTGGAGTGCCTTGTCTGGACTCAGTGTGACAGGATGAACTTAGTCCTGATATAACTTGATGTCCCAGAGCTGGTGCCATGGGGCTTCCCCTTCTCTGAGCAGAAGGAAAAGGGTAGTGGGGGGAAGGGGTTTGTGAAGGTAAGCATGGGAGGAAACAGAAGAGGAGGGCTGCAATCGGGATGTAAAGCAAATGAATACATTAATTAAAAAAAATACAAAAAAAGAACATGTCCAAGGCTCAGAGTCATCTGTGATTATGAATGCATGATAGTCTCCCAGCGGATGAAAGCATTCTTATCAACTCTCCACTTCCTGTCCACTTAACAAAAGTAAAGCATAATTAGTAAGTTTGCTATTTGATTAAGATAAAACAAATTTGTTTTTTTTTATAACATCCAGATTAAAGAACAATAGAATATATGTTTGGAATACCTCTATTACTGTTATGCCTTAGACCCAAGATACCTTAGTATCCAAAGATTTACTGATATTATTATTTTAATTTTTATGACTTCTTTCTTTCTTTCTTTCTTTCTTTTTCTTTCTTTCTTTCTTTCTTTCTTTCTTTCTTTCTTTCTTTCTTTCTTTCTTTTTTTTTTGGTTTTTCAAGACAGGGTTTCTCTGTATAGCCCGGGCTGTCCTGGAACTCACTCTGTAGACCAGGCTGGCCTCGAACTCAGAAATCTGCCTGCCTCTGCCTCCCAAGTGCTGGAATTAAAGGTGTGCACCACCACTGCCCGGCAAAAATGTGTACCCCAGGCTGGCCTCAAACTCGTGATCCTCCTGCCTCTGCCTCCTTCAGCAAATCCTACCAGTGTGCGCCACCACTACCGGCTAATGACTTCTTAAATACAATCTATTTTGATCATATTCTTTCTCTCCCCCTGCCTCTTCCCAGAGACTGGTCTTTTTTCATGTTTGTGTGTCTGTCTGCATGCATATACCTTTCAACGCCAGAAGGTAGCATCGGGTCACCAGGCACTGCGTGTACAGGCAGTGTGAGCCACTATGTGGGTGCTGGGAATGGAACCCAGGTCCTCTGGGAGAGTGGCAAGTGCTCTTAAGCACTGAACCACCTTCCCAGCTCTGATACCCGACGTTAACCAGCCATGAATATCTTTGGACATCTATGTGTTTGGAGCCAAAGGGGTTAACCTCATGGAAAACTACCTTCTAGAGACATCTTCCTCATGAAGCAAGCTTTCTACTTACAGAATGAATCATGAAAATGCACATATATTTTATAGAAAATAGTAAATATTTAATGTATATAAATTTATCTGCCTTGGCAATTATTTATTTACAATGGATGATTGATACCAACAATTGAGGTAAAAATATACATGAGGTATAAATATAATATTTAAATGCAATATTTTTTTATTTCCATCAGCAAGATAGCAATGAATAAAATACTGTGGTTTTTAACAAACAAGCTTGATGCATCACTCCCCACCCTTTCCTTTAAGATACACCCTGTGGTTAGCAGAAGTGATGTAATTGGTATGTTCATAAAATCAGAAAGTCAGCTAAGCTGGAAGAGTAAGGGGCTGAGAAAAAATACAATCCTATCGTTTTATTCCGTTTTAGTATTCCCCAGGTCCTTGTTTCTCAAAGTGTGTCCTTGAGGCCAGCACCCTGCATCCCTTCAACTCATTAGAAATATAGAACACCCACATGGCCTGGATTGGAGCATGTTAACAAGGTCTTTAGGTGATTCCCAGTGCATGCCAAACAAGTATGCTCCTTGAGAAACAACACCAGTCATCTTGGGGTGCCCACTCTGGTTTCCAATGCATAGTGCCCCAATGTGGAGCCAGACTAAGCTCTCCTGATGATCTTGACAATACCTAAACAGTCATCCAGCATGGCAGGCATGATGTACTGGCAGAAGTGAATTTGTCCAGTCCACAGAACGTTGCCCAGGAGGCAATTTGTGGTCTGACTGCCACTCTCCCAGGTAGAGAGTGAAAAACTCCTACCCTTTCCCTGTGCCATACCAAATATACAGAAAACATCTTTATTCCTCACAATAAAACGGTTGCACACCACAGATAAAAGAAAACACTGCATCAGTGTATATAACAGAACAGCAACAAAACCCTGGGAAATACACGTTTGTTTTTTTCCTTGTCTTCCAACACCAGTTGCTGAATTAGGATATCAATCTCTGTCTAGACAACCTAAGATAATCTTTCCTGGAGGCCAGACATAATAAGTTATCTCTCTACAGATGTTGCATCACAATAAAAACACAACAAGTCCATCCTCACTTGGTTAGGGAAAACCAGTTTGCTGAGTCTGTACAATAATAAATAAGGTTGGGGTCAAACGCCCAGGTGCTGGTGCTGGATAACGAAGAAACACGGGATTCGCACGTCAGCCGGAAACTTTTATAAATAAGGATACAGTTTTGGTCTCCTGTTTAAAACCCTGTCTTTCAGATAGCAAGATTTTTAATGGCTTAGATTTTTAAGAGCGTCATCTATTGGATACTTGGAATTCCCTGAAGCGGTGATCACCCTGGACGCTTGATGGACGGTCATCTCACTTTGGTGTCCAGAGTCAAGGTCAGTGCAAGAACGTGTTAAATAACTGTGGCCACATAGGCCACTGGTCAAATAGATGGTTAAAAAGCATGATGACAAGAGGATATTGGGCTCCCTTTGGCTCTGTGGACAGGTTCCACTGTTTACCCCTATGTAGGGGGTAGGTGGTACCAGTTTTATTTCAGTCCCTGGTGCCAGCACAAGCAGTCACCTGACATCTCACTCAAACTGCATAAGGTGGGCCCAGAGGCAACGCAAGATCCAGCCTTGGATTTGGCAATAACCTCTAACCTGCTGCTTTGTGTTAAAGAGAAGCAAATATTATTTCCCTCAATTTATGTCAACACCCTGCTCCAGTCTTTAAACGTCAGAAATAAGAGGCCAACCCGTGGAAGAAGCTTTTAACTCTATTTTTCTTTGGTTAGCTAATCTTTGGGTAAGCATGAGCAGGCTGACAGACTACACATTTCACGCTTTGGTGTTTGTCAGCCGGCTCTGCTCAGCTGGGGGGACTGGAGGGACATGGGGGTCTACGGCGACCTGGGAAGTGCCATGTGAGGAGACTCACAGAGTCAGACACTGAATTATCTATAAAACGAGTATTTTACATATATACAGTAAAGGGTGATATACATACATATACAAATGCTACAGTAAACTTATTTACAGCTAAGACACGCTTCTTAGAAGCCTTTAACTAGCAAATTAGGCAATGCGGAAGGAATAACCCATTGATTTTAAGCAATATGTTCTGAGACATTATATTAGTAGGGATTATGTATCTCCAGGCAGGCTAGGAACGGGCTCCACGGACTCCGTGATCTCTGCTCCCACTGCGACATTCCTTCACGTTCGTGAACTCGCCACACCGTGAGTGTTCTTTTCCCTTCTTGTTCCCTGAGTTTGATGTCACGCTGGGGAAAGCTTAGATTTTTGTTTCTGGACCCTCAGCAACGAGAGGCTGGAAAGAGTTCCTAATTCTGGCAACTTCTGCAGCACAGAGGTGTCCGAAGCCTTTGCTGTACCATTCTGGGGAGTGGCCCCTGCCGGGAGAGAACAAAAGGGAAATGGGAACCCTGTTAGGGGGCGGGGCCGTCCACAGGCTTGCGTCATCAGTACCCTGGGAACAGCCTGCAGCTGCTGCTTCAGCATCTGTGGCCTGCAGTCTTTCACCCAGTGATTTTCCACCAAGCATTTTGTCCTTAAAGTTCATCAGGTGCTTCAAAATGATACCAGCTTCTCAAAGTGAACCAGAAGACTCACACTGAATCAGGAGATGGTGGCACAAGCCTTTAATCCCAGCACTGGGGAGGCAGAGGCAGGTGGATCTCTCTGTGAGTCTGAGGCCAGCCTGGTCTACAGAGTGAGTTCCTGGACAGCCAGGACTACATAGAGATACCCTGTCCTCAAAAACCAAAACCCAAAAACCAACCAAACAAACAAAAAAATCTCAGCCCTCTCCCCAAAACCAATAGCAAAACCCCACTAAGTTTATAGCTACCTCAGCATAGAATTCAGTTTTAGCATCATGAATGCCTTTAAGTGTTCAATTCAATTTAAATTAGGAACAGAGGAGGAAACAGGCATAAAAGAAACCCGGGAGGGCCCGAAGAGAACGCTTGGCCAATAAAGAGTTTGATCCAGAGTACCAGTCCTCATGAGGAACGCCAGAGGTGGCAGAAACAGGATGTTTCTTGAGGCTCAGAGGCCAGCCAGTGTAGCCAATCAGTTAACGCCAGGCTAAGTGACAGATTCTGACTCCTCCCCACTCTTACTCTGGATACCCACACAGAGCAACTGAGAAAGACATCTAGCATCGAGCCCTGGTTTCCCCATGGGCACATGCATATACTATGTACACATGAATAAAAATAAGAACATAACATAAGAGATTAGAGTCATTTACTGAGCCTCCACGTACCTGTGTGTTCTGCATGTGTCCTCAAAATAGAACACGAGGCCACTACCAGGTGATGTGATGACTCCACTGCTGGGAACGTACCCAGAGAAAACAAAGTGAGCCTATGATTCATGCTCACTGCAGAACTATTCAAAAGAGCTGGGCTGTGAACAACCCTAATTGTGCAGCACTAACTCAGAGAAAGCAAATGTGGTATGTATGTGTATATATATATATATATGTATATATATATGTGTGTGTGTGTATACATACATATATATGTCTATATCAGCTGTTCTCAACCTGGAGGTCTCAACCCCTTTGATAAAGCGCTATCTCTAAAAATATTTGCATTTTGATTCATAACAGTAGCAAAATTACAGTTAGGAAGTAGCAATAAAATAACTTCATGGTTGGTTACCACAACATGAGGATTAAAGGGTCACAGCATTAGGAAGCTTGAGAACCACTGGTGTCTGTCTGTCTGTCTGTCTGTCTATCTATTGAACCATCTATCTATCTATTACCTATCTGATAGTTCTTAGTCTGAGAAAGGGAAACACTGTCATTTTTACCACAATGAAGCTGAAAGATGTTACTATGTTCAACATAATAAGCTAAGCACACAATGCTGACTACTGCCCGCTCCCATCCCTCGGTGGAGTCTAGAAACGTGGAACTCACTGAATCACAGGGTAGGGCAGTGCTGACCAGAGACCTCACAGAGTTAGGGCTGCGGAGAGAAATAACTGATCAACTGAGGCAACGCTTCAACTCGACTGCAGCTCTAAGCAATCTTGATGGCTATACTTTTCTTATCAGGAATTTAAAGATTTGTGTGCCACTGCGCTGTAACCAACTCATGGTAAGGTGAATCTCCTCTGACCACTGACTGAGTTGATCTGCTGGGGTTCATGTGCCCCTCTCATCAATTCTGAGATATAGGCAGCTTTAACTAATAGTTACTTTCCTGTGCCAGAGAAGAACCAGAAGAGTTTTGGGAGCCTCTGTTGACTTTCATTCCTGACATTCTGTCCGCTGACTCTAAGGACCACTGTTCCTTGCAGTTCCACTAGGTTGACTTGCTAGCTCCAGGAGTGACCATGTGGTATTTGTGTGACTGAAGGGAAGGGGAAACAACATGTTCTTGATCACGGTTGGTTGGATATTTTCATAGCCTGACTTGGTGATTCTGTCACGTGGACATACGTCGTGACATCCTTCTGCATGTCACAAACACCACACGCTTACTTGTCAGTGAAAAGAAATGAATGTTAGAAAACAAAGGAAAACAAAGGAAAGCAAATTCCGGGGTGGGAAGGTGAGAGATGAGGCTGTGTGGTCCTCTGGGGAAGCTGGCTCTTGGTGAAGAAGAAAGAGACCAGAGGAGAAAGAAACCAGTGACAAGCAGGGCTCAAGTGCACACACCATGTGACCTGAGGCTCCCTGGCCAACCAACACCCAGTGTGGCCACTTACTTCAGGTCTATTCTGCAGATGTGGGTCAGCCTGGACTTGCCAGAACCGCAGGGTTCTATCAGATACTGAGAGTCCATCACCACCGCCCGCACTCCACCCATGGGCTGGGCATCTTCATGCTCCACAGACAGGGACACCAGGGTGCACATTCCTTTGGGCAAATCAGTCTTCCAGGTCCTGAAGCCAAACAAGCCACACATGAGAGTGATGTAAAGAGAGACAGGAGACCCTGAACACACAACACTTACATCCTCCTGCCTCAAAACTAGGCTTAACTCCAAGGCTAGGTACTTGGATTAAGCTAATGGTTTCCATGAGCTTGTATAATGTTTACACAGTGAGGTTCAGAGGATGAATCTCAGCTTTCTACTCAGAGGGTAGAAGCTCCCAGACCTGAGTTTAGAAACCCCAAATTAAGGCCCCATCTTTGTCTGCTAAAGAATCCCCTGCCCATCATCAATTCTGAGTCAGCACTATTCCTTCAATTGTTTTATCTGTCTATTGAGCACATCCATGTGCTGGGCCTGAGAAGCCATGGGGGACATGAAGATGCATTCAGCCCAAGAGGAGAGACAAGTAACTCTAAAAGAACCCTGAAAACACTGTGAGAAACACAGTGTGGGTCTAGGTAGAGCTGGGACCAGGAGATGGGGGCAGATGAGGATTACAGGGAAGGCTTCCTGGAGGAAGTGGTCAACATTTTAGCAAACAGGATCTGCTGATGCCTCATTTAAAAGAAACTGAACCTATGTCAATGTCATAGCTTTGTTCAGAGAGGTGAGTAGCTCTTGAGTGGGAGAAGAAATACATGGAGCTGATTTGAGTTCATGGAGAGGTAGGGAGGTCACCACGGCCTAGTAGTAGAAAGCTGTCTAACTGGTACACCATCCATGGATGGCAAGGGCCCCACGGTGGATTCGTCAGATGCGGCTCTTGGGTTACCTGGTTAATGAGTTACTGGAGGTGTGGCTTTTCCATGGTAGCAGCTTTTTGTGGTAGGGTTGCTCTGTCCCACAATGCCCTTTGTCATGCTATGACCTGGTGTTCTCAGACTGCTCAGCCTCCAGACTCAAGAGCCAAATACATATCTACTCTCCACATTTCAGACTGTTTCAGATTGCTTTATCATAAGCTACAGAAAACAAGTGAAGATACTTGAAGCGGGTTTGAGTTTGGGAGGTCTGATATGTCAGATAGACCGCATTGTCTTCACCCTGCAAGTTCTTTCTCTAGGGTATTTCTGCTGGCATGAGCGAGGTCTGCTGCTGAGTTTGCCCACAGAACTTCAGTCTACCTCCCTCCCTTCTGCTTTCAGCCTTGGCAATATCAAAATTCCACCCTCCCTATCTCTTCACATTACTTATTCCCTCTGAGATGAAGTCAACCTGTATCCTTTTCTTATTACTTACTGTCTGCACCAAGGAATATATGAAATGACTTTGAGGGGATGGCTTAGTTGGTAAAGGGGCGTAAGCATAGGGGACTGAGTTCGATCCCCAGTACTGATATAAAAAAAGCAGGCACACTTGTAATCTCATCACTGGAAAGAAAGGTGAAGGCAAGATGTTGCCCGGAGATTTCTGGCCAGTCAGTTTTGCCTAATAGTGCTGGGTCCCAGAGAGAGACCCTGTCTCAAAAATAATGACGTAGGTGGCTCCTAAGAACAACAACCAAGACTGACCTCTGCTCTGAGCACATGTGTGCAGGCATGTATACACACACACACACACACACACACACACACACAAACACACACACCTCTTCTTCTCCCCCTTCCTCCTCCTCTTATTCCTCTTACTCTTCTCCCTCTTCCTCCTCCCTCCCTCTCTCTTTCTCTGTTTCTCTCCTTTTTTCTCTCAGAAATCTAAACTGAAGAGGAGACCAAGATGGGTCTGTTGTGTCCACCTACAGCCTCCTCAGAGCCAGAAGCTATGAGTAGCATGAGGCATGATGGGATGTTCTATAATAAACAGCGGGCTAGTGGGATGGTTGGGAAGACAGAATGAAGAGAGTTCCCTGCAGGGACTCCCCCGTCTCCATAGCTTCCACCCTGGATGACAACAACTTGTTTTTCTACTTGTTCAGTTAGACAATTCAATTTTAATGCCACGAGATGAGTGATGCTCTAATAACTGGACATAGGGCCACCCCCCCCCCCCCAGCTAATGACCTATATTCTCTACCAGGACAAGGTTGCTGGAATACACACTGTATCTGTTTAGGAGAAACAGATACCTAAAAATTGAGGTTCCCAAGTATCCAAACCAAAGGCACAAAGGACTCATATGAAGTCACCTCTGGTTTGCCCTCAAAACTCGCTTCATAAGGCGACTATTTCAAATACACATTTGGGGATTTCCCAGGCAAATCCTCTTACACTGCTGATCTTGGAAGAGATTGTTTACTTGCGTTTTTAATAAAAGGGATATATTGCTCTAATTACATTTTGTTCATGTTCTTAATTCTACCCAATCCCTGCTCTTGCAGGTGAAACAGTGAATTTCTGCTGTGCACACTTTCTGTGATTGGCTGAACATCCCACTCCAAGGCCAGAGGGCAGGGGGTCTGGGACTAACCCTGAAACCCACCAGAAACAACATTTCAACAGCACACACAAGGCTCTGGAGGTTTTGCCAGGACTGAATTCTAACGGAATGCCCAGTGTCTCCGTATACTTGGCCTTTCAGGGCTGAGCTGGAATTTCCATGCATGGCAATGAGTTGTGAGCATGTGAGGTCACACCCTCCTGTCTCCGAGTTCTCCTAGATGAAGACCTGCTTTCGTCTCCAGGGAGAAAGACAAAAAACCAGTCGACCTTTTTGCATAATTTGGCAGCCAAACCTGACAGACAGCAGCTATTCTGGAGCCTAATACACGGTGCAGCTCAAGGAGAGGGGCCATCAGAGAGCCTGGGCAGAGATGTAAATTGGGTGAAGGTGCCAGAAGGCAGGCATAAATAAGGCAACACTAGAGAGGATTGGGCTTAAAGCCCCACGGCAGGCTGGGAGAAACGTTTGCATTGGCAACTCTCATCCTGCCTTTGGTGCAGGATTCCGTACGCCACAGGACCCAGCTTACCTGAGAACCACGAAGTCTCTGGAGGGATGTGGAACCATGCTGTTTAGCACATACTGGTAGATTTCTGTTTGTCTGTCCAAAGTTTCCACAACCTTCCACTGCACAAAGTCCTCATCCCACAGGTGGCGTTCTCTCAGCACACGGTTCAACACCACGGAGGGTGGTGCCTCCACCTCCACAGATGCCTTCCACAGCTTCAGCGGGTTCCCGTCCCCTACCTTGGCAAAGACATGGGCAGGAGCTGAAGAGGTTACCCTGGGGGCTACGCAGACCTACCTCCTATGCTGGGCATTCCAAAGCATCAGTGGTCATTTAAAGTGAACGGGTGATGCTGTCCCCAGAGTTAAAATGCAGATACTTCAGCCCTCAAACTGATGAGAAAAAAATGATAATCAAAAAAGTCGCAGACACGAACACACTCCAGTGGCGTGAGGCAGGCATGCTCTAGCCCACTTGACTTTTACGTGGTTCTCCTCTGCCAGACACTCTTAGAATGTTCATTTCACATATGAAAAATGCTGGGCACTGATTTTCCTGCACCACACAGAAAGGAGCACAGACCCGACTGGGATCCAGAAGCCCTCCTTTTCAGTCTGGGTTCTGATGGGACTGCTGTTGGTAGCTTTCAAACAGGGCTTTTGATTGGCACCCAGGCCTTAACCGTCAGTCACGAAGGTGTCACGTCTTGCAATTAAACACACACTTTGCAGCTGAGGGAACCTTACCTTTTTGAAAGCAAGGTCTGTGTTGTCAGGGCTGGAGCATGCGACCCATCCCTTGAATTTCTCCTTAGCCTCTTTCTGGAGGCCTTGGACAAGATGCTCCAGGTACGTGTGGAAAGTCGCTCCGCTCTCTGCCAGCTGCGCTCCCAAGTCTTCCAGGCTGGGCGCATGGATGTCAGCCTCTAAGTAGGAGTTCCGAGACTGGGCCACCATCTCGTGTGGAACCTGGGCCAGTGAATGCATGAGAGAGCAAAACAGTGAGCGGAGAAATGCTGCGAGTCACAGGGATCCAAGTCACCCTGTCCACCATCAAGGTCCAAGGCTAGGAGGGACCTTCCTAAAGCTAGGAAACACAAATGTGACTCCGAGCCCATGTTTATCCAAAACACTGGGATACGTTCCTGATCCCGTGTTCCATTCCTTTTTATAATATTTGGCAAGAGTGGGCTCAGACAACTTCACTCACTCGTACACATTGACACATTGAGGGAAAACTCAGCTATGACTCAGAAATGGCTTCACACTTTTCAGTACAGTTTCTCCAACGACGAATGCCAATATTGCTGCAGAGAGTGTGCCAGGCGTCTCATCCATTTGCCTCGGCGATGCAAGTGTGGCTATACTGATAGGCTGTCATTAATTCTAGGGACAAGGATTACTCAGTCATACTCAATTGCACGCACGCGCGCACACACACACACATATGCAGACGCAGACGCAGAGGCAGAGGAAGACCCTGATCAAGTTTGATGTAAAAATAATTGGCCAGTTGGCCTTAAATCTGACAAAGGAAGGTGACTCCACCGTCTGCATAGAAAACTGTCATCATTGTAAGCCCCAAGAACCTGGGACTGCAAAGCCTTCCTGTATAGCTGGCTCTTTCTAACTCCTGGGAGCAGAGACCAGAGCTACAGCACATACTGTCATCATAAAATGAAGAGATAAGCAGCCTCTCTTTCCCAGCCTGCTCCTAGTTCCAAGACCTCACCTCAAAGAGTCGGTTGCATTCCGTGATCATGTGGGCGAGTCCCTGAGCTGCAGCTAGGTTTTCATTGAGGTCCTTCTGATCTGGCTTCCCAGTGGCGTACTTTTTCTGGATGACTCTGTAATTGAATATGAATGTGCTAAGCAGACCCCCAGCCAAAGAGTGTGTTGGGATACCTAGATCGTCCCATCTGTTTGCCATTTGTCCCCAGATGCTGCCCAGACCTCAGGCTTTCTTGTTTCCAAATTTAAAACAATGACCACACATCTTTTAGATGCTCCAAGGCAGGCTGGCAGGCTGACAGCTCTCAACCAAAAGCCGTGGAAAAATACAAAGACAGGAAGAGCTGTAGGTGGAAAATTATTAGGTTTTTCTCCCGTTTGAAACCTCTCAGCTGCAGGTTCACGTGCTTTGTTGTTTAAATATAGTGTTTAAAAACCAATGATCGGCCTTTTTTTCCGACATCTTAGTGAGGCTGCAGTGGTCCACACTACTCTCTGAGTTTCGCCATGCCGCCCAAAGACGACAAGAAGAAGAAAGATGCCGGAAAGTTGGCCAAAAAAGACAAGGACCCCGTAAATAAATCTGGTGGCAAGGCCAAAAAGAAGAAGTGGTCCAAAGGCAAAGTTCGGGACAAGCTGAACAACCTCGTCCTGTTTGACAAAGCTACATACGACAAACTCTGTAAGGAAGTGCCCAACTACAAGCTCATTACTCCAGCTGTGGTCTCTGAGAGACTGAAGACTCGAGGTTCCTTGGCCAGGGCGGCCCTTCAGGAGCTACTTAGTAAAGGACTCATCAAGCTGGTTTCAAAGCACAGAGCCCAAGTAATTTACACCAGAAACACAAAGGGTGGAGATGCCCCGGCTGCTGGTGAAGATGCATGAGCAGGTTCAGTCAGCTGTACATTTGGGAAAATAAAATTTTATTGAATCAAAAAAAAAAAAAAACAATGATCGTAAAATACCTTCTCGTGTATTTTCCTTCTTCTTCCCATTCAAATAAAATAGAACAAAACTTCTTGGGCTTTCTGGATCTCAACTGATCTACTTTAGGACGATCTTGGTAGTGCTAAGATTACTACCAAGGATGTAGTGATCCAGCCCAGGGATGAGGGCAACTCACTCTACTCCCACAATTTTAATCTAATCCTAATAATCTTCTATCTGAATTCTACCCTGAGAACACTTTTGTTTAATTTTACATATTAGGGAAATGGATCTTGGGGAGATCTGGTTTGGGAATGATACCAATGATGAGGAAAACTCACCTCGGGGAGCTTTCTTTCTTCAGGAGGTTAAGGTGAAAGAGGGAGGGTGCCAGGCACACGGCCAGATTCATGGGCGTCATCTGATTCTCATCCACCAAGTTCACTACGTCATGCAGGAAGCACAGGAGTGTCTGCAGGGCTTCCCGGTTCTCATCAGCCAGCAGCAGGATGGCTGCCTGCACTGCCTGTAGCCGCTGTTCTTTGGGGACATCTGAAGAGAAGTGGGCACCAGGTGTTTAGAAGGATGAGGCAGTGCGGAGGAATGCAGGATCTCCTCTTTCAGACAGAAGACATTCAGAGGCATCAACAGAGTTCAAACTTGAACCTCATCAAACTCTAGAACCCATCTGAGTGTCCTGGAGCTACTCAGACCAAAGTGCCTGCTCTGGCTTCTCACACTCCGAGTGTCATCTGGCTCTGATGTCTTAAGATTGTCTTTTTTGGTGGAAGTTAGACAGATCTATTGGGGCTCTGTCAACCTGACCTCTAGGGATAGCCAAGGCTGGGTGGGACACAGTTGAGAAAGCCACTGTGTAAAAAGACAAAGACCTAGCCCTTTCCCACCATAGTAGAGCCCCAGGCCATGCTGCTTTCTTGGTACAATGAACAGTGGGTGAGCTGTTTGTCCTTGGCCACCCCTACGGAGCTCACGCCTCAGGGGCAAGCATGGTAGATCCTTCCTGTCCCTACAAGTCAGGAGGGCTCAGTTGGGAGAATGTGCTGTTCTGACTCGTGAGTGGTCACTCAGTGTCACCTGTTTGATAATCTTAGGTACACCAGCTTTGAGTTGTGCTTGTGAAAAAGGAACCCGGTCCCCTACAGCTGTGGGGAGTGAATGGGCTCTCAACCTCCCTGAGGAGTGACTCTGGTGGGGGTGATGGACATTTGATTTATAAAGGCTCGAAGACACAAGGTAGAAAATGGGAGAAAAAAAATCACAACAAATTGGGATCGAGGGACTGCATTTTGCAGCTCCCCTGTCTCTGTCTGTTTCATGAACATGCAGGTTTGGTGAATATGACTGTCTTTCTTCAAAGGCCACATCCGGGAGCGGGAGGTCTCTATGAAAGGCTGTTTGTACACCTGAGCCATGGAGCAGTGTGCTCATGACAATCCCTTGACCTTTCACCTGTGCTTTATAATGTGCACACTATTGCAGTGTATATCGCTGTGTCTTTAATGTATTAAAAAGAGACACTGAGATATTTATTACTGGTAGAGGTGTATGATGGAAAAGAATTGCATTGGCTGCTCTAGGTAGTGTAACCTTTGGCCTGCACCCTGGGAGCTGTTTGTCCTGGGCTCTCCTTGCCCTTCTGAGTGTTGTACAGAAGGCCAGCAAATCCAGATTTCTAGGAAAGCATGACTGCTTGTTCGGTGGAGAGCCTGTCTAGTGCATACTGGCAAAGACTGGGTTTTCTAGAGAACATTTTTATCTGGATGATAGTGTAGCTGTTTTTTGTTTGTTTGTTTGTTTGTTTGTTTTGCTTATGCTGAAGTCAGTATAACCAATGATGTAAGTTCACCACATACCCATGAACTGCTTGTAAATGCTGCTCTGTAGGGAAGACGATTCCTGTGTGTATAGATTCTCTAACCGCAGCTGGCCAAACTTTTCTTCCGCTCCAGTTTTTGCTCTCACTGTTAATCTTGAAGTCGCTGGCCTTGTGGATATGTTATTTCTCTTCCTTTTCTCTTCACGTGTTCCCTTGTCTTCTCTGAAGATACATTTACTCTGGATTCTATTCCCTCTGGATGGCAGCTATGTTCACCGTTCAGCCATGCTTTCTGTTACACATGACATTGCTGTCGTCCCTGGGAGATACCTCCAGATTTGCCTTTGTGAGTGCCCTAGTGTGTGGGTGGTGACCTGTCCCTCCCAGTCAGCATGCTTTCCTGACTGAACAGCTATCTCTCTGCATCAGAACCAGCTCCATCTCTCCTTTCCCTTCCAGTGCCCCTCCCACCCCCATCCAGGCTACCATGCTTGAAGTCTTGTTTCTGATCCCTCAGCCTCCTCTCTCTTACAGGCTAAGATCTCTCTTACAGATTAAGATCTTCATGACCCACCCCATACTGCACTCTAGTCATCCGACAGTAGCAAAGAGAGTGACACAGCCATAACGGAGCTACTTTAGAGAGCTGGGAGCCAACCGGGATCTGTATTAGCTAGTATACGCAGACCAGTATACTTAGACTCTGGGTCCTGCCCGTGGAACGTGTTCTCGGGAACCCCAGGAGTGTGCCTCCTCCCTCAGCTTCCACGCTCATCTACTTGATTCCACTTATTCACCGGGTCCAGATTCACAGACCTTGTATCAGTGCTGATGAATTTCACCCTTGTGACTGCTCAAGAGTCTCTCTTCACTTCTTCACTAACAAAATACACGCTCCTTTGGTTATGGGCTGCTTGTGGATACAGACCCCTTCCACTGATCCTGGGATGAACCATGGATCACCAACAGCAATCACTCTGTTCCATTGTCTGCTCCAGGGGGAGTGTAAACCAGTTTTGGCAGGTGAGACCAGGGATGGTGCTCGCTCAGAGTTGCTGAGTGGTCCATGTTCTCCACAAGAAAAGATGCCTGTCCCAGGAGACACTTGGGCTCTCCCTTCTAGCTCTTGAGTGTGACCTTATGAAGATGTGATAATTGTGTAGGTAGTGGCAACTTGCACTTAGTCACAATCTGACTTCAAGAGTGTCAAAGACACCAGAGGCTGGTGTCCTAGCATCCCTGGGCTGTAGATCTACACAACACTGGAATGGTTTAATTTCACGACTGTCACGTGTACTAATAAAATGTTATCATTAAATAACTAGTTGTGTGTATGGAGGTTGGTTCTGTTTCGGGCATTAAATCTTTCAATACCCAGTGAATCATTTATAATTACTTAATAATTATCTAATCATTAATGCCACTGTTGTGTTACCACAGCCTCCTGGTTTATCAGCATCCTCCGGTGCAGTGTTACAGACTTAACATTCATGTCCCGCTGTCTTTTCCTCCTACCAAGTTCCCAGTGCTTACGCCAGCCTTCGTGGATCTGCCTTCCTAACCATTTTTACCTTTCCTGTATCACAGTCATTTATGGTCTTGTCTCATCCACCCCTAGTCTAAGATCCCTAAGAACAGACAGCAGTGGCACATAGTCTAAGCATGCAGTACCCAGCACAGCCCTGCTCTGTAAAGCTGTGTGCAGATAAAATGAAGCCCTGCTTTGATCTGGCTTCTTGGTTGTAAACTGAGGCAAGAGCCAAAAGGTATTTACCTCTTGGAAATAAGTTAGCTTTTGCCATAGATAGTGCCAGCTTAAATGTAAGTATCCATACCCATAAGGAGGCTTAACTGGAAAACAGCATTGTCTCTCTCAGCCACACCACTGAGAGCATACAGCATCGCCTCTCTCAGCCACACCACTGAGAGCATACAGCATCGCCTCTCTCAGCCACACCACTGAGGGCATACAGCATCGCCTCTCTCAGCCACACCACTGAGGGCATACAGCATCGCCTCGCTCAGCCACACCACTAAGCATTCTTTTGGGCTCTAGGATCCGGTATCATTAATTTAGCTTAGCCTATTCACTCTGACCGAATAATATTTATTTAGTGTGTCAGCCTTTTACTCTGTTTTCACAGGTGGCATTTGAAGTATTCTCTATATTTGTACTATTATATACTTCTTAAACACATTTGGTACAGAGTCTCTATAGTAGGGGTCTTCAGACTGGATCAATTCCATCTCACGACCCAATTGAGCCATATTTTGAAGTAAAAAATCAAAGTCTGTGGACTGGAGTAATTTCCCCCTCAGAACTGATACTTGGGCTATGTAGCTGATTGCCAATTTGTAATGACATCATTATCCCATAGAAAAAAAGACCTGCATGCTCATTCCTGATGCCTGCCTTTATAACTACATTTAGCAGAATGGGCTTTTAAATCAAGTGTTCTCTTCATTACTACTTTAGCTCTAGTGGCTTTGTGAGGAACTACTGATTTAACGTCACTTAACATCTTCCAGATGAAAACATGAGTTAGCTGAATGAAGGTGTAACCTCAGTTTGGTTTGCTTCATTTCCCCGTTGAAATGCTTATGCTTTCCTGTTCCTTTTCAGTGTTTATATTACCTTTGAATCTGAATCTTCTATCAAAATTTGTATCAAATTGAATGTTTATCTTTCAACAAAGTAAGACAGGGTTAACATACTCTCTTTCTGTCCCTCTGTGTCTCTTTGTCTCTGTCTCTCTGTCTCTTGCCCACTAAATTCAATTGGATCCTTTTATGCTTTAAATATATTAGAAGCACATTGGAAATTAGCTTGAGATTGTACATAAACATGTACTAAGTAGGCATATGTTAATATTGAGAAGGGATTTTCAGACACATACAAAGAATGACACAGAGATGTCCATAGCAAACTGAGCAAAAGGCTATTTCTGAAGAGGTAGGTTTGTAATTTTTATATACTTCTTCACAGATTCATGTACTACCTGTATCATTAAAATTCCATCTTTTGTGGGGCTAGAGATGTAGCTGAACATCTGAACAGTAGCTGAACGTGCTGACTGTTTTCACAGAGGAGCATAGTTCAGTTCCCACATCGTGGCTCACAACCACCGGTAACTCCAGTTCTAGTGCATCTGATGACCTCTTCTGGCTTCTGTGGGTACTGCACACATGTGGTGTACATACACTCATACAGACATAGTAAGTGAATCTTTAAAATACTATCCTTTTGACCGTTGGCACGCTGTGTTATTGATACTTACACTGATAGATGTGGAGGAAGGTCTCACTGAGCTTGTTGGTGAAAAGGGGCTCAGGGAGGTCCCGGAAGAACTGCTTCACCATGTCTGCCACGTCATACGCAGACTGGTCTTCATAGCTCACATTGTCAGGGAAGTTCTCATTCATCTGACGTAGGGCATGGATTCGAGACTTCACTCCTGACTTGCGGAAAAGACCCACCTGCAATGAATCACAGGGACACGTCACGAGCCGGGTCTCCTTTCTCCTCACAACTTCTTCCTTTGGGTAGTAATCTTGGCTGTGAAGAGGATGCCTGGGGATAGGACAGGCCTCAACAATTCTGAGTTTATCCTACCTCAACAATTCTGAATTTCCAGGATAGCTACTTTAGGTGACAGTTAGGCACTGGTTCCCTTTCATATCAAATTGAGACATGGATGATATCCCACCCCACAGAGCTACAGTGGAAACTCAATGTGTGAGAACACGGATATGCTTTATGAGTTGTAAACTCTTGTGATGGCAGATGGTGTAATCTCACTTTTTTTTTTCAACAAGTACCCATATGTATAAAGCATTCTTATCCTAGAAGTCATTAGTGAGCAGAGAAGGAAAAAACTTCCCCATCCTTTAACATTTGAACTTTCATGGGAGAATTTTGAAATAGGTTTCCCTCCACCCCACCATGGGATGTTTAGTCAAAATTACATGCTTGGAGAATAGAAGCATCCCAGGGACACAGGCATATCCCTTTGGGGAATGCCTCCATGGGGAGCAGGCTCATAAAATAACATTTATAAGCATGTATTCTGAGTGTCTCATTTGATTTTCTTTCTTTGGAATTCGTGGAACCTGCGATGTGTGTTTCTCACCTTCTGCCTGGAACTTTACATATCGGTTGAGGGAGGCACATGACTTACTCCTGGGTAGGTTTTTGTAAATAGTATTGTTATGTGGGAAATATAAAAGAAATGGTCTGTTAAGGAAGAAAAGCTTCTATTTTTAAAAAAAGCATGAAGAAGATGCTTGGTAGAAATTCCAGTTCGTCCAAGGTCAGCACTTCATGAAATCAGGGTTAGACTTGATGCTCAAACCTGTGTTCTGCTCATCAACGGTCCTGTTTTAAACTAGCCGGTAGTGTAAGAGTGTGAGGCTCAGCTCTGTACTGAAAGTGAGGTGTGGGAACACTGTGCCCACTTCAGTGTCGCTGTGCAAGCTCCAGAAGAATTATCTTTTCTTGTCACCTTTTCTAAAGACTATGGAGTGTCGGGCTATCTCCTTTTCCTACACCCCATCATAGCCTTTCATCTTTAGCAGTTTGACTGCTTCCTAACATAGCAATAAGGACACAAAAGACAAAGACCTTAAGAAGGACGAGTGAGTTGAGCAGAGCCCTTATGGTACAATGAAGATGCCGAGAGGAATCAGGTAGGTTAGGTTCAGCACCTCTAGTCCCTCCCACCCAAGACTTGACTTATCCAGATCACAGCCGAGCTTTCCTGGGATCCTGGGCTTCCATATCAAGGCACTGAGTTCTCGACACCCAGACTTTGAGTTTCTGCTCTCCCCTCTCCTCAGTGGCATACAGATTAGCTCACTTCTTTGAGGGCAAGGTGGAATGTTCCTAAGCAGCCCTACAAGTAATCAGTGGTCAGTGGGGTTGCCCATTCCTCTTTCTCATACATATCCAGAGACATACATGTGTATGGTTGTCATACCCTGGTGTCTCTTGCTTGCTGCTATAAACGAAAGCAACCTTAACTTGAAAAAAAAAAGAAAGAAAAAAAGAAAAAAAAAAACTACAGGAACATGGGGAGAATTCCAAGCCATTCGAGGACAGTTGGAGTCCGTACATGTCAGCTGCATAGATCACAGGGGAAATTAAACAAGGGTACATTCTGTGGTCATAAGAACAGAATTCTTAGGAATAGCTCTTTGCATTCCTGGGCTTATCACTGAATTCCACAGATCAAGATATCCAGGCAGATTGCTATTTAATGTGTTAGTTACTTCGTTCCAAGTTTGCAGTGTCTAGAAAATGCCACGTTTGGCTATATTTGGTTGGTTCTCCAATACCAGTCTAAAGAACATTTATTTTTCCCTGGTCTGGCAAGTATTTCAAATTGCATCACAATTGCACAGGAAGAAAGTAGGCACTGTTAAAAGGAAAGAAAGAAAGGGGGGGGAGGGAAGGAGGGAGAGCGGGCGTAAGGAAGGAAGGAAGGAAGCAAGGAAGGAAGGAAGGAAGCAAGCTATGAGGCAGGTGCTTATTGGAATGAGATCCAGTTTCCATTTGCTTACATCCTTGAGTCTGCACGATTCTGGAAGGAGGCTCCAGCCTGTGTACACTCCAGAGACGGGCTGCACTGGGTCACAGTGCCCCGGGGGTGTATTCTTAAGTGTGACTCACAACTATTTATGTCATTTGAAAGGAATTCTTCCCCCACTCCCAGCCCCCCGAGCAGAGGAGCATTGATCAGAGTCTACAGAAGGAATGTTTGTGTTGCTATTGGCCAGCTCGGTCTTTTGGCCCAGTGTGTCCTGTGGCTCTTTGGGAGTCTGTACACATGTACACCCTGGATGAGTATCTTCTTTGAATTGTTCAGATCTCAAGTTTCTTCTTTTGGACAACATTGTGATTTTTATTATTTCAAATCTGCCTGGGGCTCTCTAGCTGCAAGCTCTGAGGTTTGTCTTCTCACTGAGCCCGGAGGATGTCAGGCTGGTCATTGGGGAATTATTCATTCTGTTTCACATTCTGACAGAAACCTCCCGATCTGCCCTCACCTTCCAGGAGAGGTAGGAAATATCTTTGGGTTCGGTGGATTGTATTAGAAGCCTAGAAGGAAATGGCTTTCCTAAACTTAGTAAATACAAAACGGTTTCAAAAATCAGTCCAGATTCTAGGTACGGGACCTAAGAATGGCCCAAAAAACAAAGTCTTCCAAAAGATAGCAGTGAGCAAATGAACAAACAAACCTAGAGTTTCTGTTGTCTGACTCTTAACTTTCTACATGAATGAAGTGGGGAATTCCCTGACTGGTTAGGATTGGGTTTCTGAAGTAGCCGTCAGCAGTGCCTGGGCCCAGTAAGAAGGCTGTAGTTCTAAAGGTCTAGTAGTTTGGAGTCTAGGAGAGGCCATCTGCTACTTGTGAAAGATGCTAATTGCTAATGGCCATTTCTTTGTAGAAAAGCTTTCAATGGATTTGCATTTTGAACCCAAGGGACTTTGTTCTAAGAACAGAAAGTGATTTGTCTGTTTGTGTTTTTGTTTTAAGTGTGCGATCGATCCTCGTTGCGGTTGAGAGGTAACCTAGCCTTCCAGCTCTCTATAAGCACTATCCAAGGCAGATGACAAGGCTTCCGTTTCTGTGGTCACAGAAGGGTGGGTGGGCAACCTGTTGTACCCAGAGTCTGTTTAATGCTCTGGTGTCAGACTTGAATGAGGTCAGGGTTGGAGCGATGGCTCAGCAGCCTGGAGAGCTGGTTGCTCTTGCGGAGGGCCTGGGTTCAGTTCCCAGAACCCAGATGGGAGCTCACAACCCTCAGTAACTCCAGTTCTAGAGGGATCTGATGCCCTCTTCTGGCCCGTGTGGACATCAGGCATGTGCATGGTGCACAGACACACTTGCAGGCAAAAACACTCATGCATGTAAGATAAAAATGACTAAACCTTTTTGAAAAATGAAAGTAGAAATGGACAAGAAAGCGTACATTCTCATTTTATACTGGGTCCCAGAATTTACACACAGGGCTGTTCTTTACACCTCTGCTACTCTCTTTAGGAGACACAGCTGAGGAGAGCCCACGGCAGGCGCGCCTCTCTTGCCTGTGCCCTTGAATGAGAAAAGTGGTGCCCCTTTGGTTACTTCCATTCCTTTTTCTCTTTTGTTTTGGATCCCCAGCTACCTAAAAGCCAGGGCTCGAAGAGTAGTTTACGTAGATGGTCCCGGATCATCCTTCATCCTGTCTCAGGTAGTCAGCTGACAAGGTGATGAGCAGGCAGCAGGGTAGAGAACCCTTCCACTGGAAATGAAGTGTCTTCCCAGAATTATTAGGCTTTTAAATCTTTCGCTCTATTAGAAGGAGTGGCTGGGGGGAGAGTGCTGCATTAGAATTCAAATTTCATCTAAATAGTATTAAATCTCCTCCTTGGCATCCTGTTTATGCTAATCCTTGCAGGGCTTAATGATGTTTATCAAGACTTCCATTTCCTCTTCTTTAGACATGGGCCTCAGCTAATGAAGAAAGGTTGGCTTTATTCAGTAAGCAAGAGTCATAAAATAGTGGGCAGCACGCTACTGGTTTAGCCTTTCACCGAAGGAGCTTCGGATTTTTCAGGAGCCAGGGGATAACCTGTGCTGTGGCACATAGGTGATTTAAGACAGATGTGAAAGCTCACGCAACAGAGCAAGGCTGGTCTCACAGGCTACCATGTCGGATACAGATGGCTGGCAATTGAAGGCTAAACCTCCCCACTTCATCTGCAGCCATCTGCGAGGGTAAAAATGGATATGCTGTACGTCCTCATACATAAACTGCTCTGCTCTGGGGAGGGTGGGGAGTGCTGGCAATGTTTCAGGGTTCTGTGCTGCTGGCTTTGACAGCCTTCTTATGAGCGCTGAGGTTCGAGTTTGGGAAGGTACCCCCCACCTCCCACTCTGCTCAATGCCAGAGCATCAAGAAGATGGTTCCCATGGAATGTGGCTTACAGGAAGGATGTTTGGGTGTGTGTGTCCCTAGTCTCCCACAATCCTGGGTCGAGAGTGCAAGGCCCTGTGCAAAAGTGAATCTTTTCAATTCCAACAAGATAGGCAAAGAAAGGACTTCTGCAGCCCTTCCCCTTCCTGGCCCCACCTCCTTCCCCTTCCTGGCCCCACCTCTTTCCCCTTCCTGGCCCCATCTCCCCACTTGGGTTCTTTAGCTTGCATTTGCTTTAGATCTCTAGGGCAGTCTTCCCCCTCTGCCCAATTCTCCTGGATTCCTGCTTCTCTAGTTTTCTTGTTGCCTGCTCTTCTGTCACCTCTTTGCCACATGGAGGCACTACCTATGTGCTCCCCTATACGTGACATGCAAAGGGAAGGCCATAAACAGGCAGTAGTTATGTTCCTTAGGACAGCTCACAGCTGTTTTGTTTTTTAAATGACTCAAGCAAAGCACTACTTTCCCAGTTGGGCTACATTGCTTGTCACTATCTATGTCCTTGACCGGGGACCTTTTCCTACAGAGCTCAGTATACATTTTTCCCACCATGGGACTCTTTGAGACTGATACGAGGAAGAAGCCAGTGTCATAGGGCTGAAGAGGTCAGTATGTCCACTCTCTTCTCTTCCTATGACCTTATCTCTACAGTTTTGGCTGCAGAAGGGAGACGGGGCCAATCACAGGAGTGATTCAAGTACGGACATCGCTATGAATCGATGGCGTGGGGTGGTATTATCTATCCTGGGGCATTGCAATTTATCTATTTATGTCCAAACTAGATCAAGAAAAAACATGTCTTATGACGATCTATAAAAGGTTCATTGAAAGAGACTGGAAAGGGAAATTACAACAAATAAAAAATAAAAAGGATTAACAGGCTGGGAAGAGGGCTGCAATTGACGAATTTGTGTCCAGAAGAGGCACCCACATTTTGTACAGCAGAATATGCATCTGGCTCTGAGCTTTCAAGCAGGCAGTACAGGGAGGAAAACACACCCAGTTAGATGAACTTGGGAGTCTGCAATACAAAACACAGGCCAGTGGGCCAAAAGAAACATGTTCTCAAGTACTGAAGCCAGGGGCAAGGGGGTGGTTCTTCCTCTCATTCTCACAGAAGGGCTTTGCATGACACAGTGGCCAATGTCATCAACAGAATCTTGACAGTGGATTTATCAATTAGGGCTGTAGAGAGGCAACATCACACCCAAGACCAAAGTGGGAAAAGTCCTTCTAACAGTGAAAAGTGAAGTTAGAGTTAGGAGGTGCTGGCCTCATGGTGGGTACCACGGTGTTGACACTGTCTCCCTTGGGTATGTGTGAGAGAAAGCGAGGCAAGGAGAGGATTCAGTACAATTGTCTGAAACAAGCCTTCATGGTTACTGTTGGTGACCTGGTTGTGGATGGGCTGCTTTTACTTCAGGTCCTCCTGAGCCCACACCACGTCCTATGAGTGGCTTTGCTGGCCATGCCTTTGGTGCATACTGTCCTTTAGATCTCAGGAAAGGACAGAGTTAAGAACTCTGAGAGAACCATGAAGGGGGTGGGTCTGCTGTATAGCTTTAGAAAAATTGAGAGGCCCGAAGAGCATCTTTGCATTCAAAGCTACCTCCTCTACACGAAACGGAATCTTGGATCTGTGCCCACAAACCGGCCCAATGGGATTGGGGCCATAAAGTTATAGGGCATGGGTTTAATACTTTTGCCATCTGAAAAGAGATCCTAGGTTTTTCTCAGTAAGACACCTATAAGAGGTTTACTCTGATTACATATGTGTATTCATGGTACAAATGCAACTGAAAATAATTACAAATCGGCAACCAGATTAATCTGCTACCAAGACGCTACAATAAATGCCAGATGTTTTATGTAGAAAACAAAACAAGCCATCTACCCGAATATCCAAAACAGTAGCCCTGTACTATGACATGAAAATAAAAAAAAATGTGCATATTCTCAGGATAATAAAGGCCAAAGGAGGTCACTAGCCTTAGGTTCAACCAAAGACACTTGCAAATGGCATTCAGTTCATCAAGAGGTCATTGTGATTTTAAGTACCTGCTATGTTTTGATATCTCTGCAAGTGTCAGAAGCCGAGATCATTGAGTTCATGGAGCTTAGCCCCTTCCTGCCCACGGAGCCCCAGACAAGGGCAAATCAACAAACACAACCGAGAGGCCGCTGTGGGTTATCCTGTGGGTTATCCTGTGGGTTATCCTGTGGGTTATCCTGTGGGTTATCCTGCCCCGCTAGCTAATGTGCTGAACAAAGGCTGCTGCAGAGGCTGGAAACATGGCTGTGTCAGGGGGGCAGTCTGTGGAGCATGAGTGTGGTCTTCATTTTGGGGCAGAGTGTGGGAGAAAGGAATGGTTGGTAATATGGAAGAGCTTTGTAAATTATGGGCTGGATCTTATTCTGTGCTTGGTCAGAGCCTACCATCATGATGGCTCTCAAACTGTCCCGGAGACAGACAATGATCTGAGTATTTCCTTCCCATGGACTTCCCCATCAACTCTTAGGCAAGAGGCTATGTGGTTCAGCTGATGTACCTTTTACATTTTAATTGAAAAAAAAATGGGAATGAGTCTATTTGCTCATTGTGCTGCTTTGAGAAATTAGTAAGATGAGAAATAGAACTAAATTCATTTTTTTCCCCAGAAACAATGTAACAATGATAAAAAAAAAATAACACTGTGGAGTGAATAGTAGCATTGGAATAGTAATTTAAAATGCAGAGCTGCCCACTGCTTACTTCCCAATTTCAAGAAAGTGTAAGTTAGACATTATAGATACAAAGTATCAACATCAATTTCCTTTGGCCAACCAGGGTGTCACTCATCTAGGTAAAGAGGAACATCAACAAAAGCTAGACAGGGACATATCTGGGCCATATTAAACCTTGACCTTAAAGATCTCCGTGCTGTTTCCTCTTGGTTAGCTAGGCCTTGTACTGGATAGGCCTGGGTCATTCTGCCAACCCCTCACCCCAAACCCGTGTTTGGGATTTACCACTCTACCTGATCCAGACAGTTGCTACGTAGATACCTCAGTGCTTGTTGAATGCTCTGAGGCAGGGGCTGTCCTGTTCTCTGGACGTGGACTATGAGCGGAACACCGAAGACAGCCTTGTCTCGGTAGTCAGGAGCTTTGATCCTCTTCATGAACTTTGGAACGGACCTGGAATTCATAGAAACCAGGTCATGCAAGGCCCCCGGGGTGTTCTGTGCAGACAGGCTGTGGAAGCAAGCGAGAGGGAGGCCAAGCTCCTGTTGGAACACTTCAGAGGCAAAGGCAGAATTCAACCTTTTCTAGGTCACTCACAGCCCATGACACTCTATATGTGGCCCTTGCCTATGTGTCATTTCTGTTAAATGCCATGATTCACGCTAGAAAATTGTCTTTGTGGCTCTGTTTTCAAGTCAGGGGTGGTGGGCAATTTTTCAATTTAATTATGACTAAAACGGCTCTTATGTAGTGAACACTTAAAACTCTCCAATTGTGGGGAGGGAACGACAAAATCTATGCAAGATTTACAAGAGGAAGGACAAATTTGGTTGATGTTGGTGTGTGGGGGTGTTGAGCCAGATTTTCTTGGCTATGTCTTTAATTTTCTAGAGCCAGATCTACATTTTACAGGGAGTTTTAGCACACATGCATATAGTGATTTGACCATACAACTTACAACCTATGAAAATCCTTTTATAAACACGACATTGATTCTTCTATACACATTATATGACATAACATTTCATGTTTATCAAATCACGCACTCATCTATCCACAATAAGTCTGCACACAATATTGATTTTATCGGATCCTAAATTCCAAAGATATACTGCATTATCTCATTTTTACTCGCCAACGAAAGCACAGATGTACTTGAAGAGTCAGTGAGTCAGTGCTGGAAGTTCTGTGCCAGACCACAAGGTACAAGTGACAGATGTTTCTTTACAAACTGCCAGCAATATTTTATGCCAGGTTTATTTCTGATTCCTCTGTTCACAATTTATCACTCGTTACTGGCCTTGTTTCTTTCTCAGAACCTGACTCCCTTCCCTGGAAACCAATGAAGAGCTACAAATAAAGCAATGTTTCCTGTGTCCTTCATCAGGCTCAGCCTGGCTGCCCAGAGGGCAGATGACAAGCAGAAGGCTCCATAGTTTCCAGGAGAGGGTAGTGCAGACAGTGTTCTGTTCTCTAGACACCAAAATATAAACACTGGCAGTCTTTTGCAATTGTACCCTTAGCTCTGAACACGTGATCAGGGGCAGACGTGCTACATACCAGGTCCAGCCGTGCTTGTTGGACATGGAGTATTTCTCCATGATGGCTGTAAGACGGAGCAGCGAGAAGCGCTGGAGCAGGTTCAGTTGGCCGGCTGTCTGGCTGCTGATGTGTGGGGTGGCTGGAGACGGCCGGGGCTGGTGTGAGAGCTGGAAGCTGCTCCACCTTAGTCGTCTGAAACAAATGGTCAGAGCTACCAGTCACCTAGTGGATGGTAACTGGGAAGCTCAGGCTAGCCTTTAGGCTTTAGGTACAAATGGCTACTTTACGAGTTTCCGAGCCAAGAAAAATCACAGCGCAAAAGGAAAATAAAAGACAGAGCTGCAGATTTAGCAAGCTGGATAAACCCAGAATGGGGCACACTGACTGTTTCATCCTGGGATTTAAATAAGGGATATCAGCCATATATATATATATATATATATATACATATA
>NW_021604781.1:4610452-4635392 GCF_004785775.1 Grammomys surdaster
GAGAGAGAGAGAGAGAGAGGGGGGGGGAGGGAGGGAGGGAGGGAGGGAGGGAGGGGGGAGGGAGGGAGGGAGAGAGAGAGAGAGAGAGAGAGAGAGAGAGAGAGAGAGAGAGAGAGAAACATTGAGGTGTTACAGTATTGTCCAGTTTCTGTGCCTGCCTCCTCCCTGTCCTTTGTGGCTGAGATGGCGTCTGAAGGTGACAGACACAGGTGACACACTGATACATCCTATAATACATCACTGTCTCAGAAGAACCCTAGTGGCACACACAGTGCTACTGACTCTGTGAGTTAGATCTCCTCGGTTCATTTTCTAGGGAGCTGTAACTTAAAAGCAAAGACCAGATACAAGGCATAAACATGCCTTAGATTTCATAGAATAAAAAATAAAACTTGTGCACAGGGCCTGGGCCACGGCTGTCTGTGGTGCCCCCACCTACTCGCTTAGATTTGTCTGCAACACACTAAGTTTAAAAAAAAGGACAAACACAGAAATGAATGTGGACTGACAGATTCAGTCTTTGTCTATAAAAACTGTGTTGAAATAATTCCTAACTATATGCATTACTTAGCATAGCCCCAGGTGATTGTATAAGCAGTGTGTCTGTCTTTGTTAAGGGAGTAAGTAAGCAAAGACTTGGGGCTGGAGAGGTGGCTCAGCAGCTAAAAGCACTGGCTGCTCTTGCATAGGGCCAGGGTTTGGTTCTCAGCATCCACAGAACAGCTTACCACCATCTGTGACTCCAGTTCTAGGGGATCTGAGACACTCTTCTGACCTTTGAGGGTACTGCAGACACATACATGCAGGCAAACATCCATATGCGCACAAAGTAATAACAAAATAAATAAAATTCAGCCTACAGCCACTATAAAACAGAAGCAGCTTAACTTCATAACAGCTCGTGACCCACCTGTTTGGCCTGGTCAGAGAGGCCCCCACACCAGAATCCCTTCTTTCTCTGACCCCAGTGGCCTCCGACTCATTCAGAGAAGTCCTGTCCCTTTCCACATCACTAGGTGTTGTCCGACCTTCTGAGACAGAGTTGCCTTCAAAATCTAAAGTGACCTGATTAGGAGACGGGACCGGGGACAGACCAGGATCCCCTGCCAATGTCAATGCGTCGTGACTTTGCAGTTCAGGTAAGATGGTTTTTGACCAATCATCCACTACCTCTTGTATGCCACTGACGTGCTGCAGAATGTCATCCAGCTGTGGAAGGAGGCCATCTTTCTCCAGGTCCAGCAGGTCTCCTGTGCTGGCATACAGATGTGAGCTGGGGACATTGTCATAGATACTGACGCGGCTGGCCCTGTGGCAGGAAGACATGAGTCTGGGTTCCCTCATGCCAGGGCCCTGTTGCCTACCCAGGGAGATACTCCCGGTCCTCCAGTTAACCCCATTGCTGTTATCTGTGGGGGAGAGGCTTTCTATAGAAAGTGCCTTGGGGAACGTTCCTGGTTTGTGATCCTTGGGAATATGGACCACCAAGTTCTCTTGGGAGTGAAACCCATGCACATGGTCCCCTGTATCTGGTATTGCTGTCCCTGCCAGCACATCCAGGTCCTCCAGGTACATGCCGCCACGCTTGTTGGCCTCGTGGTGGCACTTGCGTTCCTTCATGCATGGAGTGCTCACGTGGCTGTTGCTTTCCAGAGGGCTGTTCTCACCACTGGACTTATTGGAGCATGGGAGGCCTTTCCTGCAGGCAGCTGAGGGTGAGGTCTGCAGACCTCCGTTGGGTATCTGGACACACTGCATGGTCTTAAAGGACTCCGGCTCCTGCTGCAGCACAGGCCTACTGATGACCAGGCCACCTGTCCGCCCTGGCCCCTTATGCCTCCCGAGTGCGCCCTTCACTCGCAGGGTATCCATGCGCTTCAGAAAGGACTTGGCCCTGGTCCTGGTGGGTTTCTCATTCTTGGGGTGAAAAGACTGGCTGACACTGTCTCGGGGAGATTGAGGGAGGCTGCTGTTGAGCAGGGTGCCCTCCAGCGCAGGCGCGCTGTCAGCAGAATGATGCCCCGATTGGCTGCGGCCGTCGCTGCCCCCACTGCTTTCGCTGTGAATGGAGCAGACCTCTGGCTCGCTCAGATCTGTGAGCACGCTCTCACGGCTGGCTGTGTTTCTCATCCTAGGGCCTCCTGGGGACCCGTTTCTGTCTGCCCCGGTGAACAGCGTATGCAGGTCATCCACACGGGACCACCTGCGGCTGGTTCTCTGGAAAGTCCATTTGTTGCTGATGCACAGATCTTCCTCATCTGAGTCGTCACCCTGCAAAACATAAGGAAAACGAACGCTAATGTCCATAGCTCATGGCTACATGGTGGTTCCATTTTGTTCCCTGTCTTCCCGGTCACACTGGCAAGTGTGACTTTCCACCACTTTTTCCTCCCCTGTTCTTCTCATTTACCAAACCTTCATTCTTATATATAAATGAAATATATATGAATATATATGTGAGTGTGTGTGTAAATATTATCTATTATATAACATGTTATATAATATATACCATATTGGGGGAACCATAAATATATGGTACATATTATATATAATTTTTCAATCCCTTCTTTGTTTCTAAGGCATTTATATATAATACATATTTTAATAGTTCATTAAATATATGCATATACAATTTTTCCCAATCCTTTGTTTCTAAGGTATTTATATATAATATATTTTAATATTTCATTAAATAAATATATAAAACTTCCCCAATCCTTTCTTTGTTTCTAAGCCATATATATAGTATATTTTAATATTTAATTAATGTATATATAATTTTTCTCAATCCTTTCTTTTTCTAAGGTGTTTTCTCTGACTGTTTACAAAGGGCATTAAACATCATCTGATTGGACAGTGGAGACAGTATCCTTTCCAAAGCAATTTGTCCATGTCAATACGGACACTTCTTCTTCCCCAAACGACTCTCTGCAGAGTTCAAGGACCACCATTTACAGCTCTTTCTCTGAACCTTGGCCTCATTACACCTCAACATCAACACTTCTTACCTTAGTCTCTAACACTCTCCATTCTTGTCATATATACTCTGTATATGTTGACGGCAAAATTGCAAGCTGACCTCTGAAAAGCAGTATGGTCTGCACCCATCTAGAGGTCACCCTTGAAGACAGCACAACAGCGCTGCTCTGGCTACCCAGTTCCTTGTGTTTAACGAGCCTGAGTCAGAATGCCCCTGGCTGCACATACCTTCCAGCTGCTGGGGTTGCAAAGTCTTGCATTCTGCATGTCACACACTGACCTACCTATTTTCTTCCATGGAATTTGCAGCCTGTGACACACAGACTTCTGCATTCCCTGAGGCTAACAGTGTTGTCCCTGCTTGGTTTTTGTTTTTGTTTTGTATATCTCTTGGGCCAGGAAATTATTTACTTCCCCCAAATGAACTGAAGCGACGGCTTCTACCCCTCCTTACCTTGATCATCATGAAGACCCAACATGAAACTGTTTTACAAATCAATTTCCAGGTTTGTGTCTTCACTCTGATTTTCTTAGTATGGGCCTTCAGCACTTCTCTCTGGATGTATTACAGGAAAAATCTGGCTAGGATCCTGGTCTCTAGAATGTTCCTCATCTAACCAGCTTCTCACAGTATGACCCATTTTCTTGGCTTACCACTCTCCACTGTTAGGAACAGGACTTGTGTTTATTCATCTTGTTCAGAGTTAGATCCTCCCGAATACCACACCCATGAGAATTGTTTAATTTTTGTTGTTCATTTTATTGTTAATTGAACTTATCTTCAATTGGCATCTGGTTATAAGCCCAGGCTCTGAATGACAGGGTATCACAAATGTCCCTAACCCCCTGTGAAGTAACTTTCCATTACCTAGGAAGTCAGACTAAAAATAGGTCTGACTCATAGGTTTTCCTCAGGGAATTAAATAGGGTTGCTCTTTTCAGTGTTTATTCTATTGTTTAGCTTTTTATTCACCTAGCATCCACCTTAGCTCCCCTAACTTCTCAATATATTGTTTTCAAGTATATATTTGCATATGCATATGTTCATATACATATTCATATATGCATATACTTGCATATGCACATATATGCGCAAAACACAATTCTTACTGGACCCTTCTCACAGAGGCTTAATCTGTCCAAATCTAGGCTCTATCTAGATTGGCCTCAATTGGAATTCAAGCATAAAGTGGAAGAAAACTTATAAGAATTGCATGTCGTTTCCATCACAGTGGGAAGATTTAGCTTTGTTTGTTTTTTTTTTTTTTGGTTTTGATTTTTAAAAAATAAATTTTTGTGAAGTCTTGGAGGAATAACTTGAAAAATTAAAACTGAGCATGGAGCTAGGAGTAGAAAGTAGGCTTTCTGATATGTACTAGTTCCTCTCATGGTTTTTTATCATAAAACAAAACAAAACAAAAACAACAACAACTAAATATCTGAGAACTCTTGCTACATAAGGCACCACAGATGCATAAGTCACCATAACACCTCAGGATGAACTTACTGGAATTTCACAAAATATTTTTGGGAGCTAGAAGCCACTACCTCTAAAGAAAACATAGACGTTTAAAAATAGAAACTGTAATACTTAACATTGGTTCCAACTACTCGCCCCCTCCACCCCCATTACTAACACAAGAAACCCACATAAAAGTTGGATAAAGTCTCCTTTATTTAGGTTAAGAAAGGATGCCAAGCCAGGCTCTCAAGACTGGAGCCAGAGAGCTGGTCTCTTCAGGGAGGCTCAGAGAGCTTATTACACTGGCCTTAGCTGGCAGGAAAATAATCATCTGACAAGATGGTAGACTCCTTGAAAAAGAGGAATAGTAGAAGGACATGCTGCAGTAACTAAGTTCTTTGAACCAAAGCAAGCAAACAAAACCAAAGCCAAAAAAATAAAAAAAAATAAAAAATAAATGGCTAAGCCACAGAAAACGAAAACTTGTAACTATTGTTTTGCACCCAGTGCAGAAAACAATCCAAAGCAACCCCATGCTGCATCTCTCAAACTACTAATCGTGGCTCAGGGTGAAAATGGGATTTTCCATCACAACAGAGAAGATGCAACTGTACTACACCAACACACAACCCACCATGTTGTGATAACCACCCTCATTTGCTCCTGTTTGTCTAGACTGGCCATCCCTAATCCAAATAATTCAGTTTTAAAATGCTCCAAAATCCAAACATTTTTGAGCACTGACATGGTGTGTTAGGCAAACATTTCCACACTTGATCTTGTAGTTTAAAAAAAAAACAAGCAAACAAACCAAAAATCCCAAGCAAGCAAGAAAGTAAGCAAGCAGATAAACAAAAAGCACACTAAAAATGTACATGATTACTTTGAGGTCACATGCACAAGATGTTAGTGAAATATCAATTAATTTCACACTCAGATTTTGTACTCATCCCCATATAATATAGATAATACATTATTATATATTATACATTTACTACACACAAACACACAAAACATCTACATTGTATTTATGTAAATACCAAGGTTCAAGAAATATCTCAATACAAATCACTGCTGGTCTAATCAGCATTTTGGTTAGAGAATAGTCAACCCGTCACCTCCTTTAGTCAAGTCATCTCAAAAAATGTTGCATGTGAATCCACAGATTTGTTCAACAATGTGCCATGTGGTCCTGACCTAGAATGTGCAAAATCTGCACACACACCCCCAAATTATTGTAGAGTGCAAGTTGCAAGTGTTCTTCACATTCTTGGGATGAAGTGAAGTGTCAGGTACATGGCAGACTCCTCTGTAAGATTCTTAGTGTACTGATTGTTTAAGAGACTCTCAGATCTCATTGGTTGCTCTTTTTGGACTTGAAAAAAACAGTCTGTGTTTATATAGAAATGTGAAATGGAGATCTAGAGAGCTGAACGTGTTTATAGAGAAAAGAGACCCCTCAAATTGACTTCATTCTCCAGGTAGTTTAGTGTAGTGGGCGTTTCTGATGTTGTAGGTCCTGTTCCCCAGTTGGTTCTTTATCTGTTAGTAAAGAAAGCCATGGGCCAATGCTAGGTGGAAGGTACAGGCGGACTTCCCCTGGAGGAAAAGGGGATTCAAGGAAGGAAAGAAGGAGCTCCCCATGCTTTGGAGAGAGGAGAACCAGGCAACCATGTGAGATCTTGGGAGGAGTTGGGGCCTGTGGCCACTACTATAGGCTGGTGGTCAGGGATGTTTGGCAGGGGCTAGATGGGACTAGCCACTGAAGTTTAGGGCTGGAGGGAGGTACAGAGCTAAGAGTATTGATAAGGGCAGATTTTCCAGGTGGGAGATAGTAGCACCCAGCAATTGTGCCAAGAAGGTGAGTTGAAAAGGAACAACTATGTGTCTGTGTCTCTTATCTGTGGATTCAAGGGAAGCTGGGAGGGGGCTGGTAGCATGGCCAGTTCCTAGAGCCAAAGGCTGATAGTGTGAAGCTAAATGCAACGGTTTAGCATGCTGCAGAAATACTATGGCCATAGAACATCAGAATTTTAACAAGATAGAAGGTTAAGGGCTGTGAGTGTGCTGCTGTGAAGGTGACTACTGCCGGATGCTGCTCTGAGGGTCTGGTTAGTAAGCTGAAATGGATAGCAGCACCTAGGCATGATCAAAACCCTGAGGGCCACTGAGGCCTGACCTCTGGAAGCATGCCCCAAGGTCATGCTTGATTTAAGCATCATGTCAAAAGACAGAGATTTAGGAATCAGTTTTCTCCATCACAATATGGAAGATGACAGAATACATATATAAAGTAGTTCACAAATAGAACTAAATGCAATTATATGTGATGAGGCTATGTAAACTCTGAAGTGATGCCAGAGCTCACACAGGGTGAAGACTGCTAGCCACCCTCCAGTACCCCTAATCTGAAATGCTCCAAAAGGTGAAGTTTTGAAGGCTGACATGATGGTACAAATAGTACATTGTAGACCACAATGGAGGCAGTTCAGATTAAAGGCTCAGCTTTGTACCTCAAATGACAAGAGCTCAAGTCCCAGCACCCAGAGATTTCATGGTGTCTACGTACGGGTCATACACAGAGGCAAAGGAGAAAGGAAATGTAAAAGTAATAAAATAAATCTTTAGCAAAAAGAGAACTTTGCTTTGTGCAGAAAATTAAGGAAAATATTGAATAAAATCAGTGAAGATAAATGAATTTCATGGAATATTTGGGCCCATCTCCAACATACCTTGCTGAATGCATAAGTATTCAAAAATGTGGAAAAAAATTAAATATTTTTTCTTTCGCATTTTGGGTAAAGAGTATAAAGTATGGGTTAAGATATACAAGCTTTTGATGGGACAGAAGGATATCCTGTGAAGATGACATTGAATGATGTAAAATATGGTTACTCTATCCTTAAAAATGATTTATTTTTATTCTGTGTGTATGGATGTTTTGTCTGCATTTATGTATGTGTACTACATATTTATCTGGTGCTAGCAGAGGCCAGAAGAATACATCAGATCCAGAGTTTACCTCCAGAGCATCATATGGGCCCCACCATTTGTTTCACACAGAGATACCATAAGTCCATAGCTTCATACCTGTAGGATATGGCTAATGATGACGAATGAACTTTGAAGTTACAACACTACCTAACTTCATTCTGAATGGCAGGCATTTGAAGGAATAGCCTAAGCTCTGAAACGATGCAAAAGCCTCATTCTGCACTGTTCAGCCTAAGGTCAATTTCTTTATGGTTGCTGGTACAAGAAGTAGTTTAGATCTGTGTTATTCCTTCTGTGCACCATGGCCAGCTAGCCTAATTAGATGACACGTGCAAAGCTTAGTCACATTAAACCCTGTAGATACTCAGCACTGTTTGCACTGTGCACATTGGCATTTGTTAAACATGGAGGCTAGGGTCCTGCCACTCAGTAGACACTTTCTATTTAGTTAATATAAAGAACAAGACGTTTTGGTATAATAGTACATATTTAGTGTACACACTTTCAGCAAAACATGTACAATTTTGTCATGTTTACCTGTTTCCCAGTCTGGGTTCTCTATACTCAGTCTACTTATTTTTTTATTTTATTAGAAAGAAGTTCTGTGCTGATCATATCTAATACTAAAAACATTTTTCTTGTATTTTCTATTTATTTCTTAAAATTCATATTTGACAATTCATTTCTGTTAAAATTTATAAAAAGACATCAGTGTTGACTGGAAGAGAAAATAAAACACACAGGTAATTCAGGCTTTTGGGGAAATTTTGTTTTAGACCTTTTATCTGTGAAAGGTCAGCTATACACAGTTTAGGTTTTCATAGGCCATATAGTTTCTGTTGGAGAATCTATTCCACACTGCTGGGAGTGACTGTGTTCTAATAAAACTTTATTTATAAAAACTGGAGCAGCAGCTTCCCAGGACAGAGCAGAGGTGTTGCTGTACTGAGAAAGAAGCCATATTATTCTGTGCTTCTTCAGAGAAAAGGAAAAGTGTCAGGTTTACCAGCCATTTTTTACATGAAGACTTTTTGATTTAATGAGTTCATCCTGCTGAAGGACTTTTGTGTGTGTGTGTTGCTCTCTGAAGGAGATCGTGGGGACTGGGTAGGATCCCTCCCAATATAGAGGATTCTGAGATATCCATATGCTCTCTGTAAGTCATGTCTGTCAAGATTTCCTCAGCCGCTCAGGTGATGGCTATTGTATTCATTTCCTCTTACTGCCTCGGCTGCCTACAGCTACCAGGAAGGACTGTGTTTGGCAGGAGATGCAGGGCGTGGAAGTCAATGTCCCAGGGGTGAGGATGGAAATTGGGTCCCTTGTCACAGTTTCAGGAACTCAGTAATGCCCTTGGCATCCAGCTGAGAGGGTCCTAGCCCTGAGGTTTTACTCACAGAATCGGTGTAGCTTTCCACCATTGGTCTTATTAAAATGCTTACTGTAGTGGGAGCCTTCTAAAGAGCTATCTTTTTAAACACCGGCCGCTAGGGGCCATTCAATGTCATCGTGATGCTGGTGTGGATCAGTCGGTAGTAAGATTTGTCCAAGAACTTGGATCTGCCTCGTTTTTAGTTTGGGTGAGTCTCCTGTGTTGGCTTTTTTCTAAATGAGAACATTCTTTACTAAAATTACATATTCCTTCTAGATGAATACCACTGGAAACTGAGGAATGGGCTTTTAAAAACACAACAAAACAGGTTAGGGGAGCCATACAAGTCTGCAGCTGTGACAGGGTGCAAATCCACAATTATGCAGACATCTAGAAGCTAAAGTTATAATATCCATGAACGTTACCCAGGCCAGTGAGGCAGCCTACTGGGATGCAGGAATGCCCTCCTTGGCATACTGGCTTCCAGCCTTCAGAAATGCCTCCCGGTAGGGTTTTGGTGAGTCTGTAGCTGAGGTACATAATGAGGGTCGACAGCCCTCCACTTGAGGGCAGATGCTAAGCCTCACGGATGTAAGTAGAACAGACAACAAGCCAAGCAAGACCAGGCTGCACCACATTCACATCTCTGAGGACTTCCTTTTTGTTCCTTGACTCAGCTCATTGAATCTTCAAAATTAAACACAATTTCCCAAGACAGGCACAATAAACTGTGGAACTTGGTATTCAAACAGCAAGACACATTCCTGATGTAAAAACAGTTCACTGTCTGTATGGCTTAGACCAAGGGACTGACAAACATTTGGGTCCAGAACAATTCTAACAGTTTTTGAAAGGCGAAGAGTTGGTTGGGTCGGCAGAAAAGTCCATGCCAGCATTTATTAATTATTAATCACCCAGGTTGCCCAGAAAGTCCCCAGAGCCATTCCACAGGTCCAGCTGCCTTCCAGGGAGTCCTACAGCCTTGGATGATTAAGGCATGTGTGGACCACACTGAAAAAGTCAAGTCTATGATTCTTGCAGACTGGTGATGAAGATTCTGTTTCACAGAACATGTAAACAGGACACACTGCTGTCCTGTTCTTAATTCTCTTTCTTGATCACTTTCTATTTCCATCCAAAGCTACCTGTGGCTTTGTGGGACACTCGATTCTCAAGTCCCTGATTCTCTGTCCTATCATTTGGCCTAGACTTGGTCCCTATTCAAAAACGTGTTTTTGTTTGGTAATAAAATAAAGGACCAACCTACAGCCTATGTCAGGGCCAGATCTCAGAGCTTACGCTGGGAGTGTGCTGTGTGGCTGCCTGGAACCAGCCACAGACACTGCCCAGGACAGAGACTGACAAGTGAGGGGGCACCACATGTTTTTATTTGAAAATTGTCTGTGAGTCTTCAACTTGCAATGTGGAAAGCAGTATTCTATTCACATACATGTATTTGCAAAGCCCCCACTAAGAGGGGAGGGAGAGTGTGTGTGACTGCAGCTGACATACAGAAATACCCCGAGCAGGTCACAATACCAAGGTGATTAATTTGTAGGTTGCACAGAGAACCTTGAGAACGTCGTTCATGGACATCTTGCCTGAGGGTTCTGCAAAGCATGTAGGTGACAGGGCAAAAAGCCCATCACCACACATTGTGGGCAACATCATGTATCATTAGTTTTTGACATTCCCTTTTGTGAGAGATCTGCAGAGAGCAGCCACCTTGTCTTAGACTCCCAGGAACGGCTGCATTTGGTTTAATAAGAACCATGTGTTATAACCAAAACAACATCTGACCTGCATGCTTCAAATAGTAAGGGCGCTTCTCAAGGGGTCTATTCAGCCAGACAGCTGTTGGGAGGTCTGTTCCCACATTTTAAATTTGTTTGTGGCCTGCATAATTCGCTCACGTTTGACTATTTCTCTGGATATTGTTTTTCATTCTCCTACCCCCTCAGCTGGAATCCTTGGTTCCCAGCTCCAACTCCAAATTGCTTTTAAGATGAAGTCCAAGCCAAAATGACTTAGACTCCTTGAGAGGTGCTACTTCAGAGTAGAAATCTGGGGGTGGGGAAGGATTGGTTTTGAAGGTTAGGTTACTCCAGGGTCAGTGAAGATGCATTAGATGTAATTATTGTTCTGTGCAAACCAGAATAAAGGACACCAGATTTGGCTTCAAAATAATCCCAGATTTGGCTAATTACAGATGGAGACGCTACATTTAAAAAATTGTCCTTAGTGAATTAATTCTGAATGTCCTGGAGAGAACCCATTCAGTGAGACTGGAAGCAGAGCATAGGGAGGTGGAGCTTTGGGTTTGAAGCCAGCTGCTCCTAAAGACACTCCTGAGGTCAAAAGCCTTCTGCATGACTCACCCAGAAGCTCAGAGCACATGACAGGTTTAATTTCCTTCCGCAGAACCCAGAGAAGCTGGACAAGAGCGAGATAATGCACCGAGCTCAGATCCTCGATGATAGTCATCAACGGGAAGTAAACTTTGGTTTTCTTCACCCACAGTGCTTAAATCAGGAGTGCTGCCCACTAGAGAGCTGGGTGTTGTCTGATTTTGGAATATGCTCGTAGGCTTTATCAATTAATCAGAAACTATGATATCCACACTCATCTGAAATCCAAAACTTCTGCCTACCATAACGGCACTCAAACAATTTGGGTTTTACAAGTATTGGTTCACACCTGTCATCTCAGCACTTGGGAAGTAGAGGCGGGAGAATCAGGAGTTCGAAGCCAGCCTTGAGTACAAAGCAAGTTCACCGCAGCTAGTTACAAGAAACCCTGTCTTTAAAAACTTAAAAGGAAAAGTAAGCACTCAAAAAAGATTTGGGCTACCGTGGATTTTTAGATATATTATGGATGCTAAATCTTTTGTTCTTTCTTCACGTTCCTCTCCTTCATCTTTTCCTCCTTTTCTCTTTCTGTATGGTAGACTGAATCTTGGTCCCAAGATATTATACACAAGTGTCAATCACTGACCTACATCCTCATCTTTAGCACTTCATTTCACAACGGAAATTTGTTCACAAGATGTCCTGTGAGAAGCAGGGATCCTAGAAACCAATTTCTTGTGACTGGGGCAGAGTGGCTAAGAACAGGGGTCACCTGATGCCTTTACTCCTGTCACCAAATGAACGTGCCCAAGAATGGATGCATCTCTGACTTGCACTTGAAAGAAAAGACGTGACAGGAACTATCAGAAGATGCTTGGTTTGGACCTTTGGTTTGGTCAGCCCTTCCCTGAATCTCTTAATCTATTCATAGATGTGGAGACCCTGGAGTCAGAAGTGGTTTGACAGTTAAGGCTGCACAGACTTCTGAAAGGTGAGGCCAAAGAACTGAGCTATTTATTTCTTTATCCAAACCTTCTGATAGAAACAACAACAAGCCATGAAAGTCAAAGCAGTGAAATTGCAAAACCCAACTTCTAGTATGGTCTTAAAACAGACCTATTCGTGACAGTGGAGAAAGGATGGGGGGTATTTGGAGAGGAAACAAGATGGTGGGGTGGGCATGTGATAATATTGCCTTGCCTTAAGGCTTCTTCTTTATTTTAAAAGATGTGTATCTCCCATGTGTGTTTGAATGTATGTGTGTGCCATGTGTGTGTGCATCTCATGTGTGTATCTCCTGTGTGTGTATATCTCCCATGTGTGAGTGTGTGTATGTGTGTATCTAATGTATATGTCTGTGTATATCCCATGTGTGTATCAGTGTGTTTGTGAGTGTCCATGAAGGTCAGAAGAGAGCATGAGATCCCCTGGACTTGTGCTGGGAACCAATTTCCTGTATTCAGGAAGAACAGCAAGGGCTCTTAACCACAGAGCCAGCTCTCCAGCCCTGCATGTTTTTCCAGTCTCGGAATATGGGTTGATCTGTCGGTGTGGTCATGGTCTCCACAAGGTGCACCCACCTTTTTCCTCTGGAAGTTCACATCAAGTCTCATTGAGGCACACTTGTTCAACGTATTAAGTCGTCTAAAAAGAAAGGAAAATTCCATGATTTACTGATGGACCCAAATCTTCCAGTCTGCTAACCTTTCTTTATTTCTGGCAAATCTGAAAGTGAAGAGTCCACTATTGCAAGGCAGCTCTGCATCCCTAGAAAGTGATTTAAGATAGCTTTACTCTGTGCGCTAGTCTCTTGATCAGAGAGCCTACTAGTCCCCAACGCTTTTCCTGATCTAAACCCAGGCCCTTTCTGGCTTCCCATTCTACTGTTCTTAGAAACAGTTGCAGTTATTTGAGCTATCTTTCGCCAGCACCTTACTCCTTGTCTACTGTCCAGACCATCATGGTATGGATCCCCTCAATCACAGTTTTGCTTTTTAGTTTCCCTCCTGCTCTGCAGCAGTAAGTACACATGGGAAGACAATTCATACTTCAGTGATAAATTACTCATGCTGGCACTTCTCACAAACATGTATGTTGAAGCCATAGCCCCACAGAGCCCCACTGAGCCCCAGCCCCAACTGAGGTTGGAGTAAGGATGTCACTAAAGCCAAATGAGGTCACAAGGGAGGAATCTCTATCCTCTGGAATTATAGTCCGGGTAAGAAGAGATACCAGGGTATGCAGGTTTGTTCTCCTATCTCCCATTTCAAGACATGGGGAAATGGTGGCTTTCTCTGCCAGGAAGGAGGTCACCAATAACCAAATCCTTGATCTTGAAGGGTCTAGCCTCTCAAACTGTTAAGCTGCCCAGTTTATAGTATTCTGCAGAGGCAGCATGTGTTAACTAGTAAATACATTTGCTTCTCACCCTCAGCTGGACTCTCAAAATTAATCTCAAGCAGAATTCCTGCCTCCCATGTGGCTCTCGAACCGAGACCATCAGAGGGAGATTCAGTCCCACATCTGATGGCTTCGCCCCAGCTGCCACTGAGAAGGAAAACCAAGACAGTGAGCAGGCATGCGCTCTTGTAATGTTTCTTCCCGCCCTCCTAAGTTGGTCTCCTCGTTTACCCGCTGCTCTGCTTGCTGCCAAGGGAAAGACGGCCCTTTTGCTTTTCTAACTAGCTCTTCATTCTTGTTTCTGATGACAACATCCACTGTGGTGTCTGAGTCTTTGCTATTTATATATCAGATTCTCTCGACTGCTTTCCTCTCTGTGCCCATTCTGTGTAACTAACCAAGCAAGTGACCATCCTCTTCCTAGCCTGCCTCTCCCCTGCTGCTTACAGCGTCCCAATCTTCCCCTTCTTTTTACTTCCTTAACCTGCAGAGAACATCCTCAATCTTCATTTATTCTGTATCTTAGCTCATGAGATCTCTTGGCGAACAGCTTTATTATTTTATGTTGACTTTGTTTTTAAGTTTGCTGTGGGTTAAGATACACTTATGATGCTTTCTATCCTTGCCAGTGTCTTAGCAGCTCCTTTAGCGCGTTCATTTGGCGTTTTAGCTGTTACCTCATGACCTTCCAGTTTGTGTGATTACGCACTGAGTTTGTTCTTTGAAAGCTGAAGATTCATTTTCTTTCAATCTCCATCCCTACTCGCTCCCTTTGCCTGATCCACATGTGGGTGTGTTACAGCATCATACACTATTGATAAATCCATACTTGATGGTTATTACAACCATAAAACTCTAGTCCCACCTATATCATACTTGCGTAATTTTTTTTTCATTCTCAATTTAGTACCCATATAGATTTTTACTTAGTGTTCTTGTGTGTATACCAAATATCTCCAGTTATCTGAACCCCATCAGATGGCCTATTAGCTTCGTTCTGTCCAACAGATGTCTCTCAGGTCCAGTCTGGATTTACTGCTCTTGGTTTGCTTTTTATCATAAGCTGATCATGTTTCTTACACTTGAGACTCCTCTGAAGGAATCTACTGTTCTGGAGTGAAACAAAAGGCCTGGGGATATCGATACCTAGCATAGCAGGCATGTGGCCCTGTTTCTGACAGAGTAACTCATCCAGCTGTCCCTGTGGGAGGGACAAAAATTACTCAGATATAGACTAGAGATATAGATCAAAGTAGCTTCCTACTTTTCCACATAATTCCAAGCAACGCTCCCCCTTTCGGGCCTCCCACATCACCGGCTGTCGGTGATCTTAGAGTCTCTGTAGTGAAGACTGAGTCTTAGTTTGAATTTCTCCACTGACTAGTTAGATTTTGTCTCCCGAGCACACCAGGTCTTCTACTGCAGCTTTATTCTCCTGTTTGGGAAATGTCTCTGGGTATCATTTGCTTTTGTGAAGGAAGAGGTGACCCTGAAAGCTGGTGGGGTGTTTTTGAAGCAAAGTGAAGTCAGTGATTAATAAGCTAAGTTCTGACCAATAACTCTTTGTATGCATAGATCACGCATTTCTAATTCATTGAGTTTTGGCCATTATAAGTAGCCTCAAGAGAGGTAAAGAACATTTCTCTGCCCTAGGCTTCCTCTTGATGAAGCTACCAATTACCATGTCACCTCTCAGAGGTCTTCTCTTTTCCATCATTCGTACGTTAGCTTTGCTCATTCTTGGTTATTAGTAAGGGAATTATGTAGTAGGCATTTAAAATTATTTTTATATATGTATTTGTCTACAAGTGTGCATGTGCACACATTCATGTAGTGCCTGCAGCGGCCAGAAGAGGGCATTGGATCCCCTAGAACTGGAGTCAGTTGTGAGCTACCATATGGGTGCTAGAAACCAAACTGAGTCCTCTGCAAGAGCAAAAGGTGCAATCTTCCGAGCCACTTGCCAGCCCCAGCTGTGTTGGCTTAGAGATAATTCGGCTAGGCTCCACCCAACACCTACCAACAGCTTTGTCACCACCCACTGCCATTACTACCTGTGCTGCTACCAGGCAGTGTATAAGAGGCTCACTACCCAAGACCCCCCTTCTTCCACCTTTTTCTTTCTCTATTCCCAAGTGTTCCCGGCTGGCCTCTCTTTCTCTGTCTCCCCCTTTTATCTGCCTCTACCCCCTTTTCCAGGTCCCCACTCCTGTTCCCTTCCCCCACAATAAATCTTCCTTATACTAGGTCTGTCATATGGCGTGATTTCTCAAGGGGACAGCTTGGCAGGCTCCTGCCAGGTACTCCCTTACTCCTGCCACATTATGCTACGATTTAGATTTCATAACAGTGTGGTTTTTTGATGTGTGAAGTTTTGTCGTTGCTGTTCAGTGCATGTTTGTTTGTTTTATGATAGATCTACGTCGGTAAGCAAAGAACTAATTATTACGATTACTTGGTGAGTAGTTTTTCATATTGTGAAAAATACAGCTTGCTGATGTACCATCAGGTTCTTTCTTTCTTCTTTAATTAACGCTTCCCTAGTTACCAAATCATGTAGTTTGTTTTAAGCAAAGCCCTATTTCCAGCAGTGGGCAACAATTACAACTTGGCATTATCTTTGGCATTTAGACTATGACTCCACTCACTGCCCTCTTATCACAGAGGCACAGACCCCTTGCATACTAATACATGTAAGTACTGTCTTTATAGAGCACATATCAAAATGCATATTTAGGATTCAAACCTGAGGAATCCTGTTTTTACTGTTCGTGAGCATACTGAAGCATCTCACAGCACCTCAAAGTACATTAGACGTGAACGTCGCTTCCTCCCGTCGGCCCTGCGCCCCGGAGTTACTTTGCCGACCACACACTGCCCATGCCAGTGTGTGGGGTCCTTTAGGCTTTCCAGGTTCAAATACTAAATACTCTGCACTGTCTTCAAAACTGCTTTGTTTTGACTAAGCACCACCACTAGGCAGGCCATCCACACTAGAAAAGGGTCAACCTGAGACTGACTCTCAGGCTTGGTTGCTCACAAAATCTGGTAAATGTTTCTGTGATACTCCTAAAGTCTTGCCTCTTTGGTCCTAACGCTCTTCTCACCATCCACAGAGAACCAAGCAGTATCGGCCTCTAGTTCCAATGCGAGCGCCGGAATGACTTCTAGTCTCGATGGATCCCACCACCTGTTTATAGATATATGATGGTTCTCACTTCAGTCACTGATAGGGCAGACAGGTCGAAGGTAAATTTCATGTCATCAAAGTCGAATGCACTTTAAGATGCTATGAGATGCTTCAGACAGACTGTGCACTCACAATGGTGTCAAACAAGACAATAGTTCTGGATTAGAGGCTGATGAGAGAGTCCACTGCTGCTTTAGGGCTTTCTTGGATTTGCTGCTGTAACTGGCAGATTGTCTTCCTGGCCAGCTCCACGGATGTTAACAGCTCCACCTAAGAGTGCTGTGTTAATGAAAAGGCATTCCTACTGTCCCTTTGGCAGCTCTTCTATGGGGTTATTCAGGGAAGGATGCACACTGTTTATCCAATATACTCATCTACCACACGTGTTCCTCCATTGTGGCTGGAGGCGCAAACAAACCATCTGATTTTGTGAAAAAGATTTTTGATTTACTACAGGCACAGGAACATCAAAAGGCTCATTCTTCTTCTACTTAAATATACTTTATGTATTCCTGATACATGGAGACATTTTATTAGTTTTGAAAGCCGGAAGCTAGATTTATTTTTATAGGCTTGGTTTTTTAAGTCACACCTAAACTCAAAATTATTTCTCTCTTTGAAGAAAATATTCAGGAAACCTTATTTATACAACGCTATACACAGTATCTGCTAAAGCACTCTATTAATACGTAAAGAATTCTCAAACGGAAGAAGTCAAACAACTTGATTTTTTTTTACATGGTCCAACATGGTAAGGAGATACTTCTAAAAGACAGTCTACAAATGGCTGTAAGCACACAAAAAGTTGTTCAACATTTATTTGTCATGGGAGAAATACAAATTTAAATGAGGATATACTACCGCATGCACTCGAGAAGGCTCACATGTGAAACACTGACCATAGGAGCTAATGAGATTGCTTAGCGGTCGGCTTGGTGGTCGAGAGAACTTGCTGCTCTTTCAGAGGACCCAGGTTTGGTTTCCAGCACCCATTTGGAAGCTCACAACCAGCAGAAATTCCAGTTCTCTGGCCTCCAACATCATCTTCTAAAGTTCAGAGGCACCAGGCATACACAAGGTACATAGATATGCATTCTGGAGAAACATCCAAACACACAAACTAAAATAAATAATCTAAGAGAAAAATAGCTACAAAGAGAGACCAGAGACACAGGAGTCCCAGCATACTCTGGACAGAGAAGAGAGACGATAGAGAACTCGCCTCCCTCCGATCCCCAGTTCAAGATGTATAAGGAAGAATCAGCGATGAAGTTGGATGGGAAAGCGGACAAATGGACCAATGGGGCAGGGCTCATGGCTTCAACTAGAGCTCAGCAAATATAGTGCTTGACCTTTACAGAGGAGCAAAGGCCAGGTAGGAGATAGATACAAAGTAATCTTTTAATAAATGGTCTTGAAACATCTACATAGTCACATGAAAAACAAATCAACCCAGGCAGACTTTCTGCGTCTAAAATTGATGTGTTCCGAGTGGACCACAGGCCTAAACATCAACACACAGCTGCAGGGTTTCAAAGTGAAAACAGGACAAAACTTAGATGGCCTTTAGTGTGTGATGACCTTTTGTTTTCGACATCAAAGGTGCATTTGAGTGATAAGATGTAAAAGTACTGCGGATACAGAGGATGAGAGGGCTAGAAGGAGACCGGAAGAAGACATTTATGAAACGTATCTGATAAATTATATAAAGTATTCAGAGAACTTTAGAACCCATGATAAGAAAGCAAATGGCCTAGTTTAAAGATAATTTAATTATTTTTATCACAATTATCTTCATCATAAAAAGAGACACTATAGTAAAATATAATCAGCGTTGGGCTGGAGGGATGGCTCAGTGGCTGAGAGTGCTTGCTACATCCGAAGGCTCACAACCGCCTATACCTCCAGCTCCACAGACTCTGATGCCATCTTCTGGCCTAGAGGTATGGCACTCATGTGCAGGTTCGAATGAAGTCACACAGACACAGGCACAGATACAGACACAAACACAGACACAGATATATACACACACAGACACACAGGGACACAGACATACATATTCACACATACAACACATATATACACACTCACACACAGAGACACACACACATACACACAGATATACACACACAACACATATATACACACTCACACTCACAGACACACATACACACACAGGCATACACACTTAAACACACAGACACAGACACAAACACAGGGATACAGACACAGACACACACAGACATGCACACAGACATAGACACACTCAGATACACACACAGACACACACTCAAAGACACAGATATACACAAAGACACATACATACACACACACAAACACAAGGGATACAGACAGACATACACACAGGCATACACTCTCATACACACACAGACACATACATAGACACACACAGAGACACATACACAGACATATACACACACACACATTCACACACACAGAGACATACACACAGATATATACACAGATACACATTCACACACAAACAGACAGAGACACAGACTCAAAGACACACACACACAGAGTCACACACTCTCACACAGACACACACACAGGCACACAGATAAGACATAACTTAAAGTCTTCGGTATCACATGTTAATTGCAAATTAAAGCAATCATGAGCGCCACTGCTTCTTTAAACAGTGCTGCTGAAGGATTGAGTGACAGGAACGCTCGCTCACTGCTGCTGACGATGGAAACTGGCTCAGGTTAGACAGATGAACAGATCGTTACTGAGAAACACACCCGTTGGTATTCACCCAAATAGGTTTAAGATTTATCTCCACGTGTAAATGTGCAAACACTCGGTGTTTACGACCACTTTAGTCATCACAGTGAAATTCAAGAGTAATCAAGCTGTCAAGTGGCTGGAAAGATGAACTATGGGACAACCAGACAATGGAATGGTAATTAGAAACGAGTTATAAAGACGCAAGTGACTATTAAAGGCCAATATGAAAAGGCTGTAAATTGCAATTCTAATTGTAAAGCATTGTGCAAGAGTTAAAATTATGGAGGGAGTCCAAAGTCCAGAGGTTGCCAGAGACTAGGAAGACGGAGGGATGCCTAGGCAGAACAGAGGGTTTTTAGGGCAGTGAAATGCATGTCTGTCGCTACACACCTGTCAAAAGCGCAGAATTAATACAGAAAGCAGGGGCTGTAATGTATCCTGTGTACTTCATGCCGCAACGGGTGGACGGCCCTTTGGGGGATAGTGATCGTGGTGGAAATGCGCCTATGTGCGGCCAAGGGGCAAATGTGGGCACTGTGCATCAGTTAAAGGTTGTTAGGAACCTCAAAGGGCTCCAAAGGCAGCTTTAAAAAAATACCATTTTTTATTATAATTATTATTACTGATCGGGCTTTGGAATTAAGGATATAAAGTGATGTGCATTTATTTTTCAGAGATTTCTTCCTTTGCACATGTATTGTGTGCATGTGCTCATGGGGGTGTGTGTGCATATGTGTTTGCAGCGCATGGTTGTGTCTGTGTAGGCCAAAGGTTAACGTTGAGCGTCTTCATGTCTTCATCTTATGCATTAGGGTAAGGTCTCTCATTTAAACCCGGAGCTCATCAAATCAGTCTAGATCGGGGGTTCTCATCCTTCCTAATGCTTTTATCCTATCCTCATGTTGTGGTGACACCCAACCAGAATATTATTTTTGTTATTTCATAACTGTAATTTTGGTACTATTATGAATTGTAATATAAATATCTGTCTTAGCCCAGTGAAAAGGTTGATTGGTTCCCCCAAGGGTCCAGATCGCCAGCTTATTCTGAGGTTCCCCTATCTGTGTGTCCCATGTATTAGATTACAGAAGAGTGGTCATGCCTACCTGAGATTTACATGGGCACCGTCTCCAGCTTGTGGCCTGTATGTCTTTTGTCTATCTACTGTATGTTAATTAGTTCTCAAAATTATCATCATTGGAAGCAATTTAGAAATGTTGGGTATAATTTCAATCTCCTTATACACAGACCATTCTGAATCTTGTAAAACATGAAAGAAGAAAATACTCTATGTATCTCTTCAAGTGTGATACAGCATTATTGGTTTGTGAGTTATTCCACATAAGGTGAGGTAAACAATGGTAACCTTTGAAAGCATCCAGACTGGATGAAACATATACCATAGAGATAGATAACAGAATTGCCTTTCTCAGATTTGGCTCCTGAAGGTAAGAAATATACCACACACCAGAAATATCCACTATGCTCTGTCAAAACTGCTATAAGACTTGGTGCAAGTGAAGCCAACCTTCAGCGAGGACAAATACATGGTTCTGGCATTTATTTCTACTTAAACTTAATTGTAAGTAATAAGACAAACTCTCGAATGGTCTGAGGTGGTCAATTTATGATTGCCTGGCAGACTGTTCCAACATGAATAAAAATTTCAATTATAGAATGTATTTTGCTATCCACAAATGGACTGGACTGGAGCCTCTCCCAAGCTTATACCTTAATTTATCCTTCTTATAATTCTCAGAAGCCTAGAACAGTGGTTCTCAACCCTCTTAATGCTATGATCCTTTAATATAGTCCCTCATGTTGTGGTGATGCCCAGCTGTAAAATTATTTTTGTTGATGCTTCACAACTGAACTTTTGCTTACTGCTGTGAATCATAATGTAAATATCTGTGTTTTTCAATGGTCTTAGGCCACCCCTGTGAAAGGGTCATTCAACTCCCAAAGGGGTCAGGACCCACAGGTTGAGAACCAGTGGCCTGGAAGGCAATTCTGCTGGAACATTGCATGAACCTATGGTATCTCCGGATCATCGCTGTCGTCTTGGTGAAGTTAGAACCACAGAATCCATCAGCACGAAACATCATAGCCTACGAGCTGCACCGGGTTTGCCTGTACTGTGGAGCAAAGAATCAGACCAAAGCGAGTCAGTTCAATGGATGGTAAGGGGACAGCTCTGGGCCATTTGTACTGCCTCTTTCAGACGAGGAGTCAAGCCTCTTGGGAGGAACATTGGCTCAAGGGAGTCAAATATGGGTAACATCCAAGCTAGATGTGATGTAGGTCCTATCTCCTTCACCTATTGCTTCTGTTTACCGAGGAGTCATTTTTAGTCAACCTAGAAAATGGATGCATGCTGCATGCATGCATGGCCTGGCAGTCCCTTTGCACTGAAGGAGAAAAGCCCTGGTTGGCCCATTTCTCTTTGAGCTTGTAGGAATCTGGGTTTCGTTATTAATGCAAGGAAGGTCGTCTGAACCTGAGCCTTGCAGAGGAAATGGTGATGAACTCTTCCATTTGCTGCTGTTGACATGACCTTGTAGACGGGTGAACACATCACCAAAGGGTGCTTTCATTTTGAGCACCAAACTTAGGGTTCTACTGGGGAAGTCAGAAGGGAGAGAAAAGCTGATAGCCATCTATCTAAGGGTGTGTGTCCTGTGCCCCAGGAAGAGGCTGAGAATACAGAGATGAACAAAAGATAGTTCTTATCCTGGAGGCTCTCGAAGCCCCACGTGGGCTGTGAGCATGATAACTAGGAGAAGAAACCAGTCACTTCCTGAGTGCACTGGATGGAAAAGATAACATTCGAGCAAGACCGTGAAGGACTGAGAGAAGATACATAGGAGCGGTGTGGGGACAATGGGGAGACATTATGCTGGGAAATAGCACCATACTTAGATGACATACTTAGGTGAGATAGAGAATAAATTTAAGAGGGGCAGTCAAGAGGTGGTGCAAGAATCGAGGTGAGGTACTGGAGAGATGGCTTAGTACTCCAGAGCACATGCTGCCCTTGCAGGGGACCCAGGTTCGATTCCCAGCACCCACACTGGTGGCTCACAACTGCCTATAACTCAAGTTCTAGGGCATCCAATGTACCCTTCTGGCCTCAGTGGTCACTTGCATGCATTCGGTGCACATAAACTCGTGCAAGCACATACATACACATAAGTAAATGAACCATATTTTTAAATAATCTGAATGTGACATTGCTGCTCTATTCTTAATAGCCAGCGACTGGAAACAGTCTAGATGTCTATCAACGGAAGAATGGATTAAAAAAAATCTGCCATATGTTTATACAGTGGAATATTAATCAGTTGTTTAAAAAATAAAATTCGCAGGCAAATGGATGGGGCTAGAAAAAAAAAAACCATCATGAATGAGGTAACCAGACTCCAAAAGACAAATATGGTAAGTGTTCATTTATATGGATATTAGTTGTTAAGTCTTCCACAAGAAGGTTACAATCTGCAAAACCACAGAGGTTAGGTAAAGAGTAAGGTACTAGAGGAGAGGGATGGATCACCTCAGGAAGGAGATCTAGAATCAATACTTATGAATGGAAGGGGAGGGGGACTGGAATGGAAAGACCAATGGGGAAGGGAAGGGGGGATGGGCAAGGGAGGAAATACAGGGAGGGATGGCTAAAACTAAGCTATTTGAGGGGCTGCAAGGAAACCTACCACAGTAGAAGTTCTTATGTTATGTATATATATGAAAGAAATCTAAATGTTACCATCAAATGACAAGGAAGACAAAGCCCCAGGTGACTAAATAAGACCTTCAGTTCTGGGAATAGGTTACATCGAATTTAGTTGTTGGTTAATCAGGCCCTGTGAAGAGCTCCAAACAACTCAGACTGTTGTTGCCAAGGGTATGGTTCCTTTCCACAAACCTACAGTAAGGCCCTGATGCTGAAGGCAACACTTACACAACTTCTTGAAGACGGAGAAATCAAGCTGGTGCCTACCCAGAGCCTTTACCCCGACTGATTAATGCTCACGGTCCTGGAAAGTACTCTGTACACTACCAGAGGAGAAATGTACATGCCAACCCAGCTACACACCCTGAGCTCTACAGTGCTGACCTGCTTGCAAAATATGCTGGTGCCATAGTGGCTCAAAGGTTATGAGAGTAATCAACTCCTATCCAATCGGACTTAAGACCCGACTCCATGAGATGGAACCCGGTACCTGACACGCTGCTTGAGTGGTCAAGAGCCTAAGTCTAGATAGGGCAGAGACCTAGGGGAGAACCAAACACTACAGTTTGGTTAATGGCATAAAGCAATAACTGACTCCTAATGACATGATGCTATACTCGTGTAGATCAGTACCTTGCTCGGACATCATTAGAGAAGCTTCGTCCCGCAGCAGATGGGAACAAATATATTGACCCACAACTGGACAATGTGCAAAGCACATCCAGTGACATCCAGAACACTCAGTCCTAAATGGGATATTTCTATCAAATCTCCGCCCCTCCCCCATCCCCCAGAGCACAGGGAATCCTGTGGAAGAGGAGGTGGAAAGACTGAAGGGCAGAGGGGATGGAGACTGCCAAGGAAACACAGTGGAGACTGCCTTCTGAACACAGTGGGACCAGAGCACCTACTGTGGCAGCATGTGGAGCCTGCACAGGTCTGCAGCAGCTGAGGTTTCAGTGCCGAGAGCGGCAAGTGGACCTACGTTTCCATCCCTGACCCAGAAGCTCTCTCTAATTGATAACTGCTTGCAAATGAAAAATTAGTTTTCGCCAAAGGAGTCTCACAGGTTACACAAACCACATTTAAGGGCAAGCCCCATGTTTGGCTGTAGAGGGCTACCATAAGACAACTCAATGTTCTCTCTCTCTCTCTCTCTCTCTCTCTCTCTCTCTCTCTCTCTCTCTTTATATATATATATATATATATATATATATATATATATATATATATATCTCACAATGCTTTGTTTGTTTTTTTCTCCCTTACAGATCTTTTTGCCTGTATAGTATGGTTGAGCTTTTCTATATTATGGTAGTGTTTTTGTGCTGTGGGAGCATGCCTGTGTCTTTGTATGTATATGTATTTCTTGTACTTTTTATTTGGCCCTTTTTCTACTCTTTGCTTTGTCCTATTCTGATTTGTTTTTTACCTTATCTTTTTACTATTTATTAGATGTTTGTTTGTATTGTAATGAGAGAGACACTGGGAAAGAAGGGGGTGTAGATTTGGGTGGACAGGAAGTTGGGAAGGATCTGAGGGGAGCTGGGGGAGATAAAACCATAATTGGTATATATCGTATAAGAAAATCTATTTTCAATTAAGAAAAAAGAAACCTGAAGGATAGATAGCAAAGTGGTAAAGAGGATATCAGAGAGGGGAGGATACCAGAGAGGGGAGGATATCAGAGAGGGGAGGATATCAGAGAGGGGAGGAT
>NW_021604781.1:4635402-4683193 GCF_004785775.1 Grammomys surdaster
GAGAGGGGAGGATATCAGAGAGGGGAGGATATCAGAGAGGGGAGGATATCAGAGAGGGGTATCTGTGTGGACTGGAATGTGACCATCGGTCGGCTCATACGAAGATGGGGAGGCAGACAGAGGGTGAGTCTCAGATTTCAAATGCGCTATCAAGTGTACACATCAGTGAAATACAAAAGTCATGGGAGCATGGATGAGGGAGATGACGAGCTCTGGTCTGTACGTGTTAAAGCGTGGGGCCCTGTGACACCCGGAGCCGTGAGAGAGGTGATCAGGGTAGAGCAAACACAATGGAGTCGATCCTCTGTGTCTTTGGAAGATCGGTTCCAGGAGCCCCCTGCAGACACCCAAGTCCTCCCCTGCTCAAGTCTCAGGGAACATAGCACAGCATTTCCATGTAATCCCTCATAGCCTCCCCTTTATTTTAAATCACGTCTGTATTATAATACTTAATACAGTGTAAACATCATGGAAGTGGATATTTCATGATTAATGTGAGGTTGGGTGAATGCAGGGACGGTGAGCCCATGGATATCAAGGGCTGAATATAACTAAACCCAAGTGAGCTGGGGAGACAAATTCAGAACCCTGGTGAATTCCAGTGTTCAGAACCTAGGGTCAAGGAAGGAAGCCAGCCTTGGGAAGGTGAAAGTCCTAGATCAACAAGAACCAGCTAAAGGTGGCGTCTCAGAAGCCAGAGAATTTGCACTCATGAGAGGAGGGTGTAGTTGATTAATTGTGTCAAGTATTTAAGAAAGAACAGGTGATGTAAATCCACATAGTCCTTTGTATTTACCCAGTGTGGGGGCGGGGCGCAGAGTGGGCGGGGCACAGAGAGGGCGAAGGGAGGAGGGCTGAGAGAGTGCAGATACTGAGAGCCAGAAGCTAGTCGTCACCATCACCGAATGCTTTCTTAAGAAGTCTGAAGGCTGTGTGTGGTGATGCTCACCTTTCATCCCCGGCAGAGACTGACAGATCTCCGTGAGTCGACGCTAGCCTGATCTACATAGCAAGTTCTAGGCCAGCCGCGACTGCATAGTAAGATCCTACCGGAGGAAGAAGGAGGAGGAGATAGAAGGAGGAGAAAGAAGTGGAGGAGGACGAAAAGGAGGCAGGAGAGAAGGAGGAGGAGGAGAAGGAGGAGGAGAAGGAGGAGGAGGAGAAGGAAGTCTTCAGCAAACGACAGCATTTTAAATTATTCTTGAGAGAAAATAGTTTATCATTGTATCTTTCCTAACCAAAGAACAATATAATAATTTGTAGGCTGAAAGGTAATTTCTACCAAGCTCCAGTTAAACTTAACAAATATTTACTGAAGTCTCATTTGGTACAAGGCCCTGTACCCATGACGTGCAGTTTGAGTAAGATGTAGTCTGTGATGTGCAGGTGAAAGTCCCTCACAGCCCAGAGGACCAGAGCTGGAACCAGGCAGTGGGAAGCTGGACAGGGAGGAAGTCTGGGGCAAAGAAGGCTGGTCAGGCCGAGGCTGTACACTGGTAGTGGAGGGAGAGCAACAGCACCAGTGCAGCTTGTCAGGGCCTGACTCATGCTGTACAGAAGCCTGGGGACACGGCAGGCTGTCTGTTCCTCTCTTAGCGACCATAGCAAAACAAAAGGTCCTCTTCCTCCTTCCTTATACTTTAGGCTCCTGTTTGACATTTCCACCACCAGACCTTGGAGGGTTCACGAGGTCTCCTACATTGATTTAACGGCTGGTTTCCTGTGATATTTTTTATTTTCTTGCCAAAGGCATGGGAGGAATAGCAAGCAGAGGTAGGCGTTCATCTCTTCCAGACCATTCTGATTCAGTTCCAACTGCCTGAACTTCTTACCCTTGGCTCCTGTCAGGGTGGTAGATGGAACCCTGTCAGCTAAGGAGTGTTCTGGGTGGGAACCTCAAAGACATTCAAGAAACTATAATCAGTGAAGCTGTGCTCCCGACCCTGGGATCTAAGCCCAGCCCTTCATGGGGTCCTCCATGTGCTGTGGCCACAGGGCGTGGGAAAGGCCTTGGTGCTGAGAGAGTCTGGCAAGTATAGACTGCGGAGAACAGAGTGGATGTTTTGTGCCGAATACACAATTCTGCTATGGAATTCCCAAGACTTGGGGTGTTCAGAGGTCTCAGGCCAGGCATAGGAGGGCTTTATGGTGTCTGGGGTAGGATGGGATGGAATAAGGGAAGTAGAAATATAGTTTGAAGTAAGCAAATGACTGCCACCATGCCACCGTGGAACCAGACAAGGATGGATGTGCTTTCCCCTTTGGCTGTCCCTCCAAGGACTGACAGCATGAGAAATCACCCCTGTGCTAGTGCTTAAACCCAGGATCTGCCTCTGGACTTTAGCTGAGGTGTGGGAGAAAAGCATGGACAAAGGTCACTTATGCAAATGGAGAGAGAGAGAGAGAGAGAGAGAGAGAGAGAGAGAGAGAGAGAGAGAGAGAGAGAGAGAGGGAGGGAGGGAGGGAGAGAGAGACTTGCAGGCTGTGCTGTCAGAAAGGGGCTGTGTGACGTAACTGCTTGCACAAGACTATTATCATCATTATATTTTATGTGTGTGGGTGTTCTGCATGTATGTCTACAGCATTTGTATGTCTGGCACCCATGGAGGTCAGGAGAGGGTGTCAGATCCCTTGGTATACAGGAGTTATAGTTGGGAGCCATCATGTAGGTACTGGGAATTGAACCTGAGTCTTCTGCAAGAGCAGGAAGCACTCTTAACTATTAAGCTATCTCTCCAGCCCCTTCTAGGATAAATATTTTTAAAGGGAAATATTTGCATTATTTTCACAGAGACTGTCATTGCTTGATATTAATGCTGTTGACATCCTCGGATCAAACGGGTGTGTGCAGCAGGGAACTGTAACATCCTTCACCCTTGTATCATTTCCTCTCACTGCTCCTGGCTTCTCGAGAGGCCCCTCATCACTTCTCATTTATTCAAACACTCGAGAAAGCTGCCCTGGGTAGTCATGGCTAGGTCCATCAACACACGACAGCGGACACAGCCTATGCCCTCATTTGTCATATGCTATAATTAATTAGCGTCTAGTAACAATATGCCTTATGCAAATGAGTTGCTATCTTCACATTAATTTAGGAATTCAAAGGTCATGTTTGGGCATCCAGGCCTATGTCTTCAGCCAGCTGCAGTGAATACTACAACCCAACATGGCAGAAGGGAGCTTCTCACATCCCTAGTGCTTTAGCCTGCCGTGACTGGCACCAAAGGACAAACTTCGCCAGCTGTTTTGACACCTTTTGTGTCTTCCAAGTGTCCCATAGAGTTAACGTTCCAACCAGCTCACTCAGATAATTGGATTTGCAGTGAACTTTCCGTGACATACGGAGGAGGAGACTCCCAGTCAACAATCAGTCACAACCAGGAAAGCAGAATTTTGTTTAACAGTAGCTGCTGAAATACTGGAAACAGAGCTCTTCGTGCCTGCAGTAACAGTCATCTACATGGAGCCCACAGGACACTGCTCCTGCCATCATCCCTGCAGCTGAGCACAAAGAACTCAGCTGCCATTCTGCTGTTTGCAATTTCAGCAAAGGCAGCAAATCTGCCTGGCTTCTGGGGACCAAACCTCAGAGATACAAAAAAAGGAAGCGGTATACATCTGTGTATCTACTCATTCCTTTTGGGCACTTGCCCTCAGTAGGATCTGTATTTTAAAGGTACACTGTCCACTGATTCTACAGTAAACTGTGAACCTAAGTGAGCTGACTGCTTGTTTCCACAGGTGAGCAAAATCTCTTTGGTGAATATCCTTTTGCAGGGGACTCTGGCTCCCCTGCCTGCCTCGGTCTCCCTGGAAGGAGCTCCCTCTGGCTATAATTCTCTCTATTATTCTGCATGGCCTGAGCATTTCAAACGACCATGAGAACTGTACAGCCCATAGAGATTTCAAAATAAAGCAGAGGGATGGGCAGGACAGACTAGCAGGTGAAGGTGCCTGCTGCCAAGCCTGAGGAGTCAAGTTCAATTCCCAAGACCCATATGGTGAGATGATGTAAGCAACTTCTAATAAGAGGTCCTCTGGTGCCCCTGCCACTCAACAAATAAACAGACAAATAAGCAAACAGGTGTAATTGCAGAAATTTAAAAATGAATCACTATCTTTGCAAATACATTGCACAAAGAAGAACATGAATAAAATGTCACCCCCTTACCCCTCTCTTGGCGTTCATTAATCAATACTTACCTTCTGAGGAGGCAAGAATCAGCTGCCCATTAAAGCCCCCTCACTCTCCTCTGGTGAGAGATGCTCTGTCGCTTTCTGCTGTTTGTGAGACAGGAAATCTGTACTGCGTAGAACTCACAGTGAAGAGAAACAATTCCCCACTAGCTTTCCAGTCAGCTGCCTTTGGCTGCCTACCTAGCCTTGCTTCCTTTGATCCACCCAGGGTGTGTGTGACTCTTCCTTTGGCCTCTATTTTACCCACAGCTCCTGCACCCTGAGAACAGAGGTTCACACACTTCTAGCCAAATGCTTGTTCACAAGAATTAATAAAACAGCTTAGAAAGATTTTTCAGGGTATGAAAATATTAAAAATTATACCCTAGTAATAAACACCGGATGTGAAAATAGTAGCATGCACTGGAACCATGAAACTCTTAGGTATTGTCAATTCCATGTCTTGTGGTACAAACTACAGTTTCCTGTTGTAAACATCGGGAGACCTAAATGTACACTGATTACTAATCTGACACATCAATTTAGGGCCAGTAAGTTGGCTCAGTGGCTAAAGGCACTTGCCACCAAGCAGGACAACCTGAATTCAAGTCCCAGTCTCCAGAGGATGGAAGAGAGAACCAACTCCTACAAGTTGTCCTTGGACCTCTATACAGGCATTGTGGCATGTGTTGTCCTGGACACACACACATAACATTCACAAAAATGTCCAGACGTGTGTGAAGGTGACTTGATGAAGACGGCAGTCCAGTCCTTTCAACAAGTAGTTGAAACAATCAGACACCGAAATGCAAATGAATGAATCTTGGCTCAGGGCTCAGGACTTATATTTACTAAGATAAACTCAAATTCAAAATGCACAGGATAACATACTTGGGACTTCATCTTAGGCAAGGTCATTTTTAGACATACTCTTAAATATACATGAATAACCAAATTCAGCTAGAAAAATTAAGGAAAAAAACCCTTCATTCTATTGAAAATATCTACATTCTGGCAGAAAATGTTTATAAAATAAATCTGACAAAAAGAGTAATCTATAACAACAAAATCCCTCAAAACCCAGGAATAGAAATTATTATTCAATTAAAAATGAGAGAACGCCTGAATAGATATTTTGCAGGAAAAGGTAGGTTGGCGAGACAAGGAAAGATGTGTAGCTTTATTGGTCACTAGGAAAATGCACATTAAAAATCACAATGCAACCACAGCCAGACTCCAGTTAGAATGTGTATGAGCATGTCAAAGGCGTGCTCCCACAGACCAGGTAACTGGACCTTCACACGCTGTTAGGAATACAAAAGAACAGGGCCACTCGAAGCTCCTGATAAAGATAAAACAGATTTGTCGTGAGCCCCACAATCCCGTTCCTAAGATTTTATTGAAAAAAAAAAGTATATTTATGCTCACACAAAACCACATAAATTAATGTTAAGGTGTCTTTATATCCTCAAACTGGAGAACCCCAAAGTCTTTCTGTATAGTGGAAAGAAATATATTTTTAAACAGAAATTAGCATGAATTAAGAACATTCTTAACAATCTTAAGAATATTACACTGAGTTAAAGAAGCCAGGCAGAACCAGCCATTTCCTGTTCCATGTTATCTCTGTGACATCCTGAGAGAGCCAAAATGTAGACACAGACAATAAATCTGTGGTTGGCCAGGAGTGGGAGTAGGGGGAGTGGTGGCTTCAGGAGCGGTGGATGGAACTTTTTCAAGTCTTGATTGCACATTGGTATTAGTCCATATTGAGTGTGTGTGTGTGTGTGTGTGTGCATGTATAAATCTAATGCTAAAAATAAGTCAATTTATAGAAAACAAATTTAGAAGACTTAATGGGAAAAGACAGTAAAATATAATTTTAAAAATAGAAATTATTTTTTTTAAATGCCAGCCAACAGGAATATACACAACACTTAGAGAAAAAAATAGCCCGTGTTACTGAGTGCAATGAACGGTTTTTTCGGAAGGATCTGTTCATGCTGCAGGTGTGCCTTCCAGATGGAGAAGAGGAAATGACACTCTTCCAAGTCAGAGCTTTTGAAGAATCACAAAGACATCATCCATCTACCCCACAGGCTCTTACAAAGGCACAGATATGCGCATGCTTATTTTCTAGCCTATGTAGCCTGGATCCATTCAAATATATGATTTTATGTACATATGTACGTATGTATTTTAGTGTGTGTGTGTACATGTGTGTGCTACACACATGCTACAGTGCATGTGTGGATGTCAGAGAACAGCTTTTGAGATTTGGTTCTCTCCTCCCACTTTGTGAGTTTCAGGAATTGAACTCAGGTAGTTTTGCTTGGTGGTAAGTACATTTAACCTGTTGGGCCAGCCAGCCGGCCAGCCCCCAAGTTTATGATTCAGAATTCTTTCCTCTTTTAAACTGACAGGATTGATTCATTAAACTTAAGAAGACACACAGTATTCTCCTTGTGAATAGCAGAGATGAACACAGATCTGCTTTTTTTTCGTCATATAGCAAGCTCAGAACATTGAGGATCACTGAGCAAAACCAGACATTGAGGATCTCGCAAACCTAAGATTACTTACACTACTCTGGCATGCCTCCGTACCTCTGTGCTCATCATCAAACAGTCATGTTTACCAAACGCAGGACATATAAGGAAGAGCAGTGGACTGAGGTTACCAGCATGGCATCTCCAAGTCCTATGTGGCCTGAAGACTGACAGTGTTCTGTACTGACGCCTGCCCCAGCTCCAACCTCTTTCCAGAGCATTAGCCATAGAACTGCAAGGTTCTTCAGACACAATTGACCTCTCATGTGGAATTTGATTATCTAAAATATAGATTTTATTGGATCTTTACAATTATGAGCCAAAGTTCAATGGTTTCTTATTTGTTCATTTGCGCATGCCACGTTGCTTCACCTGGGCTTCTCCAACTACTCTGTCAAGTGTTTGAGAGGAAAGAATTCTTCATATATACATTTCTGACTCTTTAAAAGACTCATCACACAATAAAGGTTTAAATAAGTCAATGTGCCAACGTATTTACATGGACTTATATATTCTGATTTGAAGATATAACCACTTGACTTTATATATGTAAAAAAAACCCTTAGGTCAAGTTGAACATCCTCAAAGTTGTCTCAGACATTGCCCTGGCAACGCTTGAGATGGCTGACCATCCTGAATCCTTCTACTACCTCATATGTGCTGTCTTTTCACTGCCCTAATCCTTAATTTACATTTTTAAAATGGCCTTTAAAATACTCTGAAATATCCATCTTCCCTTTCTCTCTCCTTTTTTTCTCTCCTCTTCTGTCTTTTCTTCTCTCTTCCTCTTCCTCTCTTTTTCTTAATCTAATGACTGAAGTCCCCTGTTAAGATTTAACTGAGCACCCTCAGGGTACCAGGACCGACCAGCAACAGTGACCACACAGTACATATTTACCGAGTTGTTAACTTCAACTTTCAAATTTGTGCTGCCCAAATGGAGACAAACCAAGGAAAAGAGCAAAAACCAAAGTTACGTTACTCATCTGGCTTACCTGCAAAGAGGTTCTACAAGGTCTCTTTCAAGAAAATCATGGTCTTTTTTGACAGCTGCAATGTTGATGGGAAACTGGGAATCTAAGAGAGAAAGGAGGAGAGAGAGGCTAAGGCCTTTTGCTGCATGTGACTGCCTGGCCAATGAAGACAGGCCACCAAGTTCTGCACAAGTCACCATTCTTAGATCTTAAATCACAATTACTGCTTACTGTTATTGCTGATGGCATTTAAAAATGGCACACAGTGTTAGGTTTAATCACAGAAAATGCTCTTGAGAGTGCAGTGTAAGTGCAAAATATGAAAACAAGCACCTAGACCTTGGGCAGGATTGCATGCCAAGGGCCCTTTATGTCCATCCTTATCTGACATTCCTCGGGAGGACATGAAGAACAGCTTCTACATTCTTCCTGTTCGCCACAGGATAGGTTGCAGACAGATGACTTCATAGAATTCTTAGTTTGGCAAACTTCTTTTCCTTCAAAAAGGACATTTCTAAAAATAGCCCAAGTTTAATAGTCTCAGATCTGTTTTTCTTTTCTTTCCTTTCTTCCTTCCTTTCTTCTTTTGGTAACAAAATTTTCAGTCATCTTGAAGCCCCCAAATGAGAAGAGATTCCAACCCCATTGACTGTTCCCCAAGAGAAGACTCATGCCAACTCATCCAGAATATTGCTTTCATTTTAGGTGTCTCTTTAGGAAAACCCCTTGCTATCACTTGACATAATGGCTAAGGTCAACTTTAATGTCGGTTCACTGTGACTGCCAGGCCTTCCTCTTTTTTATTTCCCATGTCTTCTCAGTTATAATGAAGCTAACGTTTCTAAACCTTCCTCTGAATTGGAAGCAGACACTACTACCCCCATTCTGGGGACACATCTTTTTCTCTTTAGAGCATGGGCTACCCACTAAAAGCTTAAACATACAAGTTTACTGACATATTTACTTGGCCATAGACATTCCAATTTGAAGACATAATCACTTGCCTTTATAAAAAAGAATCCACTCAAGTGGATGAACTCGAAGTATTTCACAGTGACTGAATCCCTTATGGTCACCCGTGAACGGCACCCCACTCCCCTGGCAAGTGACTGTGCACCACAGTGAGAAGCACGGATATGGGAGCCCAGGGTTTTAAGTACACATTACTTCCTTGCTGTGTTGTTCTGGGCAAGTAGCCTTCCCTCAGCTGTAAAGTAAGTATCACCACACGATGGCAACTTTATGGCAGACGTGTGAACATTTACTGACTATTGGTTTTTGAATAATAGGAGTCTCAGAACAAGCTCTGTTCTCATTGTATTTATGTAATATATATGGATTGAACAATCCGACACGTACATGTTTCTGAGCTACAGCACACCTTACATACTTATGGACTGTTCACATTAAATCTCATAGTGGCTATAGCATTATATTTATATGCATAAACGTTTCATCAAGAATCAAAAAAGCTGGAATTATTTTTATTTTTCATCCATCCATGTAAGGACAATGAGCTGCTTGTTTTTCTTTTGTCTTGACACCAACTGAGACGCGCTTGGGAAGAGGAAATCTTAACTGAGAAAGTTCCTCCATGATATTGGCCTGCAGACAAATATGTCGGGTATTATCTTGATTACTGATTCGTGGGAAGGGCTCCACTCACTATGGGTGGTACCACCCCTGCACTAGCAGTCCTTGATTCTATAAGAAAACAGGCTGGGCCAGCCGTGTGGAGCAAGCCAGTAAGCGACATCCCTCCTTGGCCTCTGGATCCACTCCTGCCTCCAGTTTCCTACCCTACCTTCCCTCAGTGATGGAGTGTGCCTGAGAGCTGTAAGCTGAAACAAACCGTTTCCTTCTTATTTGGGTCATGGTGTTTGTCACAATAACGGAAACCCCTAACTAGGACCAAGATCACTTAAAATCCTGAGCTTTCCCTTCCTAATTAGTAAATGGCTGATGGAGAATAGGAGTTGGGAATTGTTTAGATTTAAGCTATAGCAATCATCCTTTGTTTCTCTCTCTGTCTCTCTCTCTCTCTCTCTCTCTCTCTCTCTCTCTCTTTCTCTCTCTCCTTCCTCCCTTCCTTCTTGGTCTAAAAGGTTATGTATGACCCTCTGAAAACTTCTGTCAGAGAGTCTAAGCTTCAAACTGTATGCCAACATTAACCCTCTTTGGTCTTTACAGAATATAAATGAACAGAGTAGAAAAAACCTAAACTTTTGGTTTTTAATATAAACTCGAGACTTTTGGTGAAAGGACAGGAGTGATTTTTATGTAAAGATTAATCTTGTTGTCTCTTTCCTGCACACACACAACACAATGTTCGCGGCACTAGGAAGAGAGGTTGCTATGCTTTCATGTGCTGGGTACCGCCATTCGAGCCGCCAGTCCCACTCTACCATCTTGCATTCTGCCTTATGTTTGGAGACCCACTGTGAAGGAGGATGGCATCCAAAGAGACTCATGCCCTCTGGCTCCTTTTGTGTTTGGTCAATGGGAAGTTATGGCTGAACATGCAAGGAGGCATCATTGGTTCTCCCCATGGCCAGCTGTGTGCTTCCTCCAGGGCTGTGTGCAAGGCTCTTATTTCCTGGGCTCTGACATCCTCGTCTTTGGGCCTGTGGTAGTGACAGCTATAATAACCATACACTCTTGGCTCCTCCCTTGTGTACATCTTATCCACAACTTTGTAATAAATAATATTAGCTTTAATTTCCCATAGATGATCTCAGGTGTGCCACTTGCTCACTCCTGGGACCTGACTGCTTCATCATAACCTTTTAGACCAAGAAAGAAGGAAGGAAGGAAGAAAGGAAGGATAAAAGAAAGAGAAAGAGAGAAAGAGAGGGAGAAAGAGAGAGGGGGTATAAAGATGATCTGCAAAGTAGCAAAGATTTAATCATGATTTTAGACAACGTAAGATATAGTTAGATTAATATGGTAGTTCAATGAGAATGGCTCCCACAGGCTCAGTATGTTTGAGTGCCTGGTCCCTAGTTGGTAGAACAGTTTTGGGAAGGATTAGGAGGTGTGGTCTTATTGGGAGAGGGGTGTCAGTGGGAAAGGGCTTTGAGATTTCAAAAGCTCGTGCAATTCCTAGTATTTCCCCCCTTTCTGCCTCTTGTTTATGAATCAGATATAAGCTTTCAGCTACTGATCCAGCACTATGCCTGCCTGCTGTTGTGTTTCCAGTCATGAAGGTCATGGACTCTCAAAAACTGTAAGTCCCAAACCAAACTTTTTTTTCCCTGTAAGTTGCCTTGGTCATGGTATTTTATTACAGCAATAGAAAAGTAATTAAGATAGTGAATAGTAGCCGGGCAGTGGTGGCGCACACCTTTAATCCCAGCACTTGGGAGGCAGAGACAGGCGGATTTCTGAGTTTGAGGCCAGCCTGGTCTACAAAGTGAGTTCCAGGACAGCCAGAACTACACAGAGAAACCCTGTCTCAAAGGGAAAAAAAAAGATAGTGAATAGTTATTTGCTATTAACTAAAAAATCAAGGACCAGAAGTATAATGTTGGCAAAAAACAAAGCCACTTATCCAAAACTCCACTTATCCAAGACTGTCACCTGACCCATAACATTTTTTATGTAAAATAGACATAAACAGGGGCTATCCCAAAACAACTAGTTTTGAGACTTGTAGGAAATTTATTAACAATGAATTCATTGTAATCTCAAGAAAACAGCACAGTGATAAAACAAGAAAGAACATGCAAGAGGGGGCTGGAGAGATGGCTCAGTGGTTAAGAGCACTGACTGCTCTTCCAGAGGTCCTGAGTTCAAATCCCAGCAACCACATGGTGGCTCACAGCCACCCATAATGAGATTCAATGCCCTCTTCTGGTCTGTCTGAAGACAGCTACAGTGTACTCATAAATAAAATAAATAAATCTTTTAAAAAAAAAAAAAAAAGAACATGCAAGAGGTTCTAGAAAGTAAGTCTTGGCAGACCCTGGGACGAAATTGAAGAGCTGGGCAGGAATCTGCAGTAGCGGGAAACAGAAAGTGAAGGGGCAATGCTAGGGGCAAGGGACCTGACTCATTTCCAATTGTGTCAGAATAAGCTTAGTATTGCCAAGGCTGAGGGGGAAGGACGCAAATCCACAATGCATCAGAGCGAAAGCCCAGTAAGCACAAGGCAGGGTCTTCCTCTTGGTAAAGAACGGAGGGAAAGGCTCACATACCTTCATACAGCTGAGCGTACTGCGGGAACCCAGCAGCTCGGAGCCAATCACATGCTTCCTTCGCCTCGATTTCTAAAACATACAAGAAAAAGAACATCGTGAGTCTGACAACCAGACCTTAGTTCTGCTGGTGTGCTCCGTGCAAGTCACTACAAGGCAACGCTGCTCCCAGATAGTCTTGTGTAAGTCAGTCTACCCAGAAGGGAGGATGCAGAGAACGTGCAGGCCACTCGAAGCACCGTTCTGTGTGTGCTAGGGTTATCTTCTCTGTAAAGCCATGGTTCATGGATGATAACCAACCTCCCAGGACAGAGCACAAAGGCCGAGTGTCCCATAGGGAAAAATACCGTCTTTATGCAGTAAGGAACTCAGTGATGAGGAGGAGAAGAAAGGCTTATTATAATAACTATAATCCTCTTTTTAATGGGCCCTTTAAAACTTTCCAAGATAAGCCTGAGATTATTTATTCAACCTTACTTTATTCTTCCATTCAGGATTAAAAAACACAACAGGGTAGTCTATTTTCTCACAAACGAAGGCATTACAAAAATCCAGTCTCACCGATGGTTTTAATTCCCAGCACATTGCATGAAGATGCTCATTGGCCAAGCATATTGGAATGATTTCAAACTCAGAGTTCAGAGGGAAGGGGATCCTGAGACCTGAGTCTCAGAGAGCTGCCAGAATGGAGAGGGCCACACCCAAGAGGCTGGTGGATCCTTTGGGTGAGCATTTGTGGGGTGGATACACCAGCAACCCACCCTCTCACCTCCCTGAGGGAATTTGTGGGTGAGATGGGTGGAGGGATAGTGTGTAAACCAGGCCATTCTCTGACCTTGCGAATTCTGGATAATTTCTCAGCCACCACACTCTTAGATAAACATCAGCCTAGGGAAAAGAAGTTCATCTGTCAAAAGTTCAGTTTCTCCAAATAGAAGTAAAAAGCCTAGGGAAACGTCCCAACCAAAGCTCTCCTAGGCCACTAGGGTGCTTGGTCAACGAGTTTACGTTTGTTTTCCTCTGCAGTCAAAACTTCTAGTAGAACCAGGCAGTGGTGGCGCACGCCTTTAATCCCAGCACTTGGGAGGCAGAGGCAGGCGGATTTCTGAGTTCGACGCCAGCGTGGTCTACAGAGTGAGTTCCAGGACAGCCAGGGCTACACAGAGAAACCCTGTCTCGAAGAAAACCAAAAAAAAAAAAAAAAAAAAAATCAGTTATATGAGTGGGTAAGGAATCAAAGAGTCCTGAATTGTCTAGTGAATCACATCAATTCTATGCATTTTTTTTTTCTGATTTACTTTTGTTTGTACTGTGATTAAAACATAGCTTTAAGCAAGAAAGTCCCAGAGAACCAGGGAATGAGGACACAGGGAGAACTCCAAGTCACATGCTTTACAGCATAAGGAAATTTGGAGGGGAATGGGAATTCAGGGAAATACAGGAGATTAAACCCCTGAACTAAAGGATGGCAAGATGTGAGGAAACTAAAGAGCCAGGGATCTGGCTAGAAAATCTGCTGGGACTGAGAACTATGGCCAGGCAGAGGGATGGGCAGAGGTGAGGCAGAGTGATTGAATCTATCAAGAGACAACGGTCATGTAATGATAAAGGATTCAGTCCATCCAGCCAAGGGATATAACAGCCAAGTATGTGCACTCAGTGTTGGCAGCTTGGCAGTACATAAAGTTTCCCCAAACCACTTCGTCTCCCCCAGTAGGAATGCTGATAATGGAATGAAATATCATCATCCACAAATGCACACAATCAAACCTTCACTGGAACCTGTCTACGTCATCATTCAAACAGACTATGCTTTTAAACCTCTTACGATGAGGTTTTAGGTTTCACACTCAAATCAGAAATTGCAAGGAGTAAATAACAGCAAATTAGAAAAGTGCCACTCACCAAGCCACAGTGAGAGGCTCTTTTGGACTGTCTCTATTCACATGCAACTGCCTTTCTATTTGCCTAAATGTCTACCAAACACACCCTCCCTTTGCATTCTCCAGTAAGATCCAGTAAGACATTTTCCTATTGGAGGACTAGTTTGGTTTTAAGGACACATAGGATTTAAAATGAAGGAATAGAAAGCAATACTATGCATTATGGTTGCACAGGGAACCTGCCTTAAGTGCTCATGAACTCTTGGTCCCCATGTGGTGGCGGTGTTTTGGAAGGTGGTAGAACCTTAGGAGGTGGGACTTAGCTGCGGGTTGCGGGGTGGTTATAACTAGGGTTATAGGTCAGCCTCATTTCCACTGACCTCTGTGCTCTTCAGACTGTCCAGATATGAGCAGGCCTTTCCCTACCATGCCAAACTGGATCCCCTGAAACTGTGAGGCAAAGCAGATCCTTTCTAAAATTTATTCTTTCAGGAATTTTGTCACTATTATGAGATAAGTTACTAATATGTTAGACAAGTGGAAACTGGAAGAGCAGGGAGAGTTAGAATCTATCAAGAGACAACGGTCATGTAATGATAAAGGAGTCAGTTCATCCAGCCAAGGGATATAACAGCTATGTATATGCACTCAGTGTTGGCAGCTTGGCAGGCAAAGCAAATACGAAGAGAGCAGAGGGGAGTGATGGCGGCCGGCCTACAGTCTTGACATCTCAATTGAAGAGCAAAACAAACTCACCAACCAGCAACAAAGCAATCCTGTGTAATTCCCACCATGAAATTTCACTTTGTCCGTTGAGCTGAGTTGCAGAGGGGCCTTACAACGGCTTACCCACAGTCCTTTCTAACACCCATCAGACAAACGCTGTTTCCCCAGGGCCTTTGCAGTGGTCAAAACACAGGGAAATTAGAAGGGAGTCATATTGCCAGTGTCATTTCACGAGGCTCTATCTAATGGGATTTAAATGACACTTGATGAGAAAAGCCACGGACGTTTATTCTTGAATGTGCTCTCAGTAGCCATCAGTGTATTATGCAAAAGCATTTAGCCCCATTAAAATCACATTTGACTATTCTGTTTGTTCCCATTTGCAACCCTCACCTGTCCTTGTAGCGGCTTCAGGAATGCATCAAGTCATTGATGCTCTCTTGCTGAAGAAAACACAAGCTGTGTTGGGGTGGGGGTGGAACCCAAGAATGCCACTGGACAAAAGGGCCCAGACCTCGACCAACATTGGACTAGAGATGTCTTCTTTTACAATCAGGGATGTGACCCAAGAGTCCCAGTGGATGCTGAAACCCAGGTTGTAGTCTAACCCCAGTATATGTCAGGACTTTTGATTCCATAACCAAGATGGCTTCTAAGGGACTATCAGACAGGTAACACATATGGTGTCCATGTGGGACAGAAAGGTGATTCCCACCCCCAGGGTGATACAGTGGGACCTGTGGGGGGACTATGTGCTCCCAGAACTCAAGAATTATTTCTGTTATTTTTGATGTTGTTCAACGGTTTATGAAGTAGACCTCAAGTACCCGAAGTTATGGAAAGAGAAATCGAAAGGATTCTTTGCTGGGGAGAATGAGATCCATTTGGCTAGGTAGCACAACAGGACTTTTACAGAATTAAGTAAGGAGTGTGTGTGTGTGTGTGTGTGTGAATATGAGTGTGCACATGTTCAAGTGTGCATGTGTGTGCAGATGCCCACACACAAGTGTGAGAATGTGGAGGTCTAAGGTTGATCTTTATTATTGTCTGCCTTGTTACTTGAGACAATGTCTGTCTCTCTCACTGAATCAAGAACTACCTGGTCAGCCAGCCCTGGGGAACTCTCCAGCTCCACTGTCTCTGCCAGTATGCACCCCTGAGACTGGTATGTCCTGGGATCAAACTTGCATGGTGAGTACTCCAGCAATGGAGCCTCTTCCCAGCTCCTCCTGTATCAGTTTTGTAAGTAGTCCAGGTAATAATGTCATTTGGCTCTACAGCAGTTTCCTAATTTTGTGCAATGTTCTTTTGGTGGCTGCCCAAAACCCTATGCATACATGAGCCCAATAGATGCTAAGTGTCTCCATCAGGTAACAGAGCCGGCTCCCAAGTGAATAAAAGACATGCATAGCCTGGGTACTAGGGACAGAGAATGAGTCAACACTGTCCAGTAGCAGAACCTCTTTATGTGAGGAACCTCTTCTGGTTGGTTTAAGGGAGGCTGACCACCCTGACTCCCAAACCACACACTACCCGTGTTCCTGGAAAGCCTCTTTCTTCCACACTGCAGACTGAGGAACCCTATGGTTTCACGTGAACTGCATTTGGGGGCTGAAAGCAACCTGCTTTTCAGCTTTTCATTTACTCACTGGTCAGTACAAAAAGCAAGCAGGCTTCTGATTGGCTTATGCAACAAGTTCAGCGGCATCTGTCTGGGGCTGGGTACTCTCCTATGTGACCTGTCTGTGATTCCACTTGACAGAAAGTCACGGGCTTTGGCTCATTCGCCTTATCCTCACCTGGGTACCAGTTTTGCTGTGCTCAGTGTGACTCCTGAACCTCTTGCTTAGAGTAAGACAGAGAATCTGTTCAGTGACAGACCTGGTGGGGGGGTATGGGGATCTATTGGAGGGGGACGATCTCAACAGTGCTAGAAAGCTGTATGCTCCTGTGTGTATGAGAATAAAGGCACCATAGAAACAAACGTCTGACTAGTGATATGCTTTTACAAAATAGTATTATATTTTTTAAAAAAAATAATTGTACATATTCAGTTTTAAAAACATTTATCGAAGAAAACATGAAAGGTACAATCAGAGAAGAATTAACTCTTGTCCCATTACCAACACATAATTTATAATGCATGTTATCTGCCTGAGTGGTGACATCATAATATCTTAGCTTGACTGCTGCTCACAAACATAATTATACACTCTGAGGACCTTCCCATATAATGATGTTACTTATAAAAACATGAAACTTCCTTGGTTGAGAATGATTTCTTAAATATGTGATATTGGAATACCACCAAGTTGCATTTTGCTTTGGGTTATAACTACCAACATAGCCGAGATAAAACACTTCAGTCAGTCCTTCCTAGAGCCAACTGAAGGTGGAAAAGGCTGAACATCCATGGAGGTAGAGGAGATTTACACTATGTTGCTTAAATGAGATAGTACTTAGCGACTCGGGCGCAAACAGTGACTGTACCAGGCGCATGATGACCCTAGTCAAGGTTTTACTGAGCTCGAAGGATTTGCTGTACAAGTTTGCAGAGTTCCTATTGAGTTACAGACTTATTGCATTTTTCAAACTGGTGCCCCCATCAAAACAGAAATGCCTAGCTAAGTGCTTTAAGTACATTTGGGTCCACAGGCTCTGCGTAGCACACAGTCTTCCCTAGCTATCCCAAAGGCCTTAAGTAGTCTTTCCAAATGACTAAAACTTCAAACCAGGGCCACATTAGAATGAATTATCAGGAATCTGGCTGGCTAGGAGGAACCAGGGCTCCTCTACTGTGGGCTTTAACACTGGAGTTTTATTCTTGGCATGTTCACGACCACTGTCCTTACAAATCTCCTGCAAACTTCACAGACGGGCTGGCTCCAGTGTGAAGCAGCTGCTTCCTAAATGTTCATGAAACCACTCAAGATGAGTGATTCAGGAAAGTGGGTTTTGGGGAATGCTGGCTTTTTCCATCTACTGAACCAGCAAGCATATTGTGCACCGTGTTCTTAAAGGTCTTACTAGCAGTGAGGGACGGCTCAGTTACCATGAGATGTCTCCTTGAATACAATTATACAATTACCAGTATTATGGTATCTGGAAGGTGTTAAGATTTCAACAGGCTCATAGTTACGGGTTTAGGATAATTCATACTGATGAGTTAGGTTCATGAGAAATATACTACTTAAGGCAAATGACGCCTTTGCCTTCACAGAGAACTTCTCAAGTGAAGGCCCTGCTTATTAAATTCGGATTTCTTTGGCCAGATATGAGGCGGATTCTGTCCAAATTAATGCCAGGCTCTCCATCTCATCTCTATATGGCCGAGAATAAAGTGCTCGTTAAGATTACACAGAGCACACACTTCCCCAGATCCTTCTCCCAGGAGGGCTTTAGAAACTAAATTACAGGTATAGGCAGCATATTATGGTTTTTCTCCACCTCCAATTTCGCCTGATGTCAGGATCCATTATTTTTTTTTCCTACACTTTTGTGAATCTGTATTAAGTTTGTTTTGATGTTTTCAATACTTGAATAATTCATACACGCACACACCCGCGCGCACACACACCTCAAGTGTGCTTTTCTGTATAATAATATTTTCTTTATATGATATTCTAAGTAATGATGGTAAGCTAAAATACAAGTTATTTAGGGCAAATTTAAGATTACCAATCATTACGCTTTTCAGAACATCAAGTCCACTTATAGATACCTGCTTTATTTGACCATGGTCTTAAGTAACCATTTCTTTGATCCATAACAAGCACATTTTTGTCAGCAAACTTGTGACATTAGGAAGGTGTAACCTGTGAGTTCAGAGACACCTACTATTCTGTGGCATCTAATTCCATTCTCTCAGGGGAGAATCACCTGGCTCTGAACAAGTGTACTTTTTTCTCTCAAGCCACAGTTACATGCTGAGACAATGTTCCATAGCCCAGTCTTTGTTTTTAAGATTTATTTTATTTTTATATTATGTGTGTTTTTGTGTGTGGGTATGTTCTCATGAATGCAGTTTTTACAGAGGTCAGAAGGGGGCGGTGGATCCTCTGGGGTTGTTGGGGGTAGTTGTGAGGCACCATAAGGGTGCTCAGAACAGAACCCAGGTTCTGTGTAAGAGTAGCCAGCATATTTAACTGCTGATCTATCTTTCCAGCCTCTTCATCTCCCCATCCCCTAGTCCCTAGACCGGGTTTCTCTGTGTAACAGCGTTGACTGTCCTAGAACTCGGTTTATAGACCAGGCTGGCTTCAAACGCACAGAGGTCTGCCTGTCTCTGCCTCCCCGGAGGTGTGTGCCACCACACCCTGCTCAGCCCTTTCATCTGAATGCTAGCTGTATTCCCTGGCTTTGAAATGACATCTGCAAGCTAGATTAGTAGCAAATCTACTCACTAAAATAAATTCTATTAGAGTAAAAGGTGGGTATGCATATTTTAAGAAATAGCTTCAGGGAACCAGAAGAGCTGTTTTAAATTATTCTTTTGCATCCAAATTGAGAAAATCATGTGTGAGTATCTAATGCACATCATATAGTACTGACATCTGTAATATATGTACACTTACAAAATAAGTATTTTATAGGCACTTACTCTATTATATCCTTTAAATAAACAGTCAAACATATAATTAAAGCATACATATACATATCAGTTTTTCATTTTATGCTTCCAATGGCCAATACTTTTCAGCAGCCATGTGGCCCTCCTCTGATGTTAGCTTAGCCATAAGACCCACTTCACCCAATAATAAGCAGTAGTAGTGTATACTAATTAAAAACCAAAACACACAACTCAGGGGTTTCACCTTGTCTCCCCAGTTTCCCCTTTCTTGTCCCTGCATCATGAGTCTACATGTCCTAGGTAAGGTTGCCATTTCAGTCTAGGTCTCAGAATGATGACAGAGGGGTCAGAGCCACAGCAAATCGGCCACTGGCACAAAACAGGAGCAAGGGGATAAAACTTCTGATGCTTTACTCCACTATGGTTTAGGAGATTTGCTGAAGTGGCACCATCTCCTTGAGCTAACGTAAGCCGCTAGCTGTCATTCCCTGTGTGAAGCATACAGGAAACACCCGGAACCTTTATCTCAACTAGAAACTGCAGTTGAATGTCTGCTGGTGTGGCACAGAAATGAATACAGCTGTAATCATGTCTTCTCCAAAAACTGTATCCTTGCCTACTACATCAGCTTGTGAGAATTCAGAGAATGTTTAAGGTCCCATTTGGACTACAACGCCCCCCCCCCCCAAAGTCCCGTTGCAGCAGAACAAGGAATCTTCGGGGACAGAAACAGCACTCTCTACGCCCATAATTCCTAGTAGTATTTAATGGGATTAAACTGTGCAATCTCCCCACTCTGATCAGTACCAAGAGAGAGCAAGCACAGGCGATGTGCTTGTGTAGTCAAACGGTTTCTGACCAGATTGTGTTCACTCACATTTTCCATTAGGCAGCAGAGAGCTTTATTCTCCTCTTTCGTTTGGTACAGACACTTGTGACCCAGGAAGGCTGCATGTGTTCACAAGAGTGTGAACCTTTTGAAGTCGTGAACATACATACTGCTTACTGCTAACTCTTCCCCCCGTCCCCCCCCCCGCCCCGCTTGCTCCGGGCACCGCTCGCTCCGGGCACCGCTCGCTCCGGTCCCGCTCGTTCTGGCGGTCCCGCTCGTTCTTATTTATTATATGTAAGTACACTGTTGCTGTCTTCAGACACCCTAAGAGGGCATCAGATCTCATTATGGGTGGTTGTGAGCCACCATGTGGTTGCTGGGATCTGAACTCATGACCTTCGGAAGAGTAGTCAGTGCTCTCAACCGCTGAGCCATCTCACCAGCCCCTACTGCTAACTCTTAAGTCAGTCTTCAAGATGAAGTCAGGTAAGCAAACGAAACCACAGTAGGGAGATGAGAGTTGATTCGATTCAAAAGATCAGAATTTGCAGGTATCAGCTAAAGAGCCTTGAATATTGTCTCACCGTGATGACAGCCTTTAGTAATCCTTTTTGGAATGACCACATGAGTTTGAAGACTGTCCCTCCCTTTAGTCCTCTCCATCTTTTTCTAGAAAGGTGAAGAAGAACCTGTAGGAGTTGACTAGATCTTGGCTCCCCAGCAGGTGGTCTAATCTCTACACTGGAGAGGCTTTGACAGCCCCCACCCAGTGTAAGCTGCCATGTTGTTGGTTTCTTGCTTCCCAAGATCTACTCTTCTATCCCACACTGCTCTAAAAAGCATTTAAAATGTTTATTTTTATTTATGTGTAAATGTACGTGTGTGTGTGTGTGTATGCGCGTGTGCGCACATGTACATTCCAGTACAGGTCCCTCAGGCAGAATCAGATTCCTGGGAACTACAGAAACAGATGGGTGTGTGCTACCATCCATCCAGATGCTGGGACCAAAACCTGGGTCCTCTGTAAGAGCAGCCACTGCTCTTAAATGCTGAGTCATCTGTCAAGCCCTTAAAACTCATTTATAGGTATATGAAAGTATGCATGTTCTTAGGGACTCAGACTCCTCTTGTAGCTGTTTTCAGGATACGCCAGCATGTACTTGGAAGAGGTTATCCAATCTCTGATCTGTTTACCACAGCTCTGTGGCTCCAAAGACACCAGACACTTTCATGATCATGGTGAAAACCTTGCCATGTGAGTAAAAGAGAAGAGCCTGGATAGTTTTAGGAGAAAGGAATGCCAAGCGCCCGCCATGTTTACGTATGCTTTCATTCTTTACGGCAGAGCACGGCTCAGCCAACGCCCCCGGCTCCTTCCTTAAGACCTGTGATATTCTTCTCTCCAACTGCAACACCTGGATCAAATAAAACCAGTTTTTGTTTCATTTAACCCCAAGGAAATGTTTGCACAACTCAGGAATAATTTTATTACCCGGCTACGCATAATTACTTGATGCTGCGTATATGTGTTCCCTTTTTCTTTGGCATAGGTTTAGACTGTAAACGAAATGTTTACTGAAGGGTTTTCAGTGTGCTTTGGGAAAGGCTTTGGTTTGGGCCGCTGAAAGAGGATGGGGTTGGCTCTGTGGATGATTTTCTAAATACATACCACTCATGCCAGAGCGGAAGAACAGGAGTCGAGAAATGAAGCTGTCAGTGTTTTCAACAGCTGCTTCATCAAGCTCTGTGTTCTTCACGGAAAAGGAGACAGCCAAGTGAAGAAGTCTCCCAGGTACTGGGATTTGGGGGTGGCGGCGGGATGGGGGTGGGGCACTGTCATTCATTAATACCTCCTTGTAGAAGGAATTTATAAATGAGTCCTGATAGCTGAAATAACTTGGCCAGATTTGGGGTGAAGGAGTCCAAGCTTCAACTGAAGAGGTGAAACGGATGGGCCAAGGGAGCCTGTGGCGGCTTGAATAACAATGGCTTCCACACGCATATCTGAATGGTTAACACCAGAACTGTTTGAAAGGGTTACAAGGATTAGGAGGTATGACCTTGTTGAGAAAGTGGGAAAGTAGGGGTGGAATTTGAGGTTTCAAAAGCCCATGAAAGCCCCAGTCTCTCTCTCTCTCTCTCTCTCTCTCTCTCTCTCTCTCTCTCTCTCTCCCTCTCTCTCTCTCTCTCTCCCCCACTGCCTGTGAATCAGGATATAGTTCTTAGCTCCTGCTCCAGAGCCCCCATGCTCCTGCCATGGTGGGAATGGACTAACACTAGGAAACTGCAAGCAAGTCCCTAATTAAATGCTTTTTTTCCTAAGAGGTGACCTGGTCATGATGCCCTTTCACGGCAACAGGACGGTGACTAAGACACACCCCTTTTCTCCTTCAGACACTGTACTGACTGTAACTCAACGCCACACTTAGCTGGCTCTCTGTATCTTCTGTATTCTGTCTGCATGGACTCAGTCAATTTCATATAAAAGACACTGGGGGAAAATAGGTCTGAGCTGAATGGACGCAGGTATGTTCCCTTGTCCCATGAGCAATGCAGTGAAACAACTCTTTCCACAGCATTTCTATCATTGGAGGTATCCGATGCAATCCATCCAGGACCAAAGAACAGACAGGAAGCTGGCCCTAGGTTGCATGTAAATATACTAGTGTCAGTAAGCAAGAGACATTCATGGATCTTGATGGCTGAAAGCAGTGGGCAGAGATGGTAGAGAAGAGGGGTATGAGGGAGTGGGTAATTTCAATTTTCTCTTTTTGAGTAAGAAGACAAACAAAAGGGGAAAAAATGAAAAGGAGATGACCGTGCTTAGCTAGCATGTGGCTGCTTGTCATCTTATTATAAAAATGTGTACATAGATCTGAGCTAAGTATATTATTTATTTATTAATCTTAAAGATTTATTTCATTTTAATTGTGTGTGTGTGTGTGTGTGTGTGTGTGTGTGTGTGTGTGAATGTGCACATATATGCCTGTGGAGGCCAGAAGAGGGCACCAGATCCCCCGGAGCCTGGGCTCCAGATGGCTGTGAGCCGCCCAGTACAGGTGCTGAGGACTGAACTCAGGTCCTCTGGAAGAGCCATAAGAGCTCGGAACTGTGGAGCGTCTATCTCTCCAGTCCCTTAAGCAATTATTTTAGCTAGTGCATGTGTGTGTGTATGTGTGTGTGTTTGTATGTGTGTCTGTGTATGTGTGAGAGAGAGGAAGCACTCAAGCAAGAGAATAAAAACAGCTTGAGTGTACTATAGCCCACATGTGGAGAAGCTTTCAGGAGTTGGTCCTTTCCCTCTACTGAGAGCTCTGGGGATCGAACACAGGCTGCCCAGCTTTAGCACCAAGTACTCTGACCAGCTGAGCCATCTTGTCTGCCCTAAGAAATCTTTATTGTCAGTTGACAATTTCAACAGATATCCTTTCAAACATTCTAGTGGCTAAATAATATTCCCACTGCCATTAGTTTAAGACACCCCCCCCCTTCTTATCATCCAAGGCTTCCATACTCCCGAGTTTAAAATAAATTCATTTCCCCTGAGGTTTGGTTCTAAGGAAAAGAGAAATAAAAAAAGGATGCATGTCCTAATGAATGAATGTCACAGGGTTCTTTCTGGGTGACATTTCCCATGTTATTTTACATTTGGGTTAGGACACATCGCATATGGTTCTGATTTCTATTCTCAGCAGACTCAGAGAGGAAATTCCAAGTGGAAGTTTATGTATGCAGCTCTGCTTCAAGGATGCCACAGGGATGTCTTAAACTAACACAAGTCAGGAAGTTCAAGGTCAAAGGTGGACCGTGTTCCCATCTCCTCCTTCCTGGAACTCCTGGGTACCCAGTCAGCAGGTACCTTACGTAACAGCTGCTCCCTCATGGTTGCCCTCCTGTACATGAATTTACATAATGTCCAGGATGAATTTCACTTTAGGTGTGTGATTGGTACTTCTTGACTGCTGAAGTTTCAAGGTTTGCTTGAGAGAGAGAGAGAGAGAGAGAGAGAGAGAGAGAGAGAGAGAGAGAGAGAGAGAACAAACAAGACTAAATAAGGGAAAACTTCTAATGCCATTTAAAAATGAATAAGTGAACTCTGGTAGATTACAGACTCCTCAAGTCTGTAGTCAAGATATTCAAACATAACATGAGCACTTCTTGTGAAACTAGCAGATTTGGTAAAAGTGAACACCAGAAGCATCTCGCTAGAGAAGATGATCTCACTTCTCTGCAAAGTTAATGCTACTGCCTTTCAGGGAAGTTAAAACAAACATAAAAAGAAGATGTACTCTAGCTTCATTTTGGCATTTTTTTTCTTTCTCATTCAATCATATACTTTCCTCTCTAAAGAGAGTCTGCCACTTTCTCCAGAAAACGGTCCTGAGTTTGAGGGCACAAGCAGACTAAGGGGGTACAGGGAGGGAACAGAGCTGGACGTGGCTGGAAGTGAAGGCTGAGCTTAAATTCCAGCTCCAGGTCTCATGACCTCCCTGACCTTGGGTAGGCTAACTTACAGGCCTCGGCTTCCTCAGCTATAGAGCAAGACCAAACAACAGAGGTCTCCTCAGAGCACGGTAAAGTATTAAATAACTGCATCTCTGTAAAGCCATCCCACAGGTATAGGAGCTTAGGTTTAGCTACTCTTATGACAGAAGAAGTGCTGATTTTTTCTGTAATATATAGAGGTGTTTGTTACTACCCCAACCTCTGCTCACTTAGCGCTTCATTTGTTCTAAAAAACAGAAGGCACTGATATATTTATTCATACAGACAGTTGTGGAGTGCCCCATGAGAAAGCCTCTGTTCAGGGCTGTAGAACACTGCCTGGCTCCCGACAGGAAGGGCTCTAAGTCAGGCAGATAAGACAAACACAAACAGGTTTCATACAAACCAGGAAAGCACACTCCTGAGGGGCTGCAGTGTTCTCCAGGGTTCACAGCAAAGAATGTGCATTTCAATAAGGTGATCATGAAAGCCCAGCAGATGATGTGACATTTGACTTGGATGGTTCTGTGTGTAGAACCCTTCGTCTATGTACCAAGAGCCTTGGAATTTCGAGAGCTCATGCCTTCCTGGCAGCAGGTTCTTATGGGTCTCTATGCATGCCTGTTGGAGGGCCCTGTGGCCACATGGCACCTGTCAGCCCACATCCAGTTCCTCCTTTGACAAGGCGCTTACCCTGAGTCATTCTGTATCCCACGGGAGGCTGTATTACAGTCTCTCCACTAAGTCATATGTGTGGGGAGTCATAAGTGAGAAGCGACACTTTGAAGACCACAGTAAGGCTTCTCCCAAGTGGCTCTTACTGTTGGAATATGAGTACCAGCCTGGAAAAGGCAGTTTTGCTATTAAAATGTACAATGTGCTTACTGGTTAATAAGTAAAATATTAGCCTCCGAATGCCTGATACACAGAGATCCCAAGGTCAAAGATGCCTTAAAACAGAGCCAAACACAGCAGAAGCTTGGGGAAAAGATCTCTATCAGACATGTGGGCTTCAGTAGGGGAAACACATTCAGAATGTTGATTTTCCATGTCATGAGGAAAATCTGAAGAGATGAGTAAGGGTGAGGCAAAGGAAAAGGGCGTCCCGTGGATTAACGCTTGGAAACGCTGGGAGCTGACGTGGGGCCCAAGGTCACTGACCTCAACAAGAGGTCCTGAGTCTCCCAGGTAGGCATGATACACTAGCGAAGTACACTTGAGAAAAATGCACTAGCGTTCTGTGTGTGGATCTGCTTTGTAAGAATGTAACATGCAAAGTCATTTAGGCATCGTGCAAATACACTGAAATTCAGTTACCTTCATACCATGGAACTATTTTGAGTTTATGTCTAAAAGATTATAATGAATGCTGTCTGTCTGCTCAAACTGTAACTAATGCTGAACAGAAACTTTTGAAAACAGTTCTCCATGAGCTTCTGTTTTTCCAAAGTAAAGAACAAGTAAACACACACACACACAATTTTAAAAAAAATGATAGGAAGTCTGTCTTGGTCAGACTAATGGATGGTCTAGAACCCTGTTTTACAATTACTAATACATTTTAAAATGTATTCTTTGAGAATTATACAGACACATGTGATATATTTTGATTATATCCATCACCACTCCACCATCTCTAATTCCTCCAATGCCGTATCTTCCCCTAAAAGACTCACTGAGTCCAACTCCTGAGTCCAGTTATGTGTGTAGGTGTGGGATTGTTTGCTATAACACAGGCAACCTACCAAGAACGAGGGCTACCATCTCCAGGAACCAATATCCACCAACGGCTCCTCAGCTAGGGTTTGGGACCTCATGTGCCTCTCCATTGTCTGGGGGTTCTTAACCTGAGACTTTTATATAGGATCTAGGGGCCTGGACAGCTTGCTGCCTACAAACACTGGTCTCTGTGTGTGTGCACATGTGTGTGTATGCCTCTTTGTATGTATTCCTTTCTCTCAGTCTATGTACCTGTCTCTCCTTGTCTCTGTTTTTCTCTCTCTGTGTTTCTCTCTGTCTCTGTCCTCTCTCTCTCTCTCTCTCTCTCTCTCTCTCTCTCTCTCTCTCTCTCTCTCTCTTTCTCTCCTTGCCTTCTATAAATATATAAAAGACCAAGTTGCAAGTATCCTTGAACAATTATGTTTTCTAAATTATGACACCATAGATAAATAACCCCAGACTGGAAACTAGACTGAATCTTCACATCTGCACTTCCTTTAAAGGAAATCTTTTAAAAACATTTATCAGTTTTATATTGTGTGTGTTCATGCATGCGTGCATGCATGTATGTGCACACACATCACGGTGCTCACAGCGCCTGTGTGAAGGTCAAAGGACAGTTTGAGGGAGTCAGTCCTCTCCTTCTTCCTTGTAGGTCCTGTGGATGGAATGCGGGCTATTGGAATTGGCAAGCACCTGCATCCACCGAGACGTCTCACGAGTCCACATCTCTCGTTCGTAGGCTAAGGTCTTGTTAATGGTTTGCATTCATTGAACATTGATGGAAGGCATGGGGGAAGCCCATTAAAAGCAAACTGAAGATCTGGAGGCCAAGAAACTCAAAGATATATGCGTCAGGTACTCAAGTTCCTCTATCCCACAGGTCTGTGCCAGTATGGGGAAAATGTATGAAGTACCCTAGAGCCGAGAAACCCTCTGTGAAGAGAAGGTACCATGGGGTTGGAGACACGATTCAGCAGGTAAGAGCACCTGCTCTTGCAGAGGGCCTGAGTTCTATTCCAAGCACATATATCAGCTCATAGCCATCCTTAATACCAGTTCCGGGTATCTGATGCCCTCTCCTGACCCTAAACACACACATGCAGGCAGAACACTCCTGCGCATCCCATAAAAATAAAATAAATAAATCTGCAAAAGAAGAAGGCATCATTGTTCTCCTAGTTGTGACTCTGCCTCTGTGGAACTGTCTGTGGATATCCCTGGGCAGCAGAGAGCCTGCACATCTGGATGTTGTTCCACTGTCATGTGGAATCTTGCAGAATCATTCCTGCTGACTCTGATCCCTTTGAACATCCTCCCTGCATCAAATCCCTGAGAATTCCAAGCACACACAAAACTGCAAGGTTTGCTGTCAAAAGAGTAACTGCAAGAAAAGACCGAAGGCAGCATGGTGGGTTGTGCCTGTAATCCCAGCATCCCCGTGGTAGCTGAGGCAGAAGGATTGCTGAGAGTCTGATGTCAGCTTCCTTTACATAGTGAATTCTAGACCAGCTTGGGTTACAGGGTAAGACAGTATCTCAAAAAATGAAATGAAGGAAGGGAGGGAGGAAGGGAGGGAGGGAGGAATGGAGGGAGGGAAGAAGGAAGAAGGAGGGAAGAGAGGAAAAGAAAATATTGTCTCACTTAATTCTCATAGAGAACCAGGGTCCCTTTTTAAGGTACTCAAGCTCTCCAGGGATACAGTCATATTTGAAAATCACTCATGGTTGAATCACAACCATAGAAAAGAACCCTGTAGGACTTGAAAGTGTTTGACTTCAACCGTTATTGTAAGAGAGGGACATATAATTCATACTGTGGTGAACGAGTGCATATTTACATCTGCACACACATGGACTGAAACAGCCACCCTTCATGTATGCTAACTCCCCTTACGTCTCATCTGACTCTATCCTACGTCATCTGACACTGCTGGTCATGTGCTAACATCATTGGTTGTAACTGCCATCCTGACTGAGTAAAAAGCAGCTTGGTGATTGGCTGGGAGTGCCCCCAGGTGTGTCTTGGGGAATCACCTAAGTGGGGAATATTATTGACCTGAATGGCAGTAACACCATCCTGTAGGCTAGGGGCCCAAACGGAATAAGGAAAGCGTCTACTCCATCTCCCCCTTTCTCCATCCTGACCACCCTGCCTCCCTATCATGGTAGGGAAACAACTGGAACTCTGAGCAAAAAAAAAAAAAAAATCCTCTTCCCTTGTTTCCCCAGGCATCTGTCACAGCCACGCACTCTGGTTAACACACATCTTGACTTTGTGCCATAGTAACACTGGCTGTGTGAGAAGAATCTAGTTAAATAAATGCTTAAGTTGAATGGTATTCTATCAGTTGAATACTTGGGGGTCTCCTTAGACTCCCCTTCTTTCTAATTCTCCAAAGACTTACAACACAACCTCGGCACCCCCTACATTTGTCACTGAGATATTTCCCAAACTCCTCCTTTCTTGTTTAACTCCGGTCTCTCCTCTTTGGTTTAGGCCCTGTGCCCAGGACTACTGTAATAGAATCCTAACTAGTCTTATCCCATGAGCAGCCCCAGAACGCAGTGTCAGCTCACAATTGTGGCCTACTGTGTCTCCATGGCCTAGCCATTGCTAGCCAGAGCTCACATCCAGCTGCCCAGAGTTCCCAGCCCAGGCTGTGGTTCACACCCCACACTCAGTTCCAACTGCTTCCTGTGTCTTTCCATCCACCACAATCCTATGTCTTCCCCTCCTGACTCATGTGCGTTCACCTTCTACTAGGATTCAGCGGAGATGCTGGAATCCCATGTTGGCCTGGTTCTTTTCTATAATAGTCCTGATGAGGTTATCCTGGAATGTTCTCAGTGCAATCTGTCTCTTCCATCTGACCACAGCGCTTTGAGGACCTTTCTCACTCTGGCACCATGAGTGTCTGGCAGAGCACATGGGACCTGGTGTGTGTTCTGTAGGTGCTGAACGGAGAGCAGCTGGGAAGGGCTTTCCTTGTTCTGCAGGAATCGTTAAGCCAGAGTAGACTGCAGGCTTATTCCTGCCAAAGGACTCTAAGAAGTCTCCAGCCATGGAACTTTCTTCTCCCTTGGAAATTCTCCTGTTTTCCTTCTCCTTTCCTGGTTTGGTTCAGGGAGGTTGGAGGACACATGCTGGGTACCACAGTTTTCTGTTTTACTAGAAAGGTCTAATACACCTGTTTCTGGGGCTGCAGTTGGACAGAGAGCTAGAACCCAGGCGAAATCAATAACGAATCAATGACATGCAGTTTAGAGGCCTTCCAGATGTGGCTTTGGAAGAGTGCTGGGGAGACAGATGTGGCTCAGAGCCTGGTCCTAGGAGAATGAGGTTAGTTCTGGTGGTGAGCTTCTCCTGAATTTTAGCTCAAAGATTCGAGGTTGGGTTCAGTGCGGATATGCCAAAGCTCCCTGAAAATGCCGTGGAGGAACCACAACTAACCTGGCAATCATCCAATCAGCTATGATGGGGAGTGGGGAACGCTAGCAATGCCCGAACCCTGCTCAACCATAACTATTTGGGTTCTCAGGGAGGGGGAGGAACTGGGTAATATATTAGGGTGAGCTGACTTGGGGCACCCTTCCTTCTACTCTGCTTAAATAAAGCCTTTCATTTCTCAAGGGCACAGCTCACTGGACACTTGTTCTAAGAAGCACTCTCAGAACTGTCTAACAGGATGTCTATTCTACTCTGTGAAACCATGGGCATCTGGAATTACTAGCTGATCTGTTTCCTGTAACCAGGACTTCCATCTCTCTATAGACTGAAAGTATGAACACTGAGGATACAGAGACAGCAAGGGCTCAATGTAGGTTTGGGATACTTGTGGCTAATGTCAGCAACAAAGAAAAAGTGAGCTTTGTACAAGGCATGGCTGATGATGGTGGTGGTGGTGGTGATGGTGATGATGATGGTGGTGGTGATGGTGATGATGGTGGTGGTGGTGGTGGTGATGATTATAATGACAGTGATGGTAAGTGACTTTCCTTACTCACAGGAAAGAGAACAGCAACAGAGAGAGCCAGGAGAAAAGAGTGTGTGTCCTTACTAAATAAGAACAGGGAGATGGAAGGAAGATCAAGTACAGATTATGGACAACAACCTTGACAGCAACAGAAAACCAAAAGCCACCATGAGAATTAAGGTGTCAGTTAAACCGTAGGGCTCCCCATGCAAAGGACTCCACAACCCACAGCCTCAGTTTCCTTATCTGTAAAACACATATCCCATTATGAGTACTTATCAGAGAAGCTATGAGGTGTAAGAGCCCATGGAAAGGATGGGCAGTTAGTTCACACTGCAATATGATTTTGTTTTGTTTTTACAGTTGTTGAATAGAACGAATTTCCTATATGGACACCCATTTAAAAACCTGAAGCCTGGGCTGGAGAGATGGCTCACTGGTTAAGAGCACTGGCTGCTCTGCCAAAGGACTCAGGTTCAATCCCCAACATCCACACGGCAGCTCACACCTATATCCAATTCCAGTTCCAGAGAATGACACCCTCTCACACACAGACAGACAAATGTACGGTCAAAACACCAATGCACATAAAAAATAAGTAAATACATTCCTAAAGCTATTACTTTTCCTTGAAATGAACCTTGTGTTCTTCCCCTATCAATATATAGCAGAGAGAAAACGTACCCTCAGTGAATTTTACATTTTTCTATACGTAGTTAGGATGTAGTGTGCTCACACTTTTTTTTTTTTTAAAACAGAAAGCTCTCCTTCAAGTGTGAAGCAGATGATGCTCTGGGAGCGTGTATAACTCTGCAGTCTCTAACGCCCTCTGAGCACTCTGCCTCGCTGAAGAAGCTCACAGGCAACTCAAAAGAGAAAAATTCTCACTTTAGAGAGGCTTACGTATTCATTCTTTAATAGCTGCCCCTCTGTGAATTCTGATGCCACAGTGGGGCCCAAAGGCTCAGCTCTAATTCTGATGCCACAGTGGGATCCCCAATCCGAGGCTCAGGGTTCCACCGCCAAGGGGATAGCGGAGGTTAGCTAAGCATAAGATCACAGGACGAGAACATGAAGTGCTGGCTTGCACACAAAGGCATTCTTGAACACATTTCCATGATGCGCATGGTCAGGATGCCTCAAGCGCACTTTACTCAAGAATACAACCAACCTCACGCAAGGCGATGACTGCAGGGACAGCCCGAATCTTGCTCTTATTTGATAGCCACAGTTCTCGAATCTCTCCAAGGTGAAAACGCACACTCTTTGGGACATCATGGAATTCCTGGGCACAGGTCTCAGTTAGGAGGTCACACTGTGCCTCCCACTTCCGGGGCGTGCCTATGACGGGTACCAAACAACCAAGGAATTCCTGAACTGCCCTAACCCCATCTCCATCATCCCCTGGATGTTACAGACCATCTAGGATGACACTGTCCTACTTCATCTGACCAGCCAATTCTCATTCATTTACCTCCTCTACCTCCTTAATTTTTACCTCGTGGTGTTACATTCCTGTACTATCCGTCTCCTGTCACCCAAGGTTCACGCTTCCCTCCCTCAACCTCCTGTGTCCTACCCGCACTTACCCCAGCCCTAGAAGTTTTGGTTTATTCCACTCTCTGGTTCCCTCCACAGCCATCAGCCTCTGTGTCAGCCCAGTGTTAAGCACCCCAGAGGGGCTCCATTAATGTTTTCCGGAAGACTGAGGCGGCTTCCAGCGAAGAGGCTCAGACTTAGAGCTGGGAACAAATGATCGCTGCTTTCCCACTTCCGGCCACCACCGGGGGCAGAAAGGAACCTCACTGGTCCCCAGTGACCTGCGGGGCCTCTGCTGAGATTCCAATCCTCCACACTTCCTCTCCCCATTGTTTTCATTCACATTAAAAAGAAACATCAAGAATTTGCATCAGAGTCTCCAGAAAGATTCTTTTGGAGTGGAAAGAAGCATGCGCTGTCTGTTGAAGCAAATCCCTCAAGGGGACTAAAGGATAAAGTAGAGTATGTTCCACTGACCCTCATTATCAACAGTCCTCAGAACAGGATGAAACTGGCCATCCCTAAAGATGTAGCTCACGAAATACCAATGGCCTATTATCTCCTGTTGGAAAATTCCAGAACTTTTCTTACACACCCTTGAAGATTATAAACATAGAAAACATTTCATGGGGCTGGGGATGTAGCTTGGTGGCAAAAGCGTTCCCTATCATGCATGAAGCTCTGGCTAGATAGAGAAACCAAAGATAACACTTTCCACAGCTGACTAAATGTAGCCATGATCAGGTTTGTAAGAGACCTCCTCCTCCCGGGTACAAACTATAACACAGGCCCTTAAGCGTCCATGAATTCTTTTGTCTTTAAATTTAATTCAACTGTGGTATTTTTGAAGCAAGGGCTTGCTGTGAAGCCCAGGCTGGCCTTGAATTCTTGATGCAGATCAAACTTGCAATCAATCCTCCTGCCTCTGTTTCCAGAATGCACATGACCTCTTAAATGTTACAAAGCTCCTCTTCTTTGGCAAGTGTGGTTTCTAGTTACATTCTAAGCTATATATTATTAGTTATGTATTCCATAATGACACTTATTTCATAAAATGATTATAGCACCAGCCAATTTAGGATATTTGAAATGAAGAATAAAAAGAACACACATTCTCTTGGGTTTACCACATTGTAGGTTTTTAAGATTCATCTGTGGCATGATGGATTCTAATTAGCAAAAGCTAGAGTCCACCAAACTATCGGTAGGTTTTGTCAGAACCTTCCTGAGAAGCCACGTCACTCTTTCTCTTAGGGAGCACAAGGTGCTTCCTTGTTTCCCAGTAGCCTCTGAGATGTCTGCCTTGGGAAAGTGGAGGAGTCATCCTGGAGCTGACATCACTGGTCGCTGACATTCCAACCCTGTTTTCTCCCCCAAAGGGACACTTTTTCAGACCTATAGCTCACTCTTCACTACCCACACCTGACTCCTGGGCCACTGAGTCATTTCCTGTCTTTCAGACTTGCTACTAAACTTCCCTTTGTAAAAACACCATTAAATAAAAATTTAAAGAATATTGCGACAGAAACAGAATGGCCATTTAACAACTGTAGGCTAATAAACACAGAGCCGACTTTGGGGTCTCAGAATCTTTTTGTGGTTAGGCTATGAGAGGGAATTCATCAAAGACACATAGGTGACTCGGTCCGTGACTTCCACCTGCCAGTGATGCCCGGATGTGCCAGAGACCTCAGAGGCTGCACGTGGAAGTGGCAAGCGCTTAGTGTGTCCATATGTGAAGACTGTGTGAATACTGAAAGTAGATATGTTATATAGGATATGCACTTAAAAATAAAAAAATGAGTACTTAGTTCTAGAGAAAATTTTTGGGTACTATTTTTACTGTACACACACACACATACACACACACACATACACACACACATACCCTCATGCCAAAAATTACTCAAAAACTCTTTTGTCTCTTGTGTTCACTTTTGTTTCCATGGAAGTCACCCAACTTTGAACAGGCACCACACCAAGCTAGATTGTGTAACGGCTGCTTTTGAAAAGGATTCAATTTTTCTTCTTTAAACGACTATTTCAGTTGACCTAAGAGGTTTGTTTTAGTGCTGCTTAGTTTTAGGGAATGAAATGCATTTAAAAAAGCAACTGGGGGGTTTTCAAGACTTGAAGGGCAAATCCCCTAAGGGGCTCCCAGCCAGGTGGCTTGGCTTTCCTGAGCCCAGGCTCCCCATGAGGAAAGCTCTTGTGCCTATCCAACCTTCAGTCCGAGAAATGGCAAGTATGAGGTGCTTTCCCTTAAGACAACTCTCACAAAAGTCTCTGTATGTTTGTTATTTTCAGTGTAAATTCAAGTTCTAGGCTTAAGACTCCCAGGACAACTTGGTATTTCTTTTTTAATTATTCTTTTTTTATTAGGACAGGCAGCATCTGTGAGGTATGAGCCAAAGATTCTCAGGCCTTGTATTCCTGCTTCTCTTTTGGCATTTAAACAGGTTCTATTTCTTAAAGTTTTCTTTTCTAAAATAATTTAAATGCCATAGGCATGTAGCTTGATGTACCATAAATCCATAAGGAAGAGTCACATGTCACGTTGATGGCGGGTACAGAGTACCTAAGTAGGAGGCTCCAGAGTAAGCGCATCCTTAAAAATACTGGTACTTGGCCGGGTAGTAGTGGTGCATGCCTTTTGTCCCAGCACTGGGGATGTAGAAGCAGGGGGAACTCTGTAAGTTCTAGGCCAGCCTGGTCTACAGAGTGAGTGTTAGGCATGTTATGGCTACATAGTAAGACCTTATCTCAAACAAACAAACAAACAAACAAATTTGCATTCTATCTATTTCTCAGAGCAAAAATAAGTGAAATAAAAATAAGTATTATTGCCGGGCAGTGGTGGCTCACGCCTTTAATCCCAGCACTTGGGAGGCAGAGGCAGGTGGATTTCTGAGTTCAAGGCCAGCCTGGTCTACAGAGTGAGTTCCAGGACAGCCAGGGCTACACAGAGAAACTCTGTCTCGAAAAACCAAAAAAAAAAAAAAAAAAAGTGTATTATTTATTTTAGGTAAATTTTAAAGGCAATATTAGGTACTAAATATTTAAGCATTGTTTAGGTGTTTTTAAAGTCAGAAACTCTGCCTTCTTTCTCAAGTTGACACTCCAGGGTTCAGGACACTTGCTGCTCAGCTCACCCTAGTTTGGCCTATGCTTGGTGCCCTGGGTTTTGGCAAATGATAAGCAGGGAAATCTGACTGGAATATGACACCTGATGGCTTTTGGCTTTCAGATTCAACCCAGTCTACATCTTTAAATGCTATTGTAAAAATGGCAGCCTTCAACCTGACCCTGGATTTTTGTTATTGTTGTTATTATTTTAGAATCTGGCTTCCCAGGGCTCCTTAGGATAAAAACAAGCTTCCTGTTGTGTAAGCTATCCTGTGCTATGTGAAGCTAAGGAATTCCTCTTTGGCTAAAGTTCTATCCTGGGCAGTGAGTACCAACCAGCTTGGGATTTTTTTTTAATAACCAGAATATGGTTTGCATAAAATGCATTGCAAAGACAAACTGAGCCAGCGTGAAAGCCAAAAGGCCAAATGATTTTTAAGTGTGCAGCTCTTGATACCACCAATGTGAAGGACCAGCGATGAAGGACTCAGGACTGGGATGATCCTACTGTGCTCGATATAAGTGATACAACCATGCAGAAAGCAGTGTCTGATCAAAGCAAAAAAAAACAGAAGCAAAACCTTCAGTTTCATTCCAATGCACTGTGCTACTCAAATTTCATTTTTTTTTAAAAAAAGGCTTTGGAAATTTATAAACAATTTACAAGGTCTATTTGATAGCATCATAAATCGCTCCTAAAGTGAAATTGGGCCAAAAATTATAGTCACACTTTTTATCTTTTTAAGTGTACATTTCTTGGGAAAGCTTGGATGATGTAGCCACTAAAGGTTGGTAGGCCATAAGCAGAGGGACTTTAAGATAATTTAAATTTACTTTTTAAACATTATTTTATTGCTCATAGTCTATAGTTTATAAGGTCAGAAGACGAAAGGGTGGATAAGACAGGTTATTATTTCAGGGGTGAGCTGAGAGGGGTCTAATGAAGAGACTCCAAAGAGCAGCTTGCCAGCTGTGTCTGCAAAACTTGACCCTTCCCAACCTTGAGCCTTACCAGGAAGAGGAAGGCACTCCGACAGGCTTTTCAGGGCGCTGAAGAATCTTGTGATTTGGAAAATGAAACTAGGTACATATAATCAGAGACACCCATGCCACTGGGATCGTGTCACAGACTCCAGAGAAGATAAGCCATGTACTTCTGTCCTGAGGGTAGACAATGGCCACACCTACGTTAACTAGATGAAGAAAACCTCCCTGAGTGCCAAGGAATAGCATGGAATGCTGAGGTCTATCTGACTCCAGCATTGCTCGGAAAGCTTTGCTGATGAGCCTTGATCCCAGTGGTTAACATGACTTCATAGTGCGGTCTCTGACACAGCAGGCTAAGCATCTCCACAAAACCACAGTCTCAGCTGCTGCTTCTTGGTCCCTTGAGTCAGTCCCAAAGCATCCTTTCTCAATTTGGGGATGAAGTGTAACATTTCTAATTGCCCCCTGTTTTGTGATCCAGTGCTAATAGAAGTAAGCATAAAGGCGGGAAGCCAAACGTGGGCCCTGAGTAAAGTCATGTTTTTAAAGGTCATCCTGTTAAGACAGATCTTAGGATGTCTAGGTAAGTAAATGACCTTAGACTGCACTAGCTTACAAATCAGCCGTGCAAACAGGCCTTGCTGCTCGTGGCCTTGGCTTGCTTTCCCTGAAGAGGACTGGCAGGCATCTATGACCTCCATTGTCTGTTTATTCTCTGTTCCCACAGCCTTTGACCAACAGGAGGCACACAGGGCACAGCTAAACATGGCTACACTTCACCTGAGTTGTTGCAGAAAAGGAAAAAGTTTTACAGCATGCAAAGGTACTTTATGGTTTGACTGGATAGAAAAACACTTGCTATAACTGTAGTATTTACTAAATAAGGAATAAGCTATTTGGGAGCAAACGATATATCCTGGCAACATAGTTTCCTGTATTACTTTATTTGTTGAGATGTGGTCCTTTTCCCAAAAGGCATATTCTGGAATGTCCTCTTTAACATACACCATATGAGAAAGGTTTATAAGGCTAGAAAAAAAAAACTCTGTGATTATTCTTTTAAACAAAAATTTCTTCCTATAAACAGTTCAAATATTCTGCTAAAAGAAATCTACAAGGCTACTGTTGGTATTTCAGGTGAGGCGTGATGCCCGCCATGTTATTATATGCTAATAGAATTAGAATGCTCACCCACACCCATCAGTAGAAGGAAGAGACCGAGTATCAGGGAGGTTAAAAAAGGTGACCCAGGTCTTGCACTAGGATGTTGATACTTGAAACAAATATTTTTTTTCCAGTCTTAGTCTATAACTGTGAGCTCTAAATAACAGATAAAAATACAGCAAAACTTTCCAATATAATTTCTATATGGATATATACATATTTATACATATATGCATTAATTGGTAATTAAATCTGTGTGTTAACACTGCACCACATAGAATAAGGAGTAGAGAAAAGCCATCTATAAGGAAGGACTTACCAAACTCTGCTGAAAATAGAACTTGTTGGCAAAAATGAGGAGGAAAAAGTGGAACCACTAACCAACATTTTCCAAAGGTCTTGGAGGCTTTCCAGAAGGTTCTACAAGAGAACACTGGATTTCCTGTTGGACTGATATCCCTAGAAGGTTTTATAGAGGTGAAGGCAGGGAACATTTGAATGCCATCAAAACAGAGTGCTACTGGCCACCTAGTCAAAGCCCCTCATGTGGCTACTTGTTCTTGTGATACTCTGTGGTTGACTTCACTGACACCATTTTGAAGACAGCGATCAGAGACTCAGAGCCATAGGAAAGCATGCACACAACAAACAATGGTGTCAAGATTCAAACCCAGACTAACTCCAGCCTCAAGCCTTCCATCTGCCACAAAGCCACACTGATCAAACTTGGTTTTATGGCTATTGTAGTTGCTGATGGCTGCATTTTCAGCAGGAGAACAAAAGGGAGTTCTTGTGACTTGGGGACAGGGAAGAGAAAGTGTATGGATCAGTAAAAAGGACAGGAGGCTAATCCAGTCACTTATACTCTTAATTAAGGTAAGCTATCTGCCAGCTAAGTCCTGCATGGCTCCATGGTGATTATCAAGGTAGCAGGGACTTCAGTTGGTGTAGATAACAGAGCATAATCGGATTATCCAACTTTGACCCTCCCATCCCCCCCACCCCCCAGCTTAAGCAAAAAATGTTCTTTTAAAGCCGAGGTTTCTGTGTGTGTGTGTTTTTTCTATTAGTTACTAGTTCAGAGTGATCCTAGAGACCCCAAGGATGTGAGAGCTGTTTTTCATTTACCTATGGAAAGAGAAAGAAGTAATTCTTGCTGGGAGGACGTGAGACCTCAGGGACACACTCACACAGCCTCTTTCTGCCTTCTCTGTGGGCCTAACACCCAGGGGTCTCCACACAGCAGAAAAGCCCAGCAATGGAGTAGTGGACACAGTTCATGTCTAATAGAAACATTTTTGTTTATGATAGCTGGGCCGCATACACCGTTTCCTTTTAAAACTAGGTATTTCCTGTAGAACTTCTGTACCTGAAGAACTTTTGTAAATAAACATGAATTTAAATATGGAGAAATGATTAATATTTTATTTTGTGAGTGTTCTTTTAAATTCACTTTATTACAGTGATTTTAAATTCACTTTATTACAGAGACACTTTTTTATGTCTTAAGTTTATTCATTTTATTTTCTGTATATCAGTGTTTCGCCTACATGTATTATGTGTACATCATGCAGTGTCTGAGGAGGAAATAAGAGAGTGTCCACTGCCCAGGAACTAGAGTTACAGGTGGTTGTGAGCTGCCTTGTGGGTGCTGGGAACTGAATCCAGGTCCTTTGGAAAAGCAGTCAGTGCTTTTAACCACTGAGTCCATCTCTATTTCCTATGGGTAGCTTTTGACTTTCTAAAAAATATTCTGAGTCTTAAAAAAAAAATCTCTTAGCGTGTATCCTGTAAATGTAGACAGTCCTATGATGGGACCATTTATTTTAAGTTTGAAAGCAGGTTCGTGTTTAGATATCATATTTTAAGGTATTTAGCACAAAGTGGAAAGTTTGCTTTCATAGGGACAAGATATTAAACAGCCATATTTGCTAACAGGGAACCCCGTAGTGCTCTGGTGCTTGATAGTATCAGGGAGAATATTGGATGGAGTCAAAATGGCAAAAGATGAAAACGAGAAGACATTTGGTTCCCTCAGAAATGTTTCTCATTTTGGAGAAAGTGAAATTATAAATTTTTTCAACTAAAAAAAAGATAAACTGCTCTTTTAGAAAGGGGATTCTATCCGCTATTAGTCATTTTGAGAGATGACCATGGTTTCCAGAAGCTTTGATCGCAATTTGTCTGGTGGGACAGACCTCCCCTGTATAAACACGTACGCACACCCGTACTTCACACGAGCTGCAATTTCTCTGGGACTTCAAGGAAAAAGTTAAAAAAATAAAACTCATACTTTCCCATGCCTTTTTGCTTCGTGTGTAAGGACTTTTTATGAGACTGGAGTAAACTGTTTTATTTATTTTCCTTTGTTCTTCCCGTCTTACTGGAAGCAAGCTTTATCTGGATGTAATCATCTTCAGTGAGAATAAATTTGGACGATGGAGGTGACTCAAATCAATGACTAACAATTAAAATGTTTAATTCTGCCGTCACTATGCCAATTTAGGGTTGCCACGTTCATCTATTCTAATCTGATGTGCATTTCTCCTTCAGAGCAAAGCATGGCTTCTTATGAGCCTTTAGTTTCATCTTCGGACTCATCTTTCTGCAACTTGGCTTTTGAAATTCCATGGCAGTCAAAACACCAAGTGGGGGCTAAGGGTGCTGTGTGGTGGTTGAGCTCCTACCTCGCAAGCATGAGGTGTTTGTTGTGTTCAGTTCCCAGTATTACAGAAACAAAACCATACAACACCCTCTGTCACAAACAGCAGCAGCAAAAAGCAAACAAATAATAAAAACACGATCAATAATAAAACACGATCAAATAATAAAAACCCAACAATCTCCACACCCCTAAACACGATGTGAACCTCTCTAGCTTCCTTTCTTGGAGATCCTTAACATGGTTTTCTCTCTAAATCACTGTTGTTCGTCTGACGATTAGTAAGCCTGTCTGGTGTCCCAGGCACCTGGAGCTGATGAATATTTTCCCATGCGAAGGATTCCATAGCAACCAGATTTGTGTCAGGGACACAAACCAGCTGTTTTAGTGCTGTCAGCCATCAGCTTCCACTGAAGGTTCATAACAGTGTTTAAGAACTCAGAAGCCATCATTTTTCAGGGCACTGTGTGTGTGTTCTCCACAGGGTAGCTGGCCCGTGAGTTTCTGCGAATTCTCCTGTTCCCACCTATTTCACTATAGAAGCACCAGGATCACAGGCACACGAGACAATGCCCAGTCTTCACACGGGTTTTGGGAATTCACCCTTGGTGTGATTCTCATGTTGGTGTGGCAAGTACTGTACTGACTGAGCCATCTTCTCAGCCCCAGAACAGAGCTCTTTAGACAAGAGAGATGAAACTATCTAGAAGGGGAACCACAGCTGCTCCCGAACAATGCCATCGTGGAAAGTGAGTAAGCCTCACTGAGTTAGTTTCTCGTCTGTGAGATGTAGCTGTGAGGTAACGGTAATGTATAGTGCGGTCGGCAGATGGGGACCTTTTGGTGCATTTACTACTGTTAAGGAACGCATGACACAGAGACTGGAAACGAAGGTCTATGAAACAGGGAGTAGAACTCTTAGTACTTCTATTCTGTGCATTTTATTTAAATGTCTTTACAAAACCAAGTTACTTTGCCAGTATTTACAATCAGAATTACGAAAGCCCTGTTGGTGGTTTCTGAAGGCGAGTGGGAACTGCGTGGGGGCAGAGAACCACTGTGTGGAGCAGTCTTCTATGTGGCCTCGCTTTCAGGACGGCCACTCATCATGACTTAGGAAAATCTACAAGGCCCCAGTTGAGAGCATTGTATGGACTCTATGTCTTGAGCTATTAGTGGTGGTGACCATGAATACACAGGATCAATACGTTAGAAATGCTGCTTACAATCTCGTGCTGTCAGGAGGGTGTAGACGCTCCCAACTTCTCATCATGGGATACATTCTAAGACTCTGCATGGATGTTGATACACAACACTGGGATTCTGTGATAGTTAGTGTGATAACTGAGATGACAACTAAGGTAGGTAGCAAATACTTGGTGGATACCATAGACAGTGGGATAGTTCGAGTGCCAACAGTCAGGATGGAGCACGGTAGTGTGAGAGTCCATTATACTACTTTGCTTGGCGACAACTTAGGACTTATAAACAGTTTATTTCTAGAATTTTCCATTTGATATTTCCTGACTGTGGTTAACAAGAGGGAATGGAAGCCATGGGAAACAACATGTTGGATAAGGGAAACTACCGTTTACTTATAGCAGTGAGGTCCCCCATACTAAGAACCATGTATATACAGGAATGCCACTGTGAGCTCATCTCCCTTGGCATGCTTCCAACCCTTTACACAATGTGATGCGTTCTGCATTTATACTGTGAACTCACCGTAGAAAAATGTTGGTTACCCAGGCCCTGCTAAACCTGCCTAGGGCTGAGAGGTTAACATCATTAGTACTGCCAGAATCTATTCACAGTATACTTCTCCCATATGAAGTGCCCTCATAGCTCAGTACTACAGACAGATTTAGATAGTGCCTATCATTGAAGAATACAGCTATTTGCTGAGTCTGCTGTTGAGGAAGAATAATTGAAGGAAAAGAAGGAAGGAAGGGAAGAAGGAAGGAAGGAAGGAAGGAAGGAAGGAAGGAAGGAAGGAAGAAGGAAGGAAGGAAGGAAGAGAGGGAAGAAAGGAAGAGAGGGAGGGAGGGAGGGAGGGAAGGAAGAAAGAATCAGCTCAGTAAAGCTTGCCTGAAGTGAGCGTGCTGTCAGAGTTAAATATGCCCCCTTGTTCTCTCCAACCTAAGAAATAAGCTTTACATGTTTGCAAGCATTCTGCCCTCTCCCATCAGTGAGCACATTATGTCTCTGCAAGTGCAGCACACACTTGATGGTGAGGCAGTGTTAATGTGTGCTCGTTGAGTGGATAAAAAGCCACCCTTAAGCCAAGATTCACTCTCCATCAAGACTCTATCAAAGCACCAAAATCAACATCCTCCGCTTGCTTCTGATGCTGTCCTCTGCACTAGACTATAAGCTCCGTGAGGAAGGGGAGCTTCATGTGACCAGTTGAATTATTTCTTGTGTTACAAAGGCCTAAAATTGGCCTTGCCACATTTATTAACAATTGTTGAATGGGTTGATGTATGGGGCTATTCATAGTAACATTGTTTCTTCTCTGATCCCTCTTCAGAATACATATCCTAAACTAAAAAGTGGAGATGGCTAGCCTCCCCAAACATGTGGCTACACACAATTTGCAAAATACCGTTAAGATTTACAGCCATTGAGTCTGTCTCCCCTTCAAGTCCCAGCTCTTATACCCACAAATATAACAGTGATATTTCTAGTAGCATGTTGGGGTCCACTCACTTATTTCTCTAAAGAATTATTTATTTTTATCTTATGTTTATAAATGTTTTTTACTTCCACATATGTGTACCATGTGTGCACACTACCCAGGGAGGTCAGAAGAAGGCGTCAGATCCCCTGGTATTACAGATAAATGATGGTATTGAGCCATGTGAGTGCTGGCAACTGAACCCCGGTCTTCCAGAAGAGCAGCCTGTGCTCATAACTCCTGGGTCATCTCACTAGCCCAGTTGTTCTCAGCCTGTAGGTTGTAACCCCCTGAGGGTCACACAACCCTTTTACAGGGGTCATATGCCTGATATCCTGCATATGAGATATTTACAATACTATTCATAGCAGAGCAACATTGCAGTGTAATAACGTTATGGTTGTAGTCATCACAACATGAGGAACTGTATTAAAGGGTCACAGTATTAGAAAGGTTGAGAACCACCACTCTAGCCCAATCTCACGCCATCATTTCTTTTTTAAATACATCAAATCTTAAATGTGTTTTTGTTTTGTAACATCTGTTCTAAAATAAGAGTCACACTTCCGGCCCAACAGCCATGCCATCCATCAGCCTCTCCAGATTTTCTGATTAGATTTGAATTTGTACATTTCCTCAAGCCTTAGAGTCAAACAAAAATCACCCTTTCTTGAGTCATGACCATCTCTGGCCCAGGAATGGGACTGGGCAGGTTTATTGTCCTCTCCACAGTTCCTTGCACACAGTAGGTGCTCAAAATACAAGTGTTGAAATGAGCTGCATGCTACTATGCTAGATGTTACTATGTATACTCTGCAACAACAGAACGGACTTGGTACAAGAGTAACATTCAGACCAAAGAAGCAAATGTGGAGGGAACTCTCGGCTTACACAAACCTATGAGGCAGGGCATATCAACCTCAAAGACAGTTATCGTTTTGTTCTTTGCTCTAAAACCTGGCTTAGAAGGGTCTTCTAATTTGAAGTCTTATCCTCAGCAAACAAACAAACAAACAAACAAATAAACAAAGTGTTTTCACTTAAACTGAGCTCTGACTATTGTATTACTGTTTAACTTTTTTGTGGTTTTGTTCAAGTGCTTTTGAAGCCTGAAGAACACCCATTAGGGAGCCTCTAGAAAGAGCACAGGGTTCTTTCATGGAGTCAATTTGAGAAACTGCCTTTCATCTGCTTGCTAGGGTTCCCTAGGTGTAACCTGCACGGTGCAGTCAGGGCTGGGCCCAACACAGACTGTGCAGACAGTCTGTGATTCAGGATCATAAGCATATGCAGAAGAATGGTTCTCAGAAGATTGCTCTAAGCCTCTGTTTTCTGGGAGAGAGAGGGGGGGGAGGGAGGGAGGGAGGGAGAGAGAGAGAGACAGAGACAGAGACAAACAGAGACAAAGACAGAGAGAGTCATTAGCCCCAAAAGGCTTACAAGCACAGTGTTTGCAGAGGCCACCAAGGGATTTCAAGTTCTAGACTCTCAAGGAGGAAATTCTGATGGGGCTCCTTCCCTTTTACTGATGGGTGCAAGATGAACAGGTGTCCTGGGAAGGCAACTGCACACCCCAGCCTGCGTACCTTTCCTCCTCTGGGTTAGCAGCACTGTTCTTAGCATCCCGAAGGCTTCCCTGGTTGAGGGATACTGAGTCTGTCAACTGACATCTGGCTTCTAGTACCCTAATCAGTTCAACCCCAGCTCAGATCACTGGCCAACTTCTGCCCTATGCCTTCTGTGTGTGTGTGTGTGCGTGTGTGTGTGTGTGTGTGTGTGTGTGTTCCCTAGAAGGAGTGAGCTAAAACCTGACACTGTGAAGGCATTTCTTCAAACTTCTGAAGCCTTATTAGGACAAACAGGGTTCCTTATGAAAATGATTTTCCCAATTGTTAAGAGTTAGATTTCCAATAGGGTTAACCTCTCAGGATTCCATTCTGCCCAGCCCCCGACCCACCAAACTGTCCACACCAACACTGCATTTCTGTCTACTCCATTCTCCATTTGGGAATTTATTTTTGTATTTATCACTGTGCTTATATTCATCTGCTAAGTGGACATCCTCTTATCATTTAAACAGAAAACGGAGGAGTAGTGACATCATTCACTCTACAGTGCATAGAACATATATATCCATCCAATCAGAAGCATCTAGACGCATCTTTGAAGCTGGTCCATAATTTTCAGAACCTTTAGGGCTAGAGAGATGTTCAAGGAGGCAAAGCTCTACCAACTGTCAGCCCTTCGCTCTGGCATCATTGTTGAGAGCACAGTGGACAGAGGCACGGAGAGTGGGATGCGGTCTAAGCATCACCCGAGAACGGACAGCTGGCCCCGTCTTGTTAAACACAGTCGGAGATGGGGAGCTGTGTGCTCAGTGTTTAGCAACAGCACAGCCCTGATTTGGTGCAAGGCTATTTCCAGTACCCCGTGGTTCATCCTGATTCAACATGCAGAGACATTATGACAAAATGGCTTTACCTCCGCCAGCTCTTCTGTGTAAAAACAGATTAAGTGCAAGATTATAGAAAGCTTCCATAATTTACATAGTTTCTCCATTGTCATTTAGCAAGTGTATTCATGTTTTCCTGTTTTAACCTCATTTGAAGGAGACCTTGCAGTAGTTAGACTTACCATCTCTTGGCTGGAGAGATGGCTCAGCAGTTAAGAGCACACACAACACTTGCAGAGAACCAGAGTTTACTTCCCAGCACTTTCTACAAGCCTTACAACCATATGTAAGTCAAACTCGAGGGTATCCTACACCTTCTTCTAGCTTCCTCAGGCACTTTACTAATGTGGCATATAGATAAATGTGTACAAATATGCACACACATAAATAAGTACAAAAATTAAAGTAAATGTAAGTGTGATTAGTAGGACTGAGGTAGGATAGGATCAGTAGGTTAATATTTTATCTAGATCTTTCTGTTGGAATATCAGATTTTCAGTCTTAAAGGGTCTGTTCATTATTACAATGGTCAAATAGTTCCAGACACATGGATACCTGCATTGTCCCAAAAAGTGTGCAATGGCAAAATACCACAAGGAACTGGTAGGTACCACTTACTTTTCATTTGTGCAACAAACATAATTTGATTATCAACATTGTAGTTAGGAGAAACTACAGTGAGTGCCAGATAATCAAGGAACAGATGGTGGGTCAAGAAAGAACTCAAGGTAGCAGATACTGTATCAATAAAAAAAGACTAAGATAAAGACTTGATTCAAGCATAGACTAAGGGAATCAGGAACAAAGAAGGCTGCCGTTCTATGAATGAATTATGTAGGGAGAAGTCTTCAAAGACTAGTGATATTTAAGGTAGCTTTGGGATCCAAGGACAGCATTAAAACACTGTTCTCTACTGTTGGTTGCCCCGGAAGTATAAGTACCATTGTTATCACATCAGCATAACATCAGTATAATCTCTCATTGTATTCTTTCTCCTTAAATTCACAGATAAGTGTAGCTCCTATCCTTCATCAAGGAAGCTTCTTTTTGCAGCACATGGAAAGCATCACAGAGATTCATAACTGGTAAAACATAAAGAACAAATGACCACGGGGATGTCCAGCCACAGTGGATACATTGACAACCCAATGGGGCATCATTGTAGGGACCAATGTAGGGACATCTAAGGCTCAGGGAACATCTCAGAAGAGTATGCAGAGATTGTAAGAGCCACAGGATGTAGATGTCTGTTCTACCCATGAAATCTCAAAAATATAGTCACCCAAACAAGATGTGAATGATGACAACCCCAGTGGACATGCCGACATGGATGGGGAAATCTCACAGCATCCTACACCTAAATGAAGAGCTACAGGCAACTGATGGATCCTGAGAGAGGAGGATCAGTCTTCTCCAGGGACACACCCCATGATGGGTCATCCAATTCTAAGTTTTCAGCCTTAAGCAAATATATATATGAGCAACACTAAACGGACTCATTAGGCTGTATTTGTGTGTGTGTGTGTGTGTGTGCATGCACATGTGTAACAATAATTAAAGACCAGGTCATGAGTTTGAAAGGGAGTGAGAAGGATATGGGAGGAGCTGGAGAGGGAGTGGTGGAGATGATATAATACAGTAGTTATGTGTGAAAATATTTCTCTCTCTCTCTCTCTCTCTCTCTCTCTCTTCTCTCTCTCTCTCACACACACACACACACACGCCAACATCACAGCAAAAAAAGAATGATAGTGGAAAAATACTGGAGTCCAGAAGCTGAAAGAACAGTCATAAAAGACTATTAGTACAAGACAGATGCTAAAACAAAACCACCAGCTTAAATACAAAAGTGAAACAAAATTAAAAGTGTAGAAAAAAAAGTATAGAAATAGTTTTTTAAAATCACGGTAGAGAAGGGGCTGGAGAGATGGCTCAGCAGTTAAGACACTGGCTGCTCCTCCAGAGGAACAGGGTTAGGTTCCCAGAAACCACACGGTAGCTCCGTAACCCCAGTTCCAGGGGATCTAATGCCGTCTTCTGGCCTCCATAGGCTTCTACAGTCATGTGACTCACCCAAATACACACATATTCACATAAAAATAAAATAGAACTCTCCAAAACATCAGAGAGAAAATATTTTGTGGAACCCAGAACTAGAGGCCTGCAATGGGGCCAATTGCTGGATGGAGGGACATGGTGGTCCAAGCTGGCTAGTTCTGGGAGAGATCCGGAGTGCTGGAAGAGAGATAGACATCTTTGAGGAGATTAGAAGATGGAAAGAAGCCTTTGAGCAATGGTCAGGATCTATTAAAACAGAGTGAGGGAACAGGGGCAGAAGGAATATTCTAGAAAGAGGTTTAACACTTCTGTGCATATGGTGTCATTTGGTCTTTAAGACCACCTTAAAGGGTATGGTAGACATTCTTAAACCCACAGTGCAGAAGCAGAGCTGTGGACCCATGGGATCCACGGATGGTCTAAGGTCATGCTGGTGAGTGGGTGGCTCACAGGCCATCAGAACTCCTGAATCCAGGGCTGCTTGTGTGCCCTGTGCTAGCTGAAGAACGTCCATGATCTACAGGCAGCCAAGTGGTACAGGCAGTGGGCACGGGGAGGTCTCATGTTTGATTTCCTTAGAACTAGTGAGCTATTTATCACTTCAAAGAAAAATGCTTTAAAACAGAGCACACTAAGGTCTGATATCTCCGATGCTTTGTATTTTATACACAACCACTTTTAATGAAACATTTATAAAAGGTGATACGTACATTTACCTGGAGGTAAACATATATATGTATACAGTCTGCATAGTAAATACACGTGAGTCTATAAAATGGACAAAGACATTAGACATCTTAATTGGTCCAGCCATGTAGTTTCTTTGTACTGGGAGGTTGATTGCGCCAATTTTAACCCGATTTCTAAAACTTCAATGCTAATTAAGAAAGTGATGAGTTTTTCACAGTGCTGGAAATCTTGACAAGGAAATGAAAGAAGTCATCCACATAGTGGAAAAGATGAAGTCCCCCCCCACCCCCCCGGGGGCCGGGGGGCGGGGGGGCGGGGGGGGTTTTCACCCCCATGTTGGATCTCAT
>NW_021604781.1:4683593-4686873 GCF_004785775.1 Grammomys surdaster
GGAGCAGGCAATGATAAACAAAGGCGAGGACTCCACGTACGATCGCTGAATTTTGGTTTTGAGTGATCTAGTGTTTCAGCACTGTGAGAAGTTCAGACTAGGGAAATGAAGGCAATTTCACAAATATATATTGAAAACTAATGGTCTGTTGCCATTTGATGTTTCTCTAAGAGAGACGGCTGGAATAACTCACTCTGCTTACTAGCAAGGAAATTCATCAAGAGGTCAACTGCTTTTTCTGCAACATGACAATGCTGAATGCTCTTGACCTTTACAACAAAATTTAAATATCTCTATGAGATCCAACATGGGGGTGAAAAATCAGCCAGGCATTCCTCCATGTGACACACATGTTAGTACATGGGGACTTAACTCAGGCAAGACATACTGGCTGGCTTGATAAAAAAGGGCCCAGGGACCCCTATTGAAGCAACTACAGGTAATTGAAGGCTGCCGGCTGAAGTGGATCCACTTCCCTTTGGGGATATGGCCCCTGGAAGGTTGCCACCCTTCCATGTGCACATAGAAAGGACTAATTGGACTTGAGTTATTAATAGCAAGAACAAAAAAATTATTAGAGGTGGGAGGTGGGGGCACAGGGGAGCCTGGAAGTGGAGGACTGGATCAACACACATTCAAAGAATAAGAAAAATATTAAAACAGAACAAAACACCCTGGATGGCATGAATGGTGCCCTCATACAGACACAGATACAGAGATCAACAACAGAATGTTCCAGTATTTCCCAAAGAACATCATACATCTGTCTTTAACCCCATTTTATGTCCAGTATCCACAGAGCCTTGCCTACTGACATTTTCTTCCTCTGATTTTCTTATTTTTATAATTTTTGGATCTACACTGCAGGACACAGACCCTATAGAGGAGAGATAGTGAGAACAGACCTTTAGTTGCTAGTTTCCCCAACAAGATCAGACATTAAGGTGGCATTCATTACCAAGTGTGTGGGAAGGGTCCTGTTGAAAGCCTGTGACTTTAGCAGTGTACCACACTATGGGAGGTGCTCAGGACCCAAATGACAGCATGGTGTTGGGGGATCAGAAAGAGCTCAGCACCCCACCCCCCACAGCTTGTGCCCCCCCCATATAAATGAAATCAGTCAGTGAGGGTTTTTGTAAAACGCATAAGGCAGTTGTCTTCTAGGCGCTGGCAGAAGATAAATGATTCCAGACATTGGACTGTGGCCATTTTCCCACACACGCTACAGAGCTCCGACATCCATATTGGGCCATAACCCTGAGTAGTGTCTGCCTCTGCCAGTTTACAGCCGGTGCCTCCACTCCGGGTTGACAGGAGAGAGCCAGCTGACACAGAGGCACACAAGTTTTGTTATCCCTTGTGTAGGTTAAAAAGGCGTTGCCTTGTCTTCTCAGAACTTTTTCTTTTCTTTTTCTTTTTTCTTTTTTTCTTTTTTTTTTTTTTTGCTACAGTCACTGTTTTAATCTCCCACTGGAATTAGACAAACCCATGGCTAATAAAGCACATGGCATCTGACACGGACTATGAACCATTTGAATGTAACAAACAGACACCCAGAACCATACAATGCAGCTTTGCTTGAAAACGAATACTCTGAAAATATGCCACACACAAACAGCAGGATTATTTCCCGAGTCAGTTTGTGTTCTGCAAAAAGACCCAGAAACAGCTGCCTTCCCAAGCCAGTGCCACACCAACTGTGTGATTTGAAACGTCCGTCGGAAGTTTAAATATCTACCCATACGCTGAGCAAACTGACAAGATTTTCCATCAGTCCCGTTAATGTAAAAGGAGACCTGCTGCCACACTAAATTATTTGAGAAAAGATATAATCACTCTTGTTCACGGCTCCAGAAGGTTTAAAATAAACCAGGCAAAAGAGGAAGAAAGAAGAAAACAGAGCTGAGAAGGAGGGAGGTAAGGAAAGACAAAAGTCTATGTCTGTAATCTGAGATCCGAAACATAAAATGGATCATTCTGTAGCCTTCAAATGTCTCTAAAATGAGTTATGGGACCACAGGTGCTGCTTGTGAGCATCAAATCAAGTTCTTGTCAAAAGAACATTCTCCTCAGGCTCAGATCTACCAGAGAAGCAAACTTCATATACCCGTAACAAATCCTGCAGCTCAGATAGGAAGCTACACTCTCTTCCCACCACCACAGCCTCTTCTAAGGACCGCAAACTTACTTTGTCTGAAAATGTCCTTAGGCTGCGCTGTTCCTTTGGAACAGAACCAGTCTCTTCTGCATCTCCTTCTCGGCTGTCTTGAGAACTGCTGCTCAGAAACTGACAGATGGTGCCTCTGCCACTCAGTGCTTCCTCTTGGTTATCTCTGCCAGCTAATATTTCCTCTGTGCTTAGCTGTTGTCTGTGAGACGGGCCCACATCACTCTAGCCTGATCAATGGCGAGCCTAGTTTGAGGTTGGTTTTGGCCCCGCCTTCCAGCTCTAAGAGGGGAAAAAAAAATGAAAACTCACAGCTGGATTTTTTTTTTTAAATAAATCTGCTCTTTAAAAACTGGCTCGGCAGCCCTGCACATACCAACGGGAAATGCTGCCAGTCTGTCTTCAGCCAAGAGTGTGTTCCTTATCAGGGTCCCCTGCCATCCGGCCAAGCAGGCACGTTACCTAACCAACTGCATGTGAGTTAGCCTGAAACTTTACAGGAATGAGGAGAAGCATTTCAAACTAGGCTCAACTTTTTCCAAGTGTTGTGAACCTCAAAATATGAACACACACATACACACACACACACCGGGGTGGGGGATAGAATAAACTGTGACATGTTCATATTGTGGGGGAAAAAAATTCCAAAGATAAAACAGAAAAGGGGAAAAGACTAAAATTGGACTTTGCAACATTGATGCATATCTAATTTTCTATCCCAAATTCTAGTTATTGCTCACACGCAGTGATCTTATGCCTCCAAGTAGAGTGCTTGCTGCTAATATTTACACTTGTCAGTGAAGCTGTCCAGTCAAGAGAACACACAGATTAATTGCTGGCAGGTACAGTTAACAAGGGCGGCCACACAGACAGCCCACATGAGTGCTATGACATTAAAACGAAACATTTCAATTCTGTAGGAGTCCTCAGTCAGAAGATCTGAGTTTGAGTTAGTCTTTTTTTTTTTTTTTCAAAAAAATCACATATATTTTGAAATTATAATCTAATTATACCATTCCTCCTTTCTTCCCTTCCTCCTTCCCAAACATCTATGGTCTCTTTTAAATTTATGCTCTCTCTCTCTCTCTCTCTCTCTCTCTCTCTCTCTCTCTC
>NW_021604781.1:4686973-4722171 GCF_004785775.1 Grammomys surdaster
GTGAGGCTTTATAGGTATGGCCTCTGACATGACTAGGAGACAATCTCTCCGTCGCCTCCCTGTTCTCTCCCTCCCTCCCTCCTTCCCCCCCATCATTGTAGTTACATTTGTGTGTGTGTGTATGTGTTCTGAAATACATTACTGCAACTACTCCATTGGTGTAATGTACTTGTATATCTATGCTTTCTGGGCTGACCATTTGGTATGAGATAAGTACAACCCAATACATCTACAACACAACTTCCACACCTCAGGCTGAGGAATCATTTTAGAGGGGGCGGAAAGAGTGTAAGAGGCAGAGAACAGCGAGTCTGCTGTGAGATTGTCTCCTAGTCATGTCAGAGGCCATACCTATAAAGCCTCACCAACGAGGCTGCCTTAACCGTGAGCTAAGCAAGGACATAGCATAGACACGCAGATGTGGAAGGGAGGCCTCAACCTAGACAAGGAACTCCAGGTGGCTAACAAATGCCGAGGGCCAGAGGAATAGCCTTCCCCATGATGAGCACACCAATTTGTTATCGAGTCTCAGTTTTATTTCTCAGTATCTGTGAACACGAAAGGCTTGAAGTAATCGCCATATCACACAGGCAGCCATGAGATTAAACAGTGATGAGAGAATTGTTACAACTGAACTTTCATATTGTCCTTTTCCAATAAGAGATTTTTTTAAGTCGATGTAAATATTTCATCTGGTGAAAGATGGTAGCAAATTAACTATCACAGGAGGTGATGGAGAGAGGGGAGGGTAAAAGGGCTGTGGGAGTAATATTCAGGCTTCAGTATGTGGATTCTACAAGGAGAAAATACACAGCAAGCACTGGGCACAGAGAACAATCAACAGTGAACTTGGGGTATGCATGCGTATGCCACAGGACAACCAGTGTTTCTTAGGCACTTTCCATATATGTATCATTTATAATATATTTACATATGCGTATATAATACATACATATATATATATTGAGAAAATGTTTCTCATTGGCCTGTAATCTCCCAAGTAGACTAGACTAGCTGGCCAGGGATCCACCTACTTCTGCTTCCCCCCATGCTGAGATTAAAAATGGATACCATGCCCAGATTTTTTGACATGGGTTCTGGGACTTGAAGTTAGGTCCTTATGCTTGCAAGTCTGGTATTTTATCAACTGAGCCATCCTGCTGGCCCTGAGTAGTAAACTTTTGGTACCTCAGTTTCCCCTCAATCCCCCTCAATGGAATCCTGGAGCCACTGTACCGCCCATTATAGGCAATTATACACAACAGGTCAATTGGTAGACTCAACGCTGGGTTAGATAGGGGACTCTGAATCCAAGCGTTGGAGTGTTGGACTACTGTGAAGACTTTGGCTTGAAACTAGAACACCAGCTACCTCAAGTAGGCCTAGTAGCTTCTTCACTGGAAAGGAAGAAGACAAGGTTTGTCCCTAGATCCCTGATCTGATCCACTCTCTCCTCACCCCAATCCCTCCCTTCCCCACTTCCTCTTGGAGAAAGTCATCCAGCTGACTGGGGCTGAGTCAAGAACCAGGGTGTTTGTAAACATCCCTTGAATGAAAACACATGTTCCTTTTGGGTAAATGCCCCTACATGGTGTTGTAAGCCTTTGCTCGTTGTGGCTAGCAAGAAGTAAGTTTCTGAGTCAAGGGGTCCCTCCTGCACCAGGGCTGTGTGCTGGAAGTCTGGCTGTGCAGCTGTGTACTCCAGACCAAGAGGAAGCAGAGGAGATGGAAAGTTCCTGCTGCCTACCCTGCACGGCACCTCACTCCGATGCCGTCTGTGTTCTTGTCTAAAGACCTGGGGAAGCTCCGCATCTACTTTTATCAGAACCTCAAATATGTCTGTCTTGCTCCTGATCTGATCTATTCTATCTAGGCTACTCTAATCTAGGATAAGTGAATTTTCTGACAGATACCTCTGTACTGTTTCAACATACAAAGTACATATACTATTCACCACTGAGGATGGACGCCTCCAGCTCTCTACAGCAGAGAGCTCACGAGGACATACGCTGTACCCACTATCTTGGAACAGTGTTGTTTCGGATCTCAAAGCACTTGTATATGTTTCTGATGAGATATCCTGGGGATGGAACCCAAGTCTAAATACAAATTTCATTATGTCTCGTATATACATCATACGTGTGGCCTGTATATTTTTTATGGAATCCTTTTGATAGTTCTGTGCTGGGGACAAAGTTTCATGGTATGGAACTTTCTATCATAGTGGCACTCAAAAGTGTTCGGATTTTGGATGTCTGAATTACAGATGTTAACGTGCTGTTATCTAAAAGCAAGACATGAGGAAAGCGAGCAGAGTGGACAGAGGAGGGACAGCTACTCTGGTGGGGAGGAGGAGAATCCAGAAACCATCAATGCTTGGCTGAGAAGGACGGACCAGAAGGAGGGGCTGGGATGAAGACCCAGGAAGCAAGGCAAGGCCTGTGACCCTGGACAAATGACTTATGATCCTTGTTAGTGGGATAATAACAGTGGCCTTGGAAGGGCTGTTGAACACAGTAAGTGGGCCACTGTACAGAAAATGCTTGCGACAGAGCTCGGCCTACACATCAAATACCTGCTGTTTACCACATCACTGACAGCATCTTGAAAACATCACATAGGACCAAAAGGACTGAGTTTGATTCAAGCTGTAGTTTTTACAAACTGTAGTTTTACAGCTGATTACAGTGCTTGTAACTATCTTTAAATGTCTGAGCACCTGTGGTCTCAACTTACGTTCTTCTCACTTAGAGTACAGGGCACATCTAACCAAGGGTTCCAAGTTTGCAACTCATTCTAGAGATGGAAATCTATAGGAGGGTGTTGCCAGCATTGCTATTATCATCTCTCTGCCAACAGCTCCCCCACCTCATCCCCCACCCCACACACATACAACCAGGATTCTGGGCTTCAGAAGAGGGTTTTGATGGGCAGAGGGCTTGACTACTGAGAGTGTGCTGTCATATTCTAATGCTAATTTTGGGCCCCAAAGACCAGAGAGTCTGCATGCATGTAGATGCTGAGAAACCCTGCCCCGAAGTTATTTCTGATTGGTAAACAAAGATGCCAACAGCCAGTAACTGGGCAGAAGAGACATAGGTGGGGTTTAGGATACATGGGCTTGGGGTTAGAGGAGACCAACAAGGAGAAGCCACCATGGGTTTGGAGGAGGAAGGAGAAGCTACCACGGGTTAGGTGAGCTATGAAAACATGGCCCTAACGGCTGGCCAATTGGAGTTAAGAGCAGCCCAGATGAAGCATAGTAAATAGGAAGTGTAACTCAGGGTTATCGATTGGGAAATGGATTCTAACATCATGGAGGGTAGGCAGCTGCCCGGCTATTGTGCTGTTTAAGGTTTATTGTAAATATAAAGGCCATTTGTGTCTTTCATCAGGGAACTTAAATACCAAAGGTGGGGGAGAAACCTCGGGCTGGGAATAAATAATTCTACAACACTGCAATGTGACAGTCCAGTGAAGTTTTTGACTGCCTGGTAATCACCATCATGTCTTTGTCTAAATCTAATGGTCTCTGCCCAGCCCTGAGGTACAAAGGACTCTGCTTGCTTGATTCTGCCTTCTGGGGTAATAGAATCTGCCACTGGGATCTCTGTGTCGGCCTCCAGCTGCGGTTGAAACATCTAAAAGGAAAGCAAACAGCTGGAGCATTTTCAAGTCTGCACATAGTCCATAGGAACTGATTTGGAATGTGTTTATTTATGAATTTACCAGTGCTGGTGATCGAACATGATAATGAGTTGTAATAGTCCCTGTTGCTTAAGTACCGTCTGTGTCAGCCCGGCATGGTAGCTCATGGGAAACTGAGGTGGAATTGCTACAGGTTTCAGACCAGCAAGGCTACAAAGTGGGTTTCAGGGCAGCCTGGGCTATGGAGTGAGATCCTGTGTCAAACAAACGAATGAAGTCTTTGTGTGTCTGGAGGGATTTGGTCCTGTTGGGTATGATTTGGTTGGGAGGTTTTCAAGGGAGTAGCTGACCCTTACCACTTCTTCATGGGCAAATGTGTGAGACCAGGTTGGTCCACTTAGCTCACTACTACAGACAGAAGGGGTATGAAAAGCACACGACATTGAAGAAAGCCAGGAAACGTTCCAGTTTGCTTGACCAGAGAGCCCAAAGAGGCGATGTTAATTTTGATCACAATTAGATTTTTTTAGATGCTAAGTAATTAGTGAATTAGAAATAAAAACAAATGCTAGAAATATAGCCCACACTGCTGTTATAGTCTATGGGTATAATTAAATGTAAGGGGATATAGTTCTCATATAGGATGGAGTGTTTATTTTTAATGAATTATTTTTATCTTCAAAGAATATCAGGCACATTTTAAAAACTAATAAAAACATTTGAAATATTTCTTTAGAATGTCTTAAAATGAAAATAGTACATACAATGTTCAAAAATTTAAAATAACACTCATTTTAAATTCTCAACACTTCAGAATACAGACTGAAAATTTAACAGACTATTCTTATTATTTACAACCACTGAGTGCAGTTTCTCCCCAAACAAATGTTGTGTGTTCTGAATTTGTTGCACATAAACACACAGCTGAGTCTGGATATCCCATATAAACACACATATTTTATGCATGTAAAATATGTACATATATACACATTCACACATACTATCCATGTTATATGAGAACACATTCCATGTTATATCCATGTTATAAGAGAACACATTCCCACCTAAATAGATCTGTCTTTTTGTACTGTTTTCATCCTTATTCTGTTGATTGAACAATACATCTCAGAGTTTTTCAGATAAACAAATAAGCAAGCTCACAGCTCAGATCTGTGAATGTTGAGTACCTACCCTAGTCTGAATTGTGGGTTTTGGGGAGCCAGGTCATGAAAGTAGTGTTGCTCCCCAATGCCTTCAGAAGCAGGCCTGTACCTGTCTGGAGTGGGATCCCACCTGCAGCTAGTAATCTAACGCTTCTGTTCTTCTCCAGTAGACCCTTCTCCTAGTGGTTCAGACAACTGAGGAAGTACAGACTCATACACAAGCAGCCGTCAGTTCATTTGCTCTCCAAAGGTGACACACTGTCTTCTACTGTCACTTCATGGTCATGGAGGCAGAGAACTGTGAGAGCTGGAGGCTGGGGTGCACCAGAGGCCAGCACTGACATGCGTGTTTACCTAGGTCCTGCAGGAAGAGCAGGCTGATGGGAATGTGCACAGGTGGCGCTTGGGGACTTCCCATACTCTCCAGGATCTTGAAAGCTATCTTCAGGTCGCAGCTTGTGGTTCTTGGGACCCTCAGAACAAGGTGTGTTACCAGACATACTTAGGTAGCGTGTCACGCGTTTCATGGAATGTTCAGAACCAAGCAAAGCCACACCAACAGAGTGCTCGAAAGACCAGCTCCCTGGATCCTATGGTCAGTGTTTTACCTTCTCCGACTCACAAAACAAGCTATCCTTCTCCAACTTATAAAACAAGCCATTACTAAATTTCTTTCTTTCTCAGTGCTGTTTTGTGCCTCTGCAGGATGTTCCAGTAGACATGTATGTTTTTCTACCGTCATTTATGTAAAAGTCCACAAGCTACACAATGTAAGCTGGCTTATTAGTACCCAGAAAGAAAGGGGGAGACATGTTGAAAATAATCTTGTCAACAAAATGTCAACTGTCTTGGGTATTAGAATGGTGTCTTAGTTAGGTTTCTGTTGCTGTGACAAAATGCTAATACCAAAAACAATCTGGGGAGGAAAGTGTTTATTTCACATTACAGCTTGTAAGTCCATTACTGAGGGAAGCCAGGGCAGGAACCTGGAGGCAGGAACTCAGTCGGAGGCCATGGAGGGGTGCTGCTCACTGGCTTGCTCCCCATCACTTGCTTAGAATACTTTCTCATACAACTCAGGACCACTTGCCTAGAGGTGAGTCTGTCCACAGTGGGCTGGGCCCTCCTACATCAGTCACAGATCATGAAAACACACCACAGACAAATCTAGTTGGGGCTTTTATTCAATTGATATTTTTTTTTCCCCAAACAACTCTAGCTTGTATCAACTAAACTATCTAGTACATATGGAAAGTCGGAAAAAGAAATTCTGTGGTACGAGAATGACTTCATGGGGCTGAAGAGATGGCTCAGCAGTTAAAAGCACAAGCTGCTCTTCCAGAAGACCTGACTTCAGTTCCCAGTCCCCACATGGTGGCTCAAAACCATCTGTAACTTCAGTTTCAGGGGATCCAGCGCCCTCTTCTGGCCTTCTCAGGCATTACATGCATATGCTATGCAAACAAACATACAGGCAGGTAAACATTTATATACATGAAACTAAATAAATAAGTTTTTCCATTTCAAAAGACCCCAAAGTATATATGATGATTTAAAACAACAAACAAACAAAACCTGTCCATCAAGTCAGCTTTTCTTGTACACATGTGGTGCTTCGTGAAGCTGACTTTTTTGTTTCTTTTAGCTGTCTTGTAGTAGGGAATGCACTGAAAGCTCTGGCATTCAGCCATCCAGAACAGGGAAAGTCCACAGTAAGGCAGAGAGTGTAAGTTCCCTGCCTGGGCAAGCCAGTGTCATGTAGAGTATTTGAGGCAATAAGACAAGATCAGCCCCTCCTGAAACCTGCACCCTTTCCTTCATGTGTGAGCACCCCAGTTCTAACTCTGTCTAGCCCTCTCCTCCTTTATTGTCTAGTGACTCAGGACTTGTAAGAATTCAATTTTATATTCAAGATTTTAGTAGGGATATCCTTTATCTTGGGTAGAGAAAGACAAATTCTGCTATCACCTCGAGCACAGAGCCTGCCCTAACTAACGTGCCAATAGACCCCAGCGATGAAGCTTCAGCTAAGAAAGAACAAAGCCTCTGGTCACATGGTGCAGGATGCTCCCTGTGCACGCTGGGCCCTTTGCTGGGAACACTGACTGACTTATTGCTTCACCTAGTTTCCTAAGGACCCTTGACTTTTGACTTCTGATTGAGGGTTAGGCACAAGCACTGGATTGTGTGAAGACGTTTCTAGATTTTTAAAAATCTACTTTTAAATTTTGAGAAGCCTGCAGACTCCATAGAAGATTCTGAAAATCAAGCAAACTTCATCTCTCACAAACAAAAGAAGCACATTCCTCATCTGGGGGTTTAGATATAGCTGCTTTCTAACAATAGCACTCCCTGATTTGATTGAAACCAACTTGAAAATCAAAGCTGGAGGCATGTACATACAACGGATCTAGGAATCCCAGGCTCCTGAAACTTGTGTTTCTTATTTAGCTGTGAAGCGTGGGTGGCCATGAGCATTCCTGGCAGCTATAAGGCATTTGCTAATGTATTTGACTTTAGCATTGTTAATCACACTTATCAACACAGGCAAGCTGTGCTGGCCACAAAAGATTAGCTTCTCTCCTGTAATGCCCTAGTAGTTCAAAGGCAGAACATCAGCGCTGAGTGACAGAAACATCTGTATGCTCCCACGACCCTCCAGCGACTTTAGAACTTACCGCAAGCTTTAGCTTTCTTTTCCATAACTTTACACACACTCTTTCCTTCTGTTACGATGGTTAATGCCGCTACAGAGACTGCAAACTGTTAAAAATGAGTTTCTAAACACCTCAGAGGGTTTGAGTTCCAAGGTGGTCCTTACTGTCAGAGAGTCGGGAGCCAGGGGCCTGCTCGGAGAAGTAGGAACCCCCCAGCAGGGAAGAGTCTTATTTGCAGGGAAACAAGACCACTGTAAGTCCCTTTTTTGAAGCATAGGGTTTTGGCTGTAGACTTTTCTTTTAAGACATGAAGACTATTGCTTCTTGCAAAGCAGTACTGTTTATAATGACTTAAAAATACTTTTGCCCAGCTCAGAGGTGAGCAGGCTAGGAATACAATAACAGAGCGAGTGTTCTGGAGAAAAAGAAAAGACACTCAGTGCTGCACCTACAGATGCTTTCATGGAAGGATTCCTGGGCTCAAGGCATGACTTGTTTGTCCCAGCCTATCCTAGCTCCATTAGACATGGTTTGGATCAGTATTCCCAAAGATTTGCCTAGTAAAGGTTTTGACTCTGCTGGTAGGATCCTTGGGAGATGATGGAACTCTTGAGAGGTGCAACCTAGTTGGGGAATGTTGCATCACTGTGGAGCCACTTTTGAGGAGATCCCTTTTCCTCTTTTGGGCCTTTCATACGTCATGAGGAGAGCAGTTTGCCCCAAAAGAAATGTATCTGCTCTTCGTAAGCCAGCACTGAAAAACATTGTTACACATGCTGGAACCAGAGCTGGAGAAGTGGCCCAGCAGTTAAGAGCACTGGCTGCTCTTGCAGAGGACCTGGGTTCAGTTCCCAGAACCCACATGGTAACTCAACCATCTGTAACTCTGGTTCCGGAGGATCTGATGCCCTCTTCTGGCCCCATGAGCACTACATGCACACTCTGCACAGATATACACATGAATAAGATAAAAATGAATCTTTATAAGAACATGGTGGAGATAATTTTCTGTGGCCTATACTTTGCTGTAACTAATAAAAACTTTAAGTAGTTTCAAAATGGAAACTAAAGGCTAGCCCCTTCTGAGTCCCAGGCTGTCACCTCCACATGAGCACCTTTTTTTGTGTCCAGGAAGCACTAACAGATGCAGAACATTTCCAGGGCATTTCCTGATGCCCTTTTCTGGTCCCATTTCTGTTCATTTTTATAGTGTCCCTGCTTTCCTGTATCTTCATAGATCTGTATTACAGATAAAGATGGGAGAAGGCACTCAATCTGTGCTGTCTTCATACATATAAATAGCAAGGCCCTAAAAATTCTCAGCCCACTGAAATTCTTAGCAACCAGCAAAATGTTCAACGCTCTTCTCTGGTAATGGAAAACATCACAGAGAAAACATCTTTGGTCCTCTTAAAAAAAAAAAAAAACAGCCCCCTGGTCTCTCTGCTAAAATCTGTTCCTGTTCCCAGGCTGAGTCTTCCGAAGATGGGATTAATTTCATGTTGGTCACCAGCCTGTGAAACACTGATAAATTAAATGATTGGTAAGTACAATAACTTTCATAGGGATCAGGGGGAGAGGAAACTATTTTCTTCTTGGGATTACTAGAGAATTTCATTTCTGAAAACAAGCCGTAGATTAATTAAGTTCAGATCTGATAGCTTAAAAAAAAAAAAAAAAAAAAAACAAAGCAAGCTTGGTGGAAGCCATCCAGCTCGTCCTCGATTACCCAGCACTTACTGGCAGTGCTGAGAGTCTGGAGCGAGATATTAAGTTATCTGAGGACAGAAGTTCAGACAGTGCCTGGTAACACTGAGCTCTGACCCTGCCTCCTCTACTGTGATGTTTCACATTGCTATCATAAAACAAAGGTGAAGACAGCCCAGACATTTTGGGAGCTCATTGGTGGTACATGTCTTTCAAACTTCTATCTAGAAAAGTTAGTGTGGTTCTCAGTCTCCTTGCTTAGGCTTATATCTGGCATTCACCACTACGGGCAATGTTCCCTGTGTGTGCCCTACACAGAGGGGGATAGCAGTAACACTTACGTCAGGTAAGTTGGAATGAATGAGTTCACACATCTAAGCACTCAGGGGAGTGCCTGGGGATATCAGATGGTCACTAAACATGAACCAGTAATATTCTTAGAGTTAAGAATTTTATAGATTTCAAGTTTGCTCAGAGATGTCCATAGAGACAGTTGAGCCAAAGTGCCCCACCCCCCACCCCAGGCTTGGTTGAACTCCATCATATTTTCCATTCTGGGGAAAAATGTGTGATTCAAAGTATATTTGAGTTCCTGGTAGAAAGCAAAGTTAATAGTTATGTACAATAACAGATACGGCCCTAAAGCAGAGGAAGTTGGTTGACCAGTTGTCTGAATGTAACCTAGAAACTACAGATGGAAACAAAGATGAACAATATTGTTTCTTCATGGGGTGAGGATAATGCTTTAAGCTTTCTAGGTTTTCATTTCAGTTTTTACAGATATCATCATTTCTTTTTCCTCTGACTTAGATCTTGGAAACAGTTCTATCTTATTTTCTCTATTATGACAGGCCAAGTTATGGTTCAGTAACAAATAAGCCCCAAATCGTAGCAGCTATCGCAATGAGAGCACATTTCTCTGTATGTTCACCAAAGACTGGCAGTAGAATGTGGCCCATCTTAGTCCTTCATAGTGTCATCAAACTTGGGTGGGGGGAGGTGCACTGGGGTTTGCAACCTGTGCCCCAAGACAGGTCCAGGTACCTATCCTCAATAAGCCAATTAAAAGGGGAGAAGGAGGAGGTGGAGGGGGGGGAGGGGGAGCGGGGGGGGGCGGGGGAAGAGGGGGGAAGGGAGGGGAGACATATTCAATGTGGCCACATTGGAAAGTGTGACAAAGAAATTCAGAGAATCCCCCAAGTCCATTCTAAAGTGAGCTTACAGTTTAAATGAAGGCCAAAAATAAACACATCTAATCAAGGTGTGGTCCCACCCATCACTGACCCATCCTTGTCTGGGCTCTAGTCTCATCTGTTTCAGGAAGATAAGTCCCCTCTGGCAGGGGCCTTTTTCTTCTCCCATCAGGAGATTCCTGGGGAAATTCCCATTTCTTTTGGATTTCATTGTTTCAATAGTCAGACAGAATGAGAGATACCAGCATTTCTTTAGACTGACTTCATTTCTTCCAGGCTGACTACAGTTGTGGAAGCAGACTTCTTCTTAGTAGCCTCCGTAATAGTGGGAATGGAACACAACATTTATACACAAGCTCTTAGATCCTCTGTCTGGATGAGAACTCATTTGCTTCTATTTTTAACAGTCAGAGTCACAGGGCCATCCCTAAACCAATCTTGCCACAGTCCAAGGAAAATTGGAATGGAGCCAGCTTGACTCTAACTCTGCTCCTTCAGAAAATAATCGTACCATGGACCGTAATGCAGTATGTATAAAATGTAAGACATCATCCTGCCTGTCCATTTCTTCTAAACCCATCTTTCTGAGTAAAGTGTAAATATGTCATTTACTGGACCTTTGATTTTTCAGTTAGACAGCTACCCCAAGCTATTTGTTATGATTTGATCTGTTCTCCAAATTTCATTTGTTCAGAGCTTGGACCCCAGTGTAGCAGTGTACCATATGTGTGTGTGCCTAGTGTCTGAGGAGCCCAGAAGAAGGTGTCAGATCTCTTAGAACTAGAGTTACAGATGGTTGTGAGCTACCGTATGGATGCTGGGAACTGAACTCAGGTCCTCTGTAAGAACAGCCAATGCTCTTAACCACAGAGACGTTAATGGCATTTCTCAGCCCCGATGGCTGGGGAGACTGAGCTGGGGAGCCAGCACGGTGGAGTTCTGGTGAGGGTCTCACAACCAGTTAACCCACTGGCTCATTGCTGGATTAACCTACCCTTCATCCCCACTCCTTTCAACTTAATAGATTAAAGAAAGAGGATGGATTTTGATGTAGCTGGGATGCCAGTATTCCATCATTCAAACAAAGTTTATCAACAGCAGAGTTGCTTGACATCTTCTTCTTGCCCGGTGCTAAGGAAGAACTTTATTTTAATTTCAGCTAAGAGTTCAATCACAACCACCATAAAACAGTTAACTTAAGCCTTTAATCTCATTTTAAGTCTGAAATGGCCATGGAGGAAGGAGGTAAGCAGAGGAAGTGAGGATGCTGCATGCAGACCTTCAGCCTAAACACAAGATGTGTGGGCTACAGAGATACTGCAAAGGTTTAAGAGTACTGGCTGCTTTCCCAGAAGACCCGGGCATTCTCATTCAAATGATGCTCTTCCAGAGGACCTGAGTTCAGTTTCCAGTGCCCATCAGACAACTGCTTTTAACTTCAGTTCCAGGAGACCCCATGCCCTCTTTGGGGCTCCAAGGGCACCTGAGTGCACACACACACACACACACACACACACACTAAGATGAAATGCAACACCTTACCCTGACTATTTACCAAGGATAAGCACTCCACTTCAAAGAAACCTTCACTAAATGCCAGGGTACAGAGGACATTGTGAACATAATCATTTGTCAAAATATATCATACCAGGCCACATGAAGTCCATGGCCCCATCCTTAGAAAGAAACAGCCTCTTTATAAACTAACTTTATCATACAGTAAATATACAACATTGGTGCAGAATCCATTACTGTGTGTGTGTTAGAAATGCCCAAAAAAAAAAAAAAAAAAGAACAAAAGAAAGGAAGGAAAGAAAGAAACAAACAAAGACTATTTGATTTGGATGTGTACAGATATGAAGGATTTTGCCGGGTGGGTTAGGTGGTGGAAGGATGGAATTACTCAGGCAAAGGAAACATGAAATCGAGGCACAGAAGCATGAAGAGTAAGGGTGCCCTCATGGAAAATCACTGCATGCTGGGGGTGGGATTCAGGCGTTGGGGAAGGGTGGGGCTCTTTCTGCATAATGACTCTTCACATATCTCTTGACAGGGGCTTGTGTTTTTTTTTTTTTCAGCTTATTTGAGGTGAAGCATTCAGACCACAAATCTGTTAAAATAACAGGAATTTCAAAGACTTCATCCACGTTGGGCAAAATGAATTCAGAATGCAGTAAACTTGACATTATAAGGTGGCGTTCCACTTAAGTCGCTTTTATGAAATAAGACTCTGTACTGATCTGTAGGTAGCAAAAGTCTTTGGTAAGTCATAACTGTACGGGGTGAGAGAGAAGGCTGGAGGGAAGAGGCATTTGTTGCCAGGACTGGAACCTGTTTCAAATCCTAGACAAATGGCTGAGGTACCTATTTAACATATCAAAGCAGAGGCTTCCAGGTTCTCCCAGCATCCCCAGTGTTACAGGGCCCTCCGGGCTGGCTGGTATGCCCCACCCCCTACCTTGAATTCTCCAGCCCATTGGCTGGGCTGCCCTTCCTCCAGATTCCCTTTCCTATCCATTTTGATTACCCACACCCACATCCATTTTGGTTACCCACTCCCATTTTATACCTTTAGGCTTCTTGGCTGCTACACCTGGTTTCTCTCTCTCCCCTCTCGCTTCCCTTCCCCCACACCTCAAATGGCACAGGGTCACGTCCACTCTGGAGTCTCCCAGATGTCCCTGCCTTCTTCCATATGTCAACAATAAACTTTCTCTTCCACCATACCTACGACCAGGCAGGTTCCTTTCCTTTTTATTTTTTTTCAGAACCCATGTGATGGACAGGGAGGAGGGGACAACTGACTCCTGCAAGTTACCCTCTGACCTTTATATGCTACTCTGTGACCCGTGGGCCCCCAAACCCATATGCACACAAAGAAAAGCCAAAATAAATATGCAGCAGGCAGAGGTTGACAACTAGGTAGTTAGTGATCTGCCAAAGGCAAACACGAATTTGATTCTGGTCACTCGTATTTCTTTGCCTTTAATGCAAATGCAGTTACTTAGCTTTAATTGAAATACCAGCAAAGAATGAGTTTCTGTGATTGCCTAATTCCACACCAAGGTCCAACATGTTTGAATGTGAGATTTCAACAGTTCTGCTGCATGTCCACTAGAGGCCTGTGAAGAGCTTCCCCCCCAACCCCAAGTCTCATAACCAAACGGCCCTAAACAGAAACAAATAAGAAATCTTGATTCAATACTGATTAAGTCAGATTTACACGTATTCTCAAGGTCAAGGACATGCTCATGAATAAAACAAACAAGATTCAATGCTCTTTCAAAACTCCACAATCCTTAGTTATAAACATTACAAAACAGGGAAAGAAGAAAGAAAAAAAGGCAGTGTTGAAAGTTAAGTTTTGAAAGGTTCAGCCACAAGTCCAGAAGGCTACCAGGTTCTGGCAAACTTTGTCTGAGCAGAGGCAAGCACCAAAAGGCACCAACGCTGGAATAAAAACTGCCTGGAGCCTAATGAGCTTCCAGGTCCTCCTTTCTGAATACAAAGGAGAGGGCCCTGGGCCGGAAAGTAAACAGCAGAGTAATTTAAGACAGATGGGCTGGGAAGGGACTCCTTAACCAGTGACAACAAGGCAGTAGTAAACAGAAGTCAGTGAGATGAGGCACAGGAGTGTCACGAAGTCAATGGACCCTGAGGAGCAATCGCAGGAGGGGACTGGGTGATGGAGACAAAGTGCTTACCTTGTCTGCCATGGGAGCACAGCTGGCTAGACTATGCATATGGGGGAAATTACTAGAAAAAACGAGGTGCCCGGTGACAATCTGCAGGCAGCCTAGCTACCAGCTCCCCAAACAAGGCATTCTCAGTGCCTTCCCAGACAAACAAAACAAAACCATCAGGACCCCGAAGCACACGTGCACGCAGGGCTGCGAGTCTCTTTGCAGAAGTGGCCTGCTTTCCACTAGGCTCAGTTAATTAGCGAAAGAGTTGGACAGAGTGGAAAGAAAGAGCCTTTTGTTTGGAGAACCTGTGAAAATATCCCCTCAGAAGCCTGTAACTTTCCCTACAGATCACCCTGGCCATGAGGACAAGCCCGAGTGCCAGAAGGCACTGCTGCGGTCCCCACACAACCCACATTCAAAAGGCAGTTAGTTCTCTTTGTTGTCCCCAGGGAGTCAAGCCTTAATGGGTTTACAATGTGAAGGCTCTTTTGGAGAGTGGCTGGGAGTTGTCTGCTGCCAGAACCAGAGCAGAGACAAACCCCAGTGAACCCCGCAGAGGTTGAGGTGACCCTGCCTGCACTCACCCCAGACCTTGAGAACCCCAGCAAGAACACCCTGAGAGGTCATGGGATCTGAAAGTGAATCTGCCATTATTGTGAGCAGATGGCTGAAGGCCTGGAGCCTTCATTCTTCAGTGGGGACTGTGACAAGAATTCACCCAGCATCAGTGTCCCCAAATCAATCCCAGGTGAGAAAAGTCACCACTGTTGTGACATCACCATGTGTTGCCTGTCAAAGCTGTGACCCCTCTATCTCAAACTTCTCAATGTGGGCAGAGAATAAATAGCCAGGGCACGTTCGTTCTTCTCACCTTGACAGAAAGGAGACTAGGGTGTGGCCTATCAAGGGGAACTGCTTGGAAGACTCTTTGTGGCAAGCCCCTAAGCTCTGCCTCCAGAATCACTCTTTCCACCCTCTCTTATTTTAGAAAAAAATCATTTTAAACCAAGACACTCTGACAGTTCATGCTTTTGAGAGTAGAGATTTCATAATCTTTTAAAAGCTATACTCACATTCCCCCACCCCCACCCCACTTTACAACCTCCTTCCTTCCGGTCAAGGGTTGTTCTTTGATGCTCGGGAATTCCCTCTTGCTGAAATCTTAGCCTACTTCCTGTTACTCTCATGTTGATTCGTCTGAAAGCTGTATGTACTATCTCCTGTCAAGCCTGGTTTATTTGCCCATTAGGATACCCAAAGTCACCTCTGCTCATTTGTTCACAGAGTGTACTCTTGGGTACAGTTGAAGATGTGCCAGCTGCACACTGTGGAGCTTAGGTCTCAACTTATATCACAGCTGTGTGACACTAGACTCTCGCCAGGAATTCCAGAACGACAAAAGCATAAGACAGGCAAACTCTCAATGCTCCGAGTATTTAAGGAAGAAGAAGAAGAAGAAAAAAAAAAAAACAACAACAAACAAGCAAACAAACCGAAAACCAAAAATCAAATCCCATGTATTTTCTACTGGAGAGACTGCAACACTGATTTAGGAAGACAGGAGGTTGAGCCATACAGAGGATGAGCTACAGGTTTAAAATGGAAAGATTTTCATCCCAAGAATCCCCTTGAGTGGTCCTCCCATCCCCTAAACCATAAAAGACAGAATTTGTGTCAGGTAAAGAACAAATTCAATAGTAAGAAGGCCAGGGACAGTAATGGGAAGCCACTGGTGACACACTACTCAAAAACAGGGGAGACAAGGCTCAGGGGTACTACAGCGCCAGTGGCTGATGGGACATCACAGCCTGAAGAGTTCTACAGAGTCTCATAGGACTCCCCTTGGCTGCCTTCCCTGCCAACGCCAACGTTTGGACATTGGAAGGCTGGCTGTTGTAAGAGACTGGAGGAGAGCAGACATGGGGAGAGTGCCTGCTGGGTTTAAAGATCGCACCATAAACAACTTCCACCATTCTCCCCTCACCCCATCCACCCATCCCCTCAGGCACTGAACTCTATGTTGGTCCACAGAAGGGAAAGTGATCCATTCCTTAGAACAGCTCTGACCACATGACCACCTGGGATTCGTGGCTCTTTCTGACTCCTAGCCCTGTGGGTTTTTTGTTTGTTTGTTTGTTTCTTGAGACTTCTGGATTTTATCTGAAGCAACCCCCCAGCTGCGAGCCATCTCAGCACATCTCATTCCCCACGGGATGACTTCCAAGAAAGACCCTTGCTCAGGATGACCATTTAACAGAAAAAAAAAAAGATTAACAATGATTACACTAAATCATTATAATAAGATTATACGGCATCAGTGCTTGCTTCTGAATTTTCCCCTTTGTTATTTTCAGACTGCAGTTCGCCAACTGAACCTAAACAATAAAATAAAGGAAAGGAGACCTACAGGTGAGGGGGACTCTGCTCCATCACGAAGATCACAGGCCAGAGTATTTAACTATATACACCCAAGCACTTGGTTAATAATTTTATTCTTTTTTGTTGTTGTTGTTGCTGCTAGAGGCTTGCCATCACACACCAGAAACAACCACACAGTTGACCTGCTGTTTCAAGCAGCAGTTGCTGAACACCTGCTCCCTGCCATGAACGCTTCGGGTGACCCAGGCTAGCCCCTTTTTGCCGCTGCCTCTGCCTCCCTCTGGGATTAAAGGCATGTGCTGCTACCACACCTGGCTAATCTGTAAGGATTGATTTGCATTTCTTACTTTTCTATAGTCTAAGCATTTTAGCTACTGCTGCAAGAATTAGGGGGGGAAAGCTCAGAAAATGTCTTCCTTAGGTTTCAAAGAAAATCTCAAAGTAGACTGATTTAAACAGAAATAGGGACGTTTAAAGGCTGGAGAGATGGCTCAGTGATTAAGAAGGACCTGCAATCAATTCCCAGCACCCACATGGGAGCTCACTACAGTTCTAGGAGATCCAACACCCGCACACAGACATACATGCAGGTAAAATACCAATACACATGAAATTAAATATTTTTTTTTATAAAAAAGTTGAAAAAATGGTGACATTTAAACCCTCCATTCCCCAAATGGGCACCAGGGCACTTGGAGCACTGTGGGAAACCCACAGGGCACCGTGGGATATTTTAAACTTTGAGAGATTTACAGTTACACCAGGATGCTGTCAGATACTGACAAACTGAATCCAGAGTAGTTAGCACGTCTGACTGGAGACCTTCCCTCTTGACAGTCCTTTCCCAGAGGCCACACCGGACAATGGCAGATGCATCATGAGAATTAGCTTGCAACAGAGAACAAGAACAGCAGCAGCCAATCAGCTTCCAGTTTTCAATGGGACCCTGCAGCATTCTATCAGCGTTCAATCTCTAAAGCAGGTAGATATAATTATTAGTAATAAATAAACCTTTCCCCATATCTATGTGCTCCAGCCTGCAGATTCATCCAGTCATGGATGGGAAACAATCAGGAAAATGATTTTGCCTGTTTAGAATAGGCATTCTTCTTGTGCTTGTTTTAGCTTGATAGCTACTTTTGTAGTATTTGCGCTACATTAAGTATCAAAGCCATCTAGAGACTAAAGCCTGTGAGCCAATGTGCATAGGTTCTAGACAACAGTATCCTATTTAATACCAGGAACTCAAGGTTTGAAAATCTGCAAGCGGGAGTCCTAGAACAATCCCCGATGGCTAATAGGAGCAAACTACATTGTTTTCTTATGATTTAAGGGTGCTTTAAAGAAATTGCTATGGTTCTGGGACATAAATACATCGTAAGAGGCTTAACCCTATCTACTAAACAGATAAAACTGTTTTAACCTGAGACTGGAGTCCCAAATGAGGGTGGCACCTCTACCTGAAGGATCGTGAAAGAAGTAACTGAGGCATGGAGGGGCCCGGGACCAAGGCAGAAAAGTGACAAGAAGCCAGTCTCTCAGTTTGAGTGACCAGTGCAAATATTACCCAAGTGGGTCAAAAGTCAAACTACAACAGGCTTTTGACTCATAGACATGAAATCCTTCTCTGCACCACTCAGTCGGAAGGCCAGATTTATGGCTGGCCAGGAAGGAGGGATCCAAAGCCTCTGAGAGGAGCCTGCTTTGCACTCCCCTCTAACTTGACAAGGAGCAGGACTAGCTTCTCACCCATGCTAAGCCTTCCATGAATACATCACAAAGGACTGAAGGATGCAGGGACCTCTGAATGCAGGAGAACCTGGCCTGAGCAGTTCATCTCAGCACTTTATCCCACTTGATCCTTTGCGGATTCCCAGAAGTTTTAAAACTTTTGAGTACTAAAGCAGATGCTCACAGCAACAGGCTTCTTTGGGAGTGTCTCTACCCCATTTCCTTAGCAATATGGTGGCTGAAGCACTGAGCACCAGGAAGAGGCCAAGAAGGCACATCTTTGTGGACACAGGAAGGAGAGGGTCTTTATTGGCTTAAATCTCCTGACACTGGCATTATTTTAGATTTGACTTTGGGGGGGGGGTCAGTGAGCAAAGCCCTTCTGAAGGTTCACTAGTCCTCGAGGACCCAGAGAATCATGCCTGATGGGTTGCTAGCTTCCTGAGTGCTAATTTTTAGAAATTAAATTACTGTCATCTTTTGACAAGTAGAAATTCAAGTAGATTATCCTGAATATTTCAGTCTTCTTCACTGGTTTGTACTTTATTTAAGTGTCTTTGTCTTTCTCTATGTGTGGAAATGTGTGCATAAGAGAGAAAGTGTATGTATGTGTGTGTGTGTGTGTGTGTGTGTGGTGTATGTATGCATCAACACTGTGTGCCTGTTATAGGACAGCCTTGGCATCAGTCACTACCTTCTACCATGTTTGAGACTGGGTCTCTTGTTCACCTCTGTATATCAGGCTAGCAGGGCCACAAGTTTTCAAAGATTCTTCTGCCCCAGTCTCCTATCTCTCCATAGGAACATGGGAATCATGCATTCTACCATACCTGCTTTACACAGGTTCTGGGGATCCAAACTCAAATCTTCATACTGACATGATAAATGTTTTACTTACTGAGAAATCTTGACAGCCCAGTGCCCACGTTCCTCTTCTTGTGTACATATCCCTGACAATACACACAAGGGTTGATTTCTAAGCTCTGAACTCCCATTCCGTTGTTCCATATTTGTCTTTATGTCAGTACTGCACTATTTGGATTACTGAGGCCTTATAATATATATTGAAATTAGGAAGTGTGAGGCTTCCAGCTTGTCTTTTTCAAGATTGTTTTGGGGGCTGGAGAGAGTCCTCAGCAATCAAGAGCCCTTGCTGCTCACTCTAGTAACCACATTGGATGGCTCACAGCCTACTCCAGCTCACAACCTAACTCTAGCTCCAGGGGTCTGGTTATGAAGTTATTACAGAAGCTATTTTAAGACTATAGATTTTTCAGCCATAGGTGGTGGCGCATGCCTTTAATCCCAGCACTCAGGGGACAGAGGCAGTCAGATCTCTGAGCTCAAAGCCAGCCTGGTCTACAGAGCAAGCTTCTGGACAGTCAAGATGACACAGAGAAACCCTGTCTTGAAAACGCCAAAATCAAATCAAACAAACAAACAAACAAATCACACAGTCAACTACTCTGTTACTGAAATAGATGTAAGTTATTTTGTAGCCTTGTAGAGTAAATAAAAAAAGTTTAAAACAGTGGAATGGAGGGCCAGAGAGATGGTTAAGAGCATTGGTCACTCTTCTAGAGGACCCGAGTTTGATTTCTAGCTCTCTCATGTTGGCTCAGTACTATCTGTAACTTCGAATCCAGAGGATTCTTCTTCTGGCCTCTGTGGGCTACAGTAAGTTACTGTGCCTTTGTAGGACTCTCAGAACTCTTTACTGCTGGGTTTGTGAGAGAAAGTTGGCGTCAATTGATGTATATGCTTACTTGCTGGTAAACTGGGTTCATTTGTTGTAAAACATGATGTTGCACTTTGTAAAGACATTCAGATAGGAAAAAAATCGGTAGTGGGAAGACAGGCAGAACATAATCTTCATCTGCATTTGACTCCTTATAGGAGTGCATGAAAAAGAGAGGGAGAAAAAAGATCCTGCAGATGCCAAAAATTAGCACTCTGTCTAAACTCCACCTCCACAGTTATCTGGCAACAGCCAGGTATGCTCCTCCCCACAGTTACCTGGCAACAGCAGGTAGGCCTGACTCACTATACAAGGGGCTGCTTCCCCCCACACACACACCCTCCCACACCCCCCCACACCCCCACTCTCTCTTGATCTCCTGCTCTTGCTTCTTGCTTCTCTCTTGCTCTCTTGGTCTCTTCCCCTCTCCCTGTTTCATGGCCAGCTTCTACTTCTCTATTCTCTCCCTCTCTCTGCCTTTCTCTGCCTCTACTACTCTCTTAACTCCCCTCCCCATGCCCTGAATGGACTCTGTTCTATACTATACTGTCTTTGTGTGGCTGGTCCCTCAGGGGAAAGAGGTGCCTCTGCACAGGCCCACTGAGACATCCCCTCCCCCCATATCTCTCCACACACCCATAGAACATATTCTATAGCTCTTTATCTTTTTATAAGCCAAAGGCTGAAGATGGGTTTCTGGAGTCTCCATGCTCTGGGAAGACAGCAACTTTTAGCTGTAATCGAATCATGTAGAGGCCATACCCCGTGGATCCCTTAAGGTGATTATGCTGGGGATGGAGGTTTTCAGAATGTCATTTATCAAGAAAAACATGGCTGGATACCAGTAATGAACTAATGCCCTCGAGCGCCTCATCTTTTATGGCAGCCTAATTGAAACGTACAAATTGTGCAAAGCTCTCTGCTTGTGAGGGGGGCAGGACTGCAGCGCAGGGGACTGATTCCCAAACTGTAGCTATTAAGATAAAGTTTCTTCTTCAACAGATAATATGTCACCAATCTAATTTACGAGCAGCCACGACAAGTGGATTTGTCATTCTGTCGCACTGGAAAGATCGTTTGTCTTCCATGTGACAATTTCAATAAACCTTAAAGTGGAGAGCACAGATTCTACTGTTGAAAACACACATGTTGTTACTGTGTCCAGCCAGAGAACAATACTGCCTCAGGAGAGTGCTTCTTGTTCACAGAACCACTGAGGAAATTTGGAGGGGACAGGGAAAGATCAGGATTGACCTGTTATTCAGAGAACGTGGAAAGAATAAACTAAAAAGAGGCCATTTCTTCAAGATTATAATTCCTTTCTCAGTGTGTGGGTAGAGTAATGAGACATTCATGTTCACAGACATGAATGTGTGTGTGTGTGTGTGCGTGTGTGTGTGTATGTGTGTGTGTTAGGGCTGGAGAGATGGCTCAGAGGTTAAGAGCACTAATTGGTCTTCCAGAGGTCCTGAGTTCAATTCCCAGCAACCACATGGTGGCTCACAACCATCTGTAAATGGAATCCACTGTCATCTTCTGGTGTGTCTGAAGATAGTGTACTCATATACATAAAATCAATGAATCTGTGTGTGTCTTCAGAGGCAAACGATCATGGAGCCAAGGGATATAATCTAATCTATGAGCATCAAAGAAAAGCAAGACAGTGATTTCAGATGAACAAATGACTGTGCTCTTTCACAAGTATCACCCTGGTTGAACTAGGGCTGGATAGAACAATACCTACACACTTCCTCACTCCATGTGCCCACAGCATCGGGAAATATGCACATGGGTTCTGTCTATGTGCTCAGGTAGAATAAGGATGGTGGATGCTCGAGTTTGCTTTCTGTTGCTGTGACAAACACTATGACCAAAAACAACCTGAGAGGAGGAAGGGTTTATTTCATTTTATACTTCCAATAATATGCTATCATGGAGGGAAGTCAAAGCAGGAGCTCAAGGCAAGAACCTGGACCAGAGACCATAGAAGAACGCTTCTTTCTAGCTTGTTTCCAGGCACGTGTCCAGCTGCTTTTCTTAAACAGAGGGGGGCCCACCTGCCTAGGGATGCCACCGCCCACAGTGGGCTGGGTCCTCCTACATCAACTGGTAATCATGAAAATGCACTCCCACAGCCGGGCTGTGGTGGCACACGCCTTTAATCCCAGCACTTGGGAGGCAGAGGCAGGTGGATTTCTGAGTTCGAGGCCAGCCTGGTCTACAGAGTGAGTTCCAGGACACCCAGGGCTATAAGAGAAACCCTGTCAAAAAAAAAAAAAGAAAGAAAGAAAGAAAGAAAGAAAGAAAGAAAGAAAGAAGGAAAGAGAAAAAGAAAATGCACCCCCACAAATGCCCACAGGTCAGTCTGATGGAGACAAATCTTCAGTTGAGGTTCCCCCTTCCTAGGTGACTCTGGTTTGTGTTCATTTGAAAACAAACACTGGTAAGTACAGCAAACTTCTTGTGGGCATGCTCTTGTCCATGTCTGTATGCCAGGAGGAGAGCAACCTCAGCTGAAACTACCAGGTTTATTTGAGCAAATACATTTCTCTAAGTTTTTTAGTTCCTATTCTCTAACAGTCTGGGGCCTCCACACACGTCTTGTTTTACTTTTATTAATTCCACTGACTAAATATGTGTTGAGCACATTCTGTGCAGACGGCAGGCAGGCACAAAAGACAATGTGGAGATCTAGGAAAAGATGCTTTCTTAGATTATTAGAAAAGTAAGATAAACATGTTCACGAACATAAAACAAATCCAGAAGAGAGAGGAAAGTAGGAAAGGGGGGATAGAAGGTAGAAGACAGAGAATACAGGTGAGAGAGAGGGAGAGGGGGAGGGGGAGGGAGAGGGGGAAGAAGAGAGAAAGAGAGAGCCACCACATAGTTGGCTTTCGGAAAGCAAAGATTGACTTGGAAATGATACAACGCTATAAACTCTCAAAGCCCACCCACAGTGACATACTTCCTCTGGCGAGGCTCTCCCTCCTAAAGGTTACATAACTTCCCCAAACAGCGCCACCTACTGGGGAACAAGTGTTTAAAACCTGAGCCTATGGGGAACATTTCTCACTCAGACCATGGTAATAGTGAAAACAGAACATAAAACACAACACAAAAACAGATCTGGGAAATGTGCTGGAAGTGAGCAGTGGTGGTTGCTAAGCATTGCCAAGGAAAGGCAAGCGCAGGGTGATGTCATTTGTTTTCAGGTTCACAGCTGCAAAGCCTGAAGTGCCCCCCAGGGAAGCTCATCAGGACAGAATAGGTACGAAATTAGTGTGCATCTCTTACCTTCTACCACAAGAATTAAGATTCTAAAGACTTACTTTATTGTGTCAGAAACACTCTCTTATAAACAGTGCTTCCCTTAAAACAAACAAAAAAAACCATGGAACGCCCTGGGAGGAGGGAGAGGAGGAAGAGAAGGAGGAAGAGGAAAAAGAGGAGGAGAAAGGGGAAGAGGAAGGGGAAGAAGAGGAACAGGAAGAAAAGGAGGATGAAGAGGAGGAAGAGAAGGAGGAAGAGGTAGAAGAGGAGGAAGAGGAGGAGGAAGGGGAAGAGGAAGAGAAAGAAGAGGAAGGGGAAGAGGAGGAAGAGGAAGAAGAGGAAGAAGAGGAGGAAGAAGAGGAAGAGGAGGAAGAGAAGGAGGAAGAAGAGGAAGAGGAGGAAGAGAAGGAAGAAGAGGAGGAAGAGGAATAGGATGAGAAGAGGAAGAGGAGGAGGAAGAAGAGGAAGAAGAGGAGGAAGAAGAGGAAGAGGAAGAAGAGGAAGAAGAGGAGGAGGAAGGGGAAGATGAGGAAGAAGAAGAGGAAGGGGAGGAAGAGGAAGAAGAGGAGGAGAAAAAGGAGAAGAAGAAAATGTGGCTTTGAGTCAAGGTGCTGTGCTGTCTGGACCCCAGGCACCCCATCTCGCCCCGTCTCTCCAAATGAATCACTTCATCGAAGGGGAGTATTTGCTAGAGCTTTTGGCCAGTTTAAGATGATTCATCTGTCCCAGCTGTGGCTCTCACCAGAAAACCAAGCACCCTTGGTACAGTTATAAAAGCTGCATAGCCACCAATTTGCAGAACATTTGGTCTCAGTGTCACTTATTTTTGTGTCTTGAGAGAGGAAGTGCACAAGATACTCTTATGTCGTCACCTCGAGTAAGAGGCTGATGGGTTCGTAAAGGTGGATGCGCACATATGCATCTGTAAAGGCAGATGCACATGCTGCATTTCCAGACACTTCTTAGGAAAAGCAAACTCCATCTGTCTAACTGGCTGCCTGTGTAAAGTGCAAGCTTCAGTGGAGTCCATCTTTATGTTCTATGGGGATTTGAAAGCCGTCTCCACCCCACCCCAGCCTCCAATTAGCTCGTCAGCAATGTTGCTGCTCAAACACACGGCACTCAACCCTGAACACGGTTTCAAAGACAGACATCAACAAGCAAAGTCAAATCAATAAAATGCCTTTCCTTTCAAAACAGACAAGAACAAAATAAAACCCTACATTGAAAATTTTTGATATAGCTTTAAAAAAAAAATCAAAACAAGGGGTGAGTGGGTGAGACTCCTCAGCAGGTTCGGGTACAGGCCTGTCAACCCTGACCTTGAGTTTGATCCTTGGATCCCACTTAGGGAGAAGAGATGTCTACAAGTTATCTTTTGCCCTCCATATGCACTAGCATACATAAAAGGAATGAATAAAGGTCCAATTAATTATTTTACTTTTAAAATAAGTTTTAAAAAATCAAAATAAGGAACTATGATATCCTCATCTTTCAGTGGTTTTTTTGTTTGTTTGTTTTGTTTTGTTTTGTTTTTTTTATCATAATGCCTCCTGGTACTAGAAAAGAAAGCCCTGTCACCTTTCAATCCAGTTTCTTCTGCTCAAATAAAATGATTTACCCAAGATTTTGAGTTGTTTTGATGTCTCTGGAAACTGTCTCCCCACTCCACCCCACCCCCATCCCCCTTTAAATTCAATGCCTTTAATCCTACATGCCTATGGCCACACCCCTCATGACAAGGAGGCTTTGAGAACAGGGTGAGGTCAGCTGGGGCGGCCCCAGGGCCTCAAGAGGCGGCCCTGGCAGCCAAGAGAGCAAGCAGCATGCTAGACATTCCATCTGAAACTCAAACAGCTGCACGGGCAGTCCCCCGTCATTTGTTTTAACCACATGGCGTGTCTGAGAAGGTCCCTCACTTGTGGCTGAATTTAGATCCCTCCTTTCCGCACAGTGCCAAGTGACTTTATAAATCCCAACTGCCCAGATCTCTGCCCGCCTGGCTGGAGTGTGGGAGGAAAGCCACCGCCGGCAGTACCAGGGTTTTTACTCTAGCAGGCGTGTGCTTGACTTGAGTTACAGAAAGTTAAAACCAGTTCCCAATCAGCCAAAGACCAAATTAGTGAGCACTCTTTAGGCATTTCCCTACCTTTTCCAACATCAAATCATTCCTTGAGATTTGCCTCTGAAAGAACTTTTTTTCCTTCTTCTTCAATAAAATTGGACTCCCCAAAGATCACAAAACTTTTATGGTCCTGTTGGTGCCAGGGCCAGGATGATGGGCTGTAAAGGACAGAAATGTGTTTCCTTTGCCCCTGGGCGTTGTCTGCCTTACAATGAGTAAGATGCCAACCCAGCCAAGGAAGTTTCCCTAAGCAAAGACCTGACATCCAGGATGTGCCACCCAGCCCTTTCTTATGCCTTTTAACCTGTTGAGGGCAGAGAGAACGATCTGTGTCAAACAAGTCTTCCATGAACCAGATCTCAGTCAGTTAGTGACCTATGGTACAGCTAAGGTCTGAAGAGAACCTACCTTCTTCACATCTGGAGAACTCTGTACCTGTTCCCTGCCTATGTTCCTCAAAGTCCTGCCTAATGGATGGATGGATGCCTCTGGTGTCTAAGGACCGACCTTACTGGAATCCTTCGTTGTCCTTGGTGCTCTCTTGCTGTCAATCATGGTCCTACACTGTTATACTCACTGTTCTTGCGCCATTCTCCGTATGGGATTCGGAATAGATCTTAATGGACAAACCATTTTCCAAAAAATTTACTGAGCAAATGAACAGTGCAAATGTGCCGGTGGTGGGGATGGGGGTGGGGGTGGAGGATGATGCTGGGAGTTTTTCATTCAAGGGAAATGTCATTATCCCAAAGATCCTAAAGATCCTAAGGAACTTAGGTGGAGGGTTAAATGAGGGCACTTCAGGAATATTGAACTTTTTTTTTTTTTTTTGGTAACTTTGTAATGGCATCTGGCTCCAGCTGCAGGGCTGATAGGCAAGAGAAACCTTGTGAAGTGGGGCTGGGGCTGCAGGAAATAGTGGGGCTGCCTGCTTGGCTGGCTCTGTTGATAGTTTAAAAGCCTCTGTGTTTGCCAGTGTCCCCCAAACTAACTCTGACGTTCCAACACAGAGGGCCAGTTCTGCATATGTGTACGCTCCTTTGATTGGTATGGTCATCATCAAAACCTGGAATCAAGTTTCCAAACAGAAGCAACATGAAGACAGTGTATGGACAGTCTGGAAAAGGCAAAAGCATCCTTCCAAGTTCAAGCAACGGACTAAAGCAAATGAGCGTTTTCAACAGGCTTGCCAAGGTCCCTGGGGGACGGCCTATTACCTCTGTATATGCTGCCATGACTACCAGTCTGTAATATGTCAGTGATCTACTGGAACGTGCATACTGTTGAGATTATTTCTGCCACGCATAGGATGATCAGCCATTCTACTGTCCAGGGGAGCTCCTAGGTAAGATGGGCTAGTTGGTCCCGAGTGCGTGTGCGTGTTCGTGTGTGTGTGTGTGTGTGTGTGTGTGTGTGTGTGAGAGAGAGAGAGAGAGAGAGAGAGAGAGAGAGAGAGAGAGAGAGAGGTGGCGCATCTAGGTTTGACAGGCTTGAGACTGTAAAGCTGACTGAGATTATCAGCAGGGCACAAGTTCATGTCAATTTACAGCCGAGACGGAGCTGGACAGAAGAGGAAGTCAGAAGAGAATGAGGACGTGTCACTTTTGTGATATCATTACTTTTTGTGATTTTTTTTTTTTACCTTTATTGACCCCTAGATTAGTTCCTTTTTAAAATTTTATTGCTTTTAGGTCTCTCTATCTATTCACAGCTGTCACTCGCACCTAATATTTGAAAGTGTTCTGAGAACACCACCACGTTAGGAAGCTTATGTTTCTAACTGCTGTGGGTATTGTACACAGAAGGATCCAAGCACATACCTCTGTTGCTGGTATAGGGTAAGGGGTGGAGACACTCTCAGAGTGGGAACACTGACTTCTACCATTATAAGCTAAGTCTGAGGATGTATCAAGTATAGCACCCTATAAAGTGAACCACTCAGAACTGGGGCCAGACACCTTCCTTCAGAGTTTGTGGCCCTTACTAGACCGGCCGTGCCCAGGTGTGCACTGTCCCTACATAAGAATGACTTGGGAGGGAAGTCTGCAGCATTTTGCTTCACTAACATGAATCTTCTTTCTTTTTTTCTTTTCCCAAATCCATGTCCACCCAAACAGACAGACAGACAGACGTATTCACATCTTTGCTGAGCACCCGGGCCCTGAACTCTTTTCTTGGTACATCCTTTCTCAGATTCCTTTAGACATCTGCAGCATTTAATCATTTAACAATTACCAAACTTATTTTCCCAAATCCACATGCAGAGAGTGTTTTTTCCTTTCATGGTAGTCATGAGTTCCTAGACTTAGTATAACTTTTGAATTTTTAACAATTACTGCTTTGCATTTATGAGACTTTCAAAATGATTGCAAAAACCCCTCCCTAGTCAAATGGGATGAGCTCATCAATGAATGTGATGGCAGAACCTAAAATAATGACCCCCGCCACACATCCTGCTTGTGTGAGGACCAAGGAAGATGGCACAGCATAAACAGGCCATGTATTGATTTTTTATATTGGAGATCACTACAGAAGTCTCCATATTTAAACCACAATGTTTGTATTAAAATTAAAGTACAAGTCAATCCTGATGTTGATTCCAAATACATTTTGAAGAAAAACATGGTAGTCCTCAAAGACTGAATATATATATACTTAAGGAAACACAAATCAAATCTGATAACAAAAAGATGGGAAAAATAAAACTCTAAATAGAAAAACAGCCAAGGGAAGCGTAGAAATAAGCCCCAATGAGATCAGAGCATGGGGGCAGATAGGTGGGGGTCAGTGATTTCACATGGCTTCTTCTCATTCAGTATAGCGAGTGCTGGGTACCAAGTACTACACAGACAGAAGCAGCTGAATGCACATCCATAACTCCAACTTTGCATCCATCTATCCACGCATCTGTCATATCCATCTACCCATGTATCCCTCAGTCTACGGGAGGACATAGAGAAGTGACAGATTCAGTAGTAACTGCCTTGGAATTCAAAATCCATTTGAGATGAATGAACCCTAGAAGCAGCCTAAGAAAGCATCAGGCGGATTTGACACTAACGTATATCACCATTAAAAGTGATCTGTAGTCACTTTACAGGAATATAATTTATGATCCTTGAAAAAGATTTTACTCTTTCTGTGTAGGAATTGTGATTCTTAGTGTCATAATGAGAATCATAGGTTATGAAGGAGAAGGTTCCTACAAGGAGATTCCCTGGCCTTTTCAATTCCATGAGAGAGGGCAACAGAGGCAAAGTACTGGGACCAAACTGCAGGCTGAACATCTTGGGGAATTTGCATTTAACAAGAAAGATCATTGCTGTAAAGATATTTTCCAATTTGTAACAGCTGAGACTCATAAATGAAGATGGTTATGGCACATAGCAATTGACAGGTTGTAAGCATGTGTTGGCAGGAGTCCGTTGGCTATTAGAAGAGAATTAGAACTCACTATTGTCTTCCAGCTGATTCATTTAAACGTTTTCATACAAATGTGATAAGGCTCCCGTTTGAAGTGGGCAGATTCCCCCTTTTATCAGTTTCTTGAGTTAAGCAAATTTCCTTCCAGGGAAAAAGTCCCTTGAGGTGTCTTCCTCAAGCATTGGTGTTAAGGGTCTGGGGAGGGGAGGTGAAATCTTGCATAGTTAAAGCGAGCAAGAGAGCACACATGTCACTGGCCTAAATGCTTCCATAATTGTTTCCCTAAAATGCCAGACATGCCAGGAAGCAGCTGCTCTGACTTTCCAATTGAAGAACAAAAGAGAACGAGGTTTAACTCATTTTTGGATTTTGATCAAGCTTAGAAATTATTTAATGGCTGTAAAGACCAACTGAATAGGAACATATTATTATAAGAAATCAATCCATCTACCATTCTAGGGATTAAGTGAGTGCACAGTAAATGGAACAAGAGGCCATGAAGGTGGCAAAGGAAGGTCTTTTCGGGATGCATCATTTCTATTCTTGAGATACCAATGGTAGCAAAGCATTTTAGGCGATTTCTAAATGCAGAATAGCAGAATCGTTCTGCAAACTGATCTCGAGGTTTCACCCAGTCTTCTCTGTGTAAGTACAAGTGAGCACTGTCTCCAGCAAACATCTTTTTGATTCTTAGTATCAGCCAAATCTTTCCCTTCTAACTCTGCTTGGAGACCCACTGTAAAAGCTAACTGTTGCTACCTCTTACTGAGAAGCCTCCACTCAGTACCCCACGAGGCTCTGGGCACCCACTGCATCACAAACTCACAGACCCACTTCAAGCCTACCCAGTAACATCATTAGCTCTCAACTACCCTCTTCTTCCTTAAAAGAAAACATGTTGACAGTGGGGCCGTATTTCATCTTGCCCCATTTACAACTGATACAGAGTAAAACACTGACTGGATAGTCCAGGGAATGAAGAACAAAAAATGGTCCTTAGAGAAGAAAAGGCGATATGATTTATAAGGTGCCCATTTTCATGAGATTAAAGGTGTATGCCGCCACACCCAGCCCAATTCTGAGATTTTGACAAAAAAACAAATAGAAACATCAATCAGGAGGTCATCCAGGAAAGAACAATTCACAGAAAAGAGGACAACCTCTGTAAAATGAGAACTCGCACCTATGTCTTCCTTTTTAAATATCACGCCTGTGTTGGTGATGGCTGCCCTGAGAGGGAATGTTTCTTTCTTTACCATCACTATTTTCCTGCACTTCTGCACAGTGGCTGTACAAAGAAAGAGTATTAAAGGTAGCTTGAGTGTACTCTATAAAGTCCCAAGTGTCAAGGGCCAAGGACCCCTGTTTATGATTGACCAGGCTTACTATTGGTCAAAAGGGATACCATGCTTAAATCCTGCAATTTGGATCTGGGATATCACCCCTGGGGCTAAAGGTATGAAAGGTGTGGTCCTTAGCTTGCTCTTACTGGGAGATGATGAAACCTTTGAGAAGTGGGATAGGGCAGGGGCAAAGGGTACATGGGTTCATATGAGGGAAGAAAGGAATTTAATTAATTACATAGCTTAAAATGTATATAAAGAATAGGAGTGACTCAGGGGTCTTTTAGTTACTGAAGGTGTGCCCTCCAACGGGTTTTTCATCACAAATCACAGAGATGTTTCCCACTGTGTGCATTTCTGTCAGGATATATTGCCCACTACCCAAGAGCCCAGCAGAGGTTTTCAACAAATGGTCCTCAGTCAGTGTCCTCAAGGATGAAATCACACTGCCTTCCACACAATGGAAACAATGTTTAAATAAATGAGTAAATTTGTATGGATCAAAGCATCTCAGAATAGCACCTTGTTTACTAACTCACAGTGGAACACAAAGGAAGGGTATTGGGGTTGTCAGAAACAACCCCCAGAGGCTCATGTATTTGGATACTTGTCCCCCAGGTCATGTGGCTGCTTGGGGAAATTCTGGAACCTTTAAAGGGTATAGACTTGTGAAAGGAAGCATAGCACTAGGATGAGCTTTGAGGATTTATAGCCACACCCACCCACACCTACCCTTCATGTTTGTGGCTAAAGATATGATTTGTCAATTTCCTACTCTAGTCAGCCTGCTGCCGTGCGTCCACGCCATCATGGACTCTCGCTATGGAACTGTAAGCCAGGAGAAACTCAGAAGAGTTTGTAAGTGATTCCAGTCGTGGGGCTTTCATTACTGGAACAGAACAGTAGCTGATACAGCTGTCCACCTCGTCGGCTGCAGCTTGCAGTGTGCAACCATCCCCAATGCTACCTGAACAGTTACAGGACATCCTCTGGAGTTGTACCTTACGGCCTTCCATATTGTTTTGAGGGTCCTGTCAAATGTGAGGGCCTGAGGAATGTAAACCTCTATTTTTATGTGTTAATGTTGAACAAAGGTTGAGCTGTGACTTCCATGCAAAGTAGATACCTGCCCGAGTCCCAGCCTGGACACTATCCAAAGTTCAGCATTTGCAAAGTCCAGTGAACCAGCGATGCTCAGCCGATTTAATCAGACTCTTCCAAGTGCACAGTTTGTACAACAACTCATGTGTGAGCTGGGGCATTTAAAAAAACAAAAACACGTATTTGAGCCAGAGAGATGGCTTGCTGGGTCCACTGGATAATGGCGCTTGCTGCAAAACCTGAAAAAATGAGTTTGATCCCCAGAACCCACATAATGGAAGGAGAGAAACAATCACCTAAAGGTCCCCTAACCTGCACATGTGTGTTGTGGCATGTGTGCCTACACACAAGCATCATATACAATATGATTATTTAAGTGTACAATGACAAAACAAAACATTTGTGAATGAATTCGTAAGTTTAGCTTTGAATCTAGTGCTAATGAATGTCTCCCTCTGAAAATATAAGGTACGTTTGAATAACTGGTGAGCTAGACTGTGAGCCACTCTCAGAACTTTGAAGCAGAGCTAAGCTCCCTTCTCTCAGACTTGCAAGCAAAGTCCTCACTGACTTTGTCAGAGGATGCTCTGATGTAATTACACTGATGAAAATCCGCTGTGCCTGCAAGCTGCATGAGCAGGGCAATTAGTAGAAGCTATTTGTTCAAGGGCAAAACAAAGGAGTGAATTCCCTTGAATGGTTCTTTCATACAGGCAGGCCTACACTAGGCAGGGGATGAGCCTGCTGTCTGGGCAGACTGTGACAGAGTCAGGAGCTTTGGTTTAGCAGCTTGGGTGGTTGGACACTTCTGGTAGCTTGCACTGTAGAAACCACAAATCCACTTCACAATGCACAGGGCAACCCCCGTACAAAGAAAGTTCCTTAACACAAAACCTCAACAGTGACAAGAGAGGAAAACCCATCTGGATGCAAAGATGCTCAATGCACACAAGAAATGGCAGCGACAAGCCAGCTCTCATAGTGAGCAAACGTTGTGCCACTTACTGATGTCTATTATAGAAGCTTGTTATTGGTTTTATTATTATTATTATTATTATTATTATTATTATTCAGATTGGAGACCCCAGGTGGTCACTTTCATCTCATAGCTCATTTTAGTTCTCTCAGCCTCAACTGGATAACATCTTTGGACTTTCTGAGGTCACCATTTGTAGGCTGACCCTTAGCCCAGAATAACCCAAAGAAGAAGACTTTCAGCAGGAACAGTGGCGTTATGTTCTATTGTGGGTCACAGCTCATAATATTCAATTCAGCTAGAAGGGAAAGACACAAAACATTTGAGATGACTGGCAGGCAAAAACTCTAAATATGCTCTGGCACAAAAGGGGATTAAAATGTCACAGGATTTTTTTTTTCCCCTTCTTGAAAATGGAATGGCTTATGAATGCTTCATTCTTTTTAGAACAGTTAAAACACTATGTGCAGGCTGCCCGGGTTCACAAGGCAGGGCAGGCTTTTCTTTTGTTCTATTGCTCAACCCTCAAAGGCTTTCCCTGGTGTGCTTGTGCCCACGGGTGAGGAGAAGCCAAGAGGGAAGGTATTTCATTGACATGGTGGATCTGCATCGGGTGCGTTCCTCCTTTTAGAACAGAAGAGACTGTGACATGAAGGCTGAGCAGGAGTGGCTGACTCGGGCGAGGACACCTGCCTAACATTTTAGTGTCATCCACGACTTGAAAGCTCATTTGTCGAAGACTCAGCAGAGCCAGCTCTTGCAACGACAGGGAATGCAGAATGACGGACAGGGACAGAAGACTCACAGAGTCTTCTCTGCCAGGTGGATGGAGTAGGTGTGTCTGCTTCTGGCCTGCCTCATCAGCCGTCCTGTATCACTGTCTCTCTGGTTTCTAGTATGTACAGGGGCCTCACACTGAGCTGTGCTGCAGACGAGGGTTTTCTCCTTATCTATTAGGTCTGACCAACCAGGGCACTCAGGGGACTATGAGTGTATCTTTCTTGACAATCTGCAAATGACCTGAACTTTCTAGATGAGAAAACAATTACCTCCAAAATTAACTAGTAATTACCTGTTTGCTTGTCACTATAGGATAAGATCTTAGTGCACTGGTATACCAGACCCCTGAACTAACACTCTCTCTCTCTCTCTCTCTCTCTCTCTCTCTCTCTCTCTCTCTCTCTCTCTCTCTCTCTCTCCACCCCCTTCTCTTCTCTCCCCTCTGGTCTTCCGGGTGTAATTTATAAGTTCCATCGGAAAGGTCAGAGTCCAGTTCCTACCCAGGCTTTAGCAGTCTTTATTACATCACACGAACACTGCACCTGTCTCCCAAAGAGCAAAGAAAACCGCAGGCGCTCATCCCAGGGGCCCAGGTAATCGCGTGACAACAGCACACTACTCAGGTTCAGGAGAGAAAGGACCATTTCCCTCGCCAAACTCTCACTCTAGGATCAGATGACACGGCTAATGAAAGTTCCATAAGGAAATTGAGTCATGTGACTGAGGTCCTCCAAATGGGAGGTGTCAAGAATCTGGTTCCACTGTTCTCTAGTAAAATCCTGAGGAAGTCACTCAGCTTCCTGCAGCCTGGAAGCCCATCTTTTATCGGGATTATAATATTCCCGGAAAACAGGGTTTCTCCACAGTGACAATGGTTCAGATAATTTTACATGCAGGGTGGGGTTGGGGGGGGATACAATCTGGTACACTACAATCCTCTGCCCACTGGATGCCAGTAGCATCCATTCCCCGCAGTTTCAATATTTAAAAATATCCGTGAATACTGCCATTTATCTCCTAGAAGGGGAAATTATCCCTGTTTGAGAATACAAAAGAACCCTGCATTCGTTAAAGCTTTAACAAAACATCACCCACCCAGAAACTTCACTTTTCCTCAGAAACATTTGGGAACAGTAAAGACAATAGCCATGGGTGAAATGAGAAATGAACTGTGGGTACATAACAGGAATTGGGCCAATAATATGAGCTACTAGGTCCTCCATTGGAAAGGCTTCTCCAGTCACAAGCCTCGCACGTTTTAGACTCTGCTTGGATTCTGGTTGTGGGTAGAATCCCAGCCTTCCTTTCCTTCTCCTATTCTTTGTCATGGCTTGTGGGTGCATAATTCGAAAGTGTCTAACAGTATACTGAATGCCATCTACCAGTGCTCACAGAACCACAATGAATTAGTGCCATGTAGCTGGGGAACATGGAATGCTGCCCGGGGAGTTTCTTCACATCTGGGGCCAAAGTCACATTGTGTGACTAGCACTCAGTCAGATGAATCAGGCAGGCACCAGCCACATGGCAGCAGAAATGACAGAATCCAGAGCGATGGAATGTGTCAAACATATCTCGTGGCTGTTATCAACTATGATGCTGGACTTGTCTCTGACTTTAGGGGAATTTCAAGACTGCCGGTGGATGCCCGAAACCATGGTGAGTACAGAACTCTAAACATTATTGTGTTTGCCTTTAAAATAAGTTAGTCACACGAACAGATAAGAGCTAACAGTAAAAATGGAATTGTTATACAATCATACACTATAATAAAACTTGTGTGAATATAGTTTTTTCGATATCTCTCAAAATATTCCATTGAATATTTTACCTAATGCAAGCACTTTATGGAGTTTTGGCACATTCAAGTTACCAGATTTTAGCCTTACTTTTCTTGGGTTATCAGGCTATGGGCAGGAGGGACCAAGCAGAGTTCTAAGAGTACTGGCTGCTCTCGCAGAGGACCTAGGTTTAGTTCCCAGCATCCACGGGGCAGTTTACAACCATCTGCAACCCCAGTTCCAGTGGATTTGATGCACTCTCCTGCCTTCCAAGGGCACTGCACACCCATGGTGCACAGGCAAATAAATACTCAAACGTTAAAATAAAATATATGTTTTTTTTAAAAAATAAAATAAGTATATTTAAAAGATAAAATAAAAATATATCTGGTTTTTAAAAAGAAGAGAAAATGCTGAGAACAGTGTGATGATAACTGAGACACCCACTCAGTGACTTAACAGGTGGGGCCATGGAGACACTACAACTGAGACACCCA
>NW_021604781.1:4722181-4740806 GCF_004785775.1 Grammomys surdaster
AGACACCCACTCGGTGACTTAACAGGTGGGGCCATGGAGACACTACAGCAAGTCCCAGAGAGGACAGAGCAGGACAGCACGGGATTTACAATTAATTACTTAATTAACTAACTAACTAACTTACCTTACATCCCAATTGCAACTTCCCCTCCCCTCCTTTTCTCCCAGACTTTCCTTCTCACCTCCCCTTCCCCATTCCCCAGTCCTCCCTTTCCTCTCAGAAAAGATCAGCCCCCTACCACAGATATCAATCCGCCTCGGCGTGTCAAGATGCAGTGGGACTAGAGGCATCTTTTCCTATTGTGGCTAGACAAGGCCACACAGTTAAGAGAAAGGGATCCCAGGGCAGGCAACAGAGTCAGAGACAGCCCCTGCTCCTGCAGTTAGGAGTCCCACAGGAAGGCTGAGACGCACAATTGTTACATGTGTAGTACAGGCATTAACATGTGTCTCTCTTTAAAATGTTTGAAGCATTTGTTTCTGGGATTTTCTGTTTAATACTTTCGGATCACAGTTGACTGGGAACAGCTAAAATTGCAAAAGTAGGGCTACAAACAAGAAGGGTATACCATCCACCCACAGATTTCTCTGACCCTTTCAGCATGGAGTGTGTGTGTATGGGGGACGGGACGGAGGGAAGATCCAGGTGTCACCTTCCTTTACTAGGGGAAAGTGTTGTTTACTCTCATGTTGACAACTAGGATACAATAAAAATGACTTATGGAACTCCCAGCGCCAGATCGTATGTTTTTCAGTGGTTCACTCCTGAAGGTACTCCCAGCAGGGAGAAGATGAAGCAGTCAGTCAGGGCACATGCCAGGCAGCAGCAGCTCCTACAGCAGTGCTGAAGGATAGGTGCTTTCATTGCCTGTGTTGGGAGGGAGGGTGGGAGGGAGGGAGGGAGGGAGGGAGGCTTCAGAAGATCCTGGGGCCTTCTCTTCAGCTCCACTGTCAGCAAACAGATCTTGTGGAGGAAAGACCAGTCATGGGCCAATCTCTTCCAATTCTGATTCACTGAATCCTTGAGCTTAATAACACGGTTGGTTGTTTAATACTATGAAGTTCAGAGTGGCTTCTTGTATAGCTGGACATCCCATGGTTGCTCCTGAAATCCGTTGCCAGGGAACCTGCCTGATCTGGAATCAGCTCACCACTACACCTGCTCATACAGTCCACCTTGGGGTAGCTAGAGGTCTTTTTTCATACACAGGAGGTGGAGAGGGTGTGGTTTCTTTGGTGTTTCTCAAGGACCAAGCAATTTGACAACAGGAAAGAATGAATTTCATTTGCCAATCGTTGAACACAGAGAAGAATGCTAAGTGTGGGTCTTGAGAAAAATACTCCCTGGATTAAGGTCTGGGAGCTTGGCCTCAGTTACTGGGCCAGGAGCACCCTGCTCTACAGTACCACCCACAATGGCCTGTAGCTCTTCCAACTGAGAGAGTGAGTGTGGCTGTGACCTGTCTAAGGGGGGAGTCATCGTCTGATTCAGCAGAGCCCCCTAGCCTTCCCCAGCTTCTGCCACTCTGAAGACAGACCTGTCTTAAAGAAAGATTAAAGACAGCCTGTGCTTGAGGGAAGTGGTGACAAACTGCTTTCAAAACAAGAGTAAAGAGTCTGGAGTATGTTGAGAAAATGGTAACATGTGCGTTGGAGAGGCAGAAGTGCATCATGGGTAATTCTGTGTTTTCTGCGTGTTAACTGAGCCTTCCACATTCTCTAATGTGCCTTCCTCTCCCCTGAAGCACACAAACTCTGCCCCCCCCCCAGCCTCTTCACTCATCTCATTTAATTTGGATTTAACCTGCAGCTAGTTTCAAAATACAGATTAAAATTCAGTTAGAGCAGTAAAACTTCATATTAGCAGCTCTTATAAAAATCCTGTGTGAGTATTTTTTTATTCTGTATCAGCAGGGCAGCTTGCTGGAGGCTAATATGTGTAATTTCATACTTCATAAAATATTTAAACATCTTGAAACGACTTCTGAAAGAGTTCGCATGTGATATTCTTTCTTCCCAAAATGCTGACTAACTCTTTGCAAATCAGTAACTGAGAGCGGGCTCCTATGGGGACATTTGCTCACTGATGTATTTACAGATTGATCTTACGGTTCTCAGGTATTTCAGATGAGTTGGGTCAATTTAGCTGGTGTTTTAGTTTAGTCACATATACACCCTTAGATTTATTTAAATTTAGTTCTTGCATGGGAGTTGTTTGCTTGCATGTATGTGCATACCCTGTGTACATGAAGTACCCGTGGAGGTCAGGGGAGGACATCACATCCCCTGAAGCTGTAGTTGTAAGCCATCTTGTGGATGCTGGGAATTGAACCCAGGCCCTCTAGAAGAGCAACTGTTCTTAACTGCTGGCATCACCTCTCCAGCCCCTATTTATTGCCTCTTTATGGGCACAATTAAGATTCATGTTTCTTATGATATTTGGGGGGAGGAGTAGCAGATCAACACGAGCGATGATGACAATGGCCATACGTAATGGAGGAACACAGGCTTTGGTCAGACAAACCAGGTCAACTCTTGGGTTTGCTGGTTGTTTAAGTTTAACTTAACACATTACTTGAACTTCCTTTCTGGGGGCCTCAGTTTCTTAATTTCCAATGAGGCTATCCATTGAACATAGTATGAGGTGGATTAAATGAGATACTTATTTGCCATGTGTGGTGGTTTGAATATGCTTGGCCCATGGGATACTATTAGGAGGTGTAGCCTTGTTGGAGGAAGTGCATCACTGTGTAGGCGGGCTTTTGCAGGTACCTAGAGCTCAAGCTTCATCCAGTGCAGAAGAGTCTCTTTCTGGCTGCCTGCAGATTAAGATGTAGAACTCTCAGCTCCTTCTCCAGCACCATATCTGCCTGGAGACTGGCATGCTTCTTGCCATGATGATAATGGACTGACCTTCTGAAACTATAAGCCAGCCTGAATTAAATATTGTCCCTTATAAAGAGTTGCCTTGGTCATAGTGTCTCTTCACAGTAATGGAAACCCTAACTAAGACACCATGCTTAGACAGGACCTTATCAGATACATGCCCAGTCATTAACCTGGCCATGTCATTTCTGTGTTCTTGAATCCATCTTTCTAAATGAAAGTCTTCCTTCTTGTGTATTCAAACCGTTTTAATTGTTCTTCCTTATGGACTCATGGTAGCCCATCCAGCCTCATTATGTATAGTGCACTGAATTTAGCCTACAGTCCAAATTCTATTCAAACCATACATTCTGGCTCATTCTGCTGTCCCACTTTGGGTACTCCCCGTGATCTTTGACCAGTGGCAGCACAGCTATTTCCCGAAGCTCAGCCCAGTGACCTTTCCTCTTTACCTCTCCGCCTTGGTGACTGTGGACATTTCTACCTCAACAATGCCTGTTGTGTTATCCCATTAGTCATCATGAACCATACCCACCCATGAATTGTCTGTACTCGGGACAGCTTACATGTCTTATCTCACTTGGGGGCAATCTCCTTGAGAGCAGTAATCCTGTTTATATGGCTATTGCATCATACATGGCACCAGTCAGCATCTTGTACACAGTTAACTCTGGTCAAGTGTTTTCTAAGATACTTAGTGTTGAATATGAAATAGGCTTTGCAGGCCCAAGTATGAAATGCTTGTTCTCTGGTGGTGAGGCTATTTTAAGATGTTCTAGGAACATAAAAGGTAGACCCTAGCTGGAGGAAATAGGTCACTGTGTGAAGGTCCCTGGAGCACGTTATCTCTAGGCCATTCCTGTCCTTCCCTGTTCCTGTCTTGTTGTGAGCTGAACAACATTCCTTGGCTACAAGCTCCAGACACCATGACATTTATTGAGGTTTGGTCTTTTGCTGTGTATTATAATGCTAAGTGCAGGCCCCCAAGTACCTGGTTGCCCCAGAGATGAGAGAGGCTGCATATAGACCCAAGGGAGTTATGCAACCTTGCTCCAAAGTTATTTCTGATTGGTGAATAAAGATGCTGACAGCCAATAGCTTGATAGGAGAGATATAGGCAGGTTTTCAGGTTCCTGGGCTTGGGGGATAGGAGGAGAACCAGGAGAAGAGAGAAGGTGAAGATGAAGGAGATACCACCATGGGGTAGGTGAGTCATGAAAACATGGCCCTGAGGGCTGGCCAATTGGAGTTAAAAGCAGCCCAGATGAAACATAGTAATAACTTGGGGTTATAGATAGGAAATAGATTATAATAGCATAAAGGATATATATATATATCTTCTCAGCTCTTGTGCTGTGTAAGGCTTATTCTAAATATAAAGATTGTGTGTGAGACCCCGTCCTCCACGCTAGGCTCTTCCTTTCCAATCCGCCATCGTTGGTGGAACTGCAGCCACGATGCAGATTTTTGTGAAGACCCTTACGGGGAAGACCATCACGCTCGAGGTTGAACCCTCGGACACTATAGAAAATGTAAAGGCCAAGATCCAGGATAAGGACGGAATTCCTCCTGATCAGCAGAGGTTGATCTTTGCTGGTAAGCAGCTGGAAGATGGCCATACTTTGTCTGACTACAACATTCAAAAGGAGTCTACCCTTCATCTTGTGTTAAGACTTCGTGGTGGTGCTAAGAAAAGGAAGAAGTCTTACACCACTCCCAAGAAGAATAAGCATAAGAGGAAGAAGGTTAAGTTGGCTGTGCTGAAATATTATAAGGTGGATGAAAATGGCAAAATCAGCCGACTTCGTCGAGAGTGTCCTTCTGATGAATGTGGTGCTGGAGTTTTCATGGGTAGCCACTTTGACAGGCATTACTGTGGCAAGTGTTGTCTGACTTACTGCTTCAACAAACCAGAAGACAAGTAGTTGTGTATGAGTTAATAAAAAGAAGGAACTGAAAAAAAAAAGATTGTGTGTGTCTTTTATCTGGGAACTGAATAGTCAAAGGCAAGGTAGAAACCCCAGATTGAGATGAAACATTTTTTTACAACAGACATTCTCCCTTTACAACAAGCCCCAAAACATGGAGCCCAAGTCAACTGTTCTTTCACGAAGTTGTTTCTGTTAGTTATTTGGTTACAGTGATGAAGATTAATACACACTCCAACAGTACATATGATATAGGAAACTATTATGTTTAGTGCTAAGAGGTAGTACCTTTGGACGTTTGTGTTCATCACTGAGATGACTAAAATGGATTTCATGAGAAGTTTGCCACTGTTCTATCCTAACCCTTCCAGGAGGGATACAGACGCAATGGTGTCTGCACGGAGGTGAGCTCTCTAAACAGGGTGGACTCAGAGTCTTCAAGGACAATATGCTGCTCAAAGAAGTGGGGGCAGTCCATCTTTCTGGATTGGAGCCCATTTACCTAGATTCTAAGAAAGACACATGGCTAATGAATGGGACACAATCTTCTCAAGCTGTAACCTGAGAGCTTTCTTTAGAGCTGGAAAGCATCGATCTTTCCATGTCCTCCAGCAATGCCAGCACGGATACTTTCTGCAAAATGGGTGGAAGGTGAAGAAATATAACAACAAAACACACAGCAATGCGAGAGCAACAAATGAACCATTGAAAGCAGAACTGGGAACTCTCTCTCCGTGACCATCCATCTCCAACACTGGGGAAAATGACATGAAACCTTTTCCAGGTTCATTCACTAAACTGTGGTGTGGATGACGTGTTGTTACACAACAAGGCACTTGGCTCAAAGTAGGCAGTTTATAAACCTTTTGGAGTGAGTGACTGACTGTGTACCCTATACAAAAATGAAAAGACAATAAACACACTTCATTTCTTGGTAAGCCAGTAAGAGTGGGTTACAACATAGATAGTCAATGTTTTGAGTTTAGCAGAACTTGGTAAACACACAAGACTTAAAAGGCCGCCTTTGAAAAGAAGCCAAGGGGGATTCTAGGCTTTGAAGATATGTTGTCAATGCTAGCCAGGCATTCTCTTGTCTTTCAGCTGCAAACTTGAGAGTGGGCTCCGGTAGGTGGGATATTCTTCCCCTTGGGCTGATCCTACGAAGTGGAACTAGAGTTCTAAACCCACCAGATAAGTATTTTAAGGGGCCAGTGCTTATTGGCGGAAGCTAGGTTGGATCTATGAACCATTGCCTAACGTTAAGTATTCCTCTGTTGTATTCATGCCAGAGGTAAAGTTCAGCTATGTACTTGCCTTGTTGAAGTATAAAAATAATGCCTATTTCAGCTGTAGTTTGACTGCTATACACTTTCAGAAACTGAATCCACTTCACTAGGAAACTCCTTGCTTAAAAGTGTAATTTCTAAGTTGTTCTATATGGCTTTCCTTCCTCTGAGGGTATTTCACATGGGTTAACTTTAGGTCTCCTATGACTGTGGCCTGGAGTTCTACTACATGTAGTTATGAACAAGCTGGCTTCTGATCCACCCTGTAAGTGGCTAATCCACAGCAGAATGGACCTTGTAGCTTACTGTTAGTGTTATACTTTTTTTCTTTATACAGTGAACATCCATGTGTGTGCAGGCTGTGTATATGGGAATACTTCATTCTTATGACTGCATGGAGTGGCCATCATTAATATTCTATGTAATTTAGGAAACAAGTTTGCAGGGATCATGGGAAGTACTCAAGATCACTTTAGGAAGCACTAAGACTTGGATTTGAACCCAAGGCTGGTGGCCTTAACTAACATGTATTACCTACAAATGAAAAATTTCAGAAACCACTCAGCTTCTCGGTGCTGCATGTTAAATCAAGGCTCTGAAGTCTACATAGCACACAGGGCAAACTGCTAACATCAATCACAAACGTGCTAATGTATTTAAATGGTTATGCACCAGGCAGATCTAGCTAGGAAGGAAAAAAATTGTTCCATTAAGACAAAGGCTGTTGGGAAACAATGGCGTCTTGTATTTATGTGGGTGTAAACATGGACATGGCTAGATGCTATCCTCATGCAGGGTTGAGGTCAGTGAAGTCCCAGGGTTCCGGTGAAGGAAACAGTGTGGCAAGCCATGGGCTTAGGTGTTCCTCCACCAAACAGACCCCTTAGGTCTTCATTCACGCTCTCCCTCCAGTTCCCACCACTGAATCCAAGCTACACAGCCTTTCCAAACCATAACCAGAGGGACCGCAGCACTTTCCAAAGACCACATTTGAGTCTTGCTAAGTAGCGACTGTCTCCTGAAATCCAGCCTGGACAGGCACACAGATAGTTAAAGCAAACAGAATAAAACGGATACTGAAACAGAGCACATGATGAGACGCGTCTACACTCTGCGTGTTTGCTGTCTTCTACTCTTCTCTCATAAGATTCAAGCTGGAAGGAGAGTCTGAAGCATCAAACCATCTGGGCAGTATGATTCCAGCCTCCCCCCTACCCCCAAAGTCCTACAAGCAGCTATGATCTGAGAACGTGCCTGAAGTCCTCCCAGCATCCCTGGTCATGGCTGGCTATCATTCTACACAAAATCTTTGCCATGGGCAATAAGCTGGCCTTCCATAAACCCCAAAGTCTACCATTTATGTTGTCCTGTCAAGGTCCCTCACACTGTGACACAATATCTCCCACTTTAAAAGGTTACAGGAAATTGTTCATGAAGGATGAAACAATGCTTAGTCAAGTGAAAGTACCAAATGATGTCCATGACCCTTCAGAGCTCATGAGAAACGAGGGGGGAATTAGAATTCGCAGTGACCTCAGTGAGAGAGACAGTTACTCATCGTACATCAAGCCTATAAAACAATTTTAAAGGAAGCTGAGAATTAGGAGAATGACTCAGGAACCAATTTAAAACAAACCAGTGCTGGAGTGGCACATTCTTCCCAGGTCCTTGGGGAGTGCTGTGAATCGTTGGTTTTTGGAAGAAAAGCAAATTTTGTGCTTAACCCAGAACAGCAAAGAATGGAGCCATGCTCTCCGGGGCTCCGATGTTTGGGTACATCCAGTCATCCCTATAGCAGAGACCCTACCCGAGAGCCAATTGAGAGCTGGAGTAGCACACATTCATTTCAGTTAATTTTTCGTTCATCTTCCCCCTCAGTAATACTGCTGGTAGCCAGGGGCTGCTCTTCTGATTAACAACACTGCTTCCCCCATCCCCCAAACACACTGGGCGGGTCATGAAATGAAAGCATTTGGGACTCCTCCCTAGGGCAGAGGTATCCTAGAAGCCAGGCCTCCTGCCTCCTTGAGCTTGCCTCACTGGTGGAATCATTACTCCTAAAACACAGCCATCCTCCTCAAGGCTCACACCTTTCCTGGGTTCTCTACCCCATGGATGCTTGCCGACTACAGGTAACTAGTGTTTGGAAGACAGACATTCCTTAGTGCTGTCTGTCTCTTTAGAACCTTGACGAGTCTGGAACAATCTCAACTGGACAAGTGAGCACTCCTTGAATTTAACCTTGTCTGCTTAAAAAAATCCCGTCCCCTGAGCGCTCTGTGGCACAGCCAGCTTACCAGTCTCCTCATGTAAACAGCGGTGGGGCGGCAAGGGAGGAGATCTGTTTATTATTTTTGATCCTGTTTTGCTTCTGGCAAAATTTCTCAAAACAGCCAAAGTTGGCACGAGCACTGAACGTTTCTTCTGACGAGCTACTGTTCAGCAGCTACAACTGGGACTATTCTGGCCTAACGTCGGGAGTTGTCCAATGTGCAGGGGGACAACAACCCTCCACACAAGAGCTTCTTTCTGTAAATCAGAACCCTCTTTTAACTCACTCTTTCTCAGCGTTATAGAGCTGCAGATTTTGAGACCTGCTGTCCCCAGACCAGCACAGGCTCAATTCAAGTCCCATGTGATCAGCTCCAGTCTGAAAAGACTCACTGTGAGGGCACATGAGTCTCAGCTTGGGAGCCCCTGGGGAAGTGTCGGGGAGGCTGGGCTCTCCACCGGGTACTTTCTAAGGCAGCAAACATTCTGAAGGGTAAAAAGTGGGAGGTTCGGCTAAGAGTAGAGGAAATTTTTCTTTTCCCTCTTCTTGGGCCAGGGCCTACCTAACCACACTATCCAGCCTCTGGCAAGAAATCCTGCTGCCCTGACATTTACTTTGGACGCAGAGTTCTTGATAAAGAGCAGCCAGCTCTGAGAGGGCACTGGGAGGGCAGAAAGAGGGTGTTAGTATAGGGTGGTCACAAGCTGGTTGTAGCTGAATCATGTTCTCCAGCAATTGGGGGAAGGGGGCAAGGAAGGGCCAACTGTGTCTATAGTGACAAAGAATAAACACTCAAAGCATCTTTGGGTCCAAGTAAACAATGTCTACCTATAATTAGAAGGAGGATGAGGATCTCAGTGGTGAGCAACACGGGCTCTTAGCTCACCCAGACTTGAGTGCAGAGCATAGCTCCAGCACTCACTGGCTGTGGGGCATCAGGAAAGTTCATTCGACACTCTGGAGCCTTTGTTTATTCACCTAAGAAAGGCATGAGGCTCGATCTTGCTTATTTTCCAGATGGGTAAACTCAGGTCTTAATGAAAACACAATAGAAGGACCATATCCAACCACACTACATTCCTTGAAGACAGTTAGTTGGTAGATTATCCCAGGGAAGGCTCTAGAAAGGCAGTTTTACAACTACTGTTGCTATGTTTAGAAATGACAAATACTCCAAAGCTTAAGATGTATGATGCAAAATATAAAGACTAAATGTTTCCATCTTTGTGTATACGTTGTTAGCAAACTGTGCAGACCACTTGCCTCTCCATGTGGGACTCATGATGCTATGACGTCATGGGAGTGTGAAGCAGGGCTCACCCCAAGGCTATGGGTCCACCCGCAAGGCTCAAGCAGACTAAGGAAGAGTCAGTGAGCTGAAAGGACCTTGTCTGCACCCTATGTCATTCTTGGCATTAATGAGCTTCAGTGTCCAGAGCAGGCTCTGAAAAGGTAACCAACAATATTCGGATCAGAGTGACAGGAAGAAGGCTCATGTGAAGGAAACAGAAACAGAAAAGCCTCAGGCAAAACGCAACTGGGGACCTGAAGGCAGGGGAGGAGGTAAATGTGGACTCTGAAACAATTTCTTGTCTTAGTTAGTTAATGTTTGACCACTGCAGCTACCTGCTGCCAGGCGCCCTTATTCTATCAGGTGAGTTTATATCGGTGCGCCACAGAACCATTCATGGAAGTATGCTTTTCTGTGCTACAGGATTCCACTTGCAAAGCAATGATTTGGGGGAAATGAGATTAGGAACATTTAAACTTGTAACAGGGCAACAGTGCTCCTCTTAGACACCACAGGCTAACAAGTAAAAAAAAAGACCAGGGAGTCAGTTACTTCTTTGGGGATTGCTGGTCAGTGATGTCCCCAAACATTACAGGTTATCACCAATGCTACTGGTTACTCTCAAGAGCTTAGTGATGTGAGCCTGTTGCTGAAGACATCACACACCGAGTTCTAGAACAGGGACAAAACAAGCTGGTGCTGACCTGGAGGCTCCGTGACTCCCTAGCCTTCAGAAACTAGGAGGACTTATTCATGGTTTTTCATGTCTCACAAAAACAGGTTGTAGGGAGCAAGGCTTCCTAATCAGTGATGGTGGAACCAAGTCACACCTGGATGTATTCATACGTGTACAAATTCACACAGGTACGTATTCAATGAGACAATGAGCTTAGAATTGTTCCTCCAACTGTCAAGCGCCTAAGAGGATGCTGCATACCCTTCCAGGTTCATTATATGCCATACATAGATGTCAAATATCGCATCCTATAAAACAAAGTTTTATAAGATTCAAAATTAACATTATGTCATAATGAATGCAGAAGGCTGTACATTCTGATTTTCTGTCCTTAGGAATATCTATCTAGAGGGGATTAAAAGTATACATTTTTTATAAAAGAAAATCAATGAAGCAGAAGCTTTTGTACAGTGTGTCTGTCAAAAATGTCAATAAATCTACTTCTAAGAATAAATCACAACAAATATCATATTCCTGTTTCATCTTTCTTAGCTGAAGAATTCAATGAATGTAAAGAATATTTTCCAATGAATAGGGATGATGCTCTTAAGAGAAATGAGCTATTAAAATCTTTAGAAAACTTATTAGAATTAGCATGGCAAACAGAGAGCTTAGTTTTTAATTTGTCAACTGGGCATAAGTCTCTTCTGGCTACACATTGAACAGGGGATCAATATTGAGGGTTTGGAAAGAACTGCAAAAATTATACAGGAAGAGCCCTAAACCATCCTCCAGTCAATAGATGAGCTGGTGAACTGAATAACAGTTCTTAAAAAGAGATATGAATGGCCAATGAATACTTGAAAAATATTCAATATCCTCAACCACCAGAGACACATAAACTAGAACTGTGCTGAGATTCCATCTAAGCCCAGTGAGAATGAACGGCTGTCACCAATAAAAAATTAATTAGTGATTAATGAGGATGGGCCCAGACCATAGTGGATGGGGACAAGCCAGTAAACAGCACCCCTCCATGACCTCGGCATGGTCACATGCGAAAGGACTCAAAGTCAGCATATAACTGAGACCCTTCACATCCATGCTTATTCCTGCACTACTCAAAACAGCCTTGAAGAAAGAAAACTAGCTAGATAGCCACTAAAAAGTGAACGAGTGAACACTGAAAACAGAATGTGCATACACAATGGGCTTTTATTCAGCTACAAAAAAGAGATGAAATTGTGACATTTGCAAGAAAAATGGATGAAATTGAAAAATCACTACAATTTAGCAAAATAAGCCAGAATCAGGAAAAACCATGTTTTCCCTTATAGGTGGTACTTGGATTTAAAAGTATCCATATGTTTGAGTATGTGCATGTGTGCCTGTGTGCTGGTTTTGTGTCAACTTGACACAAGCTAACGTCATTTCAAAGGATGGAGCCTCAATTTAAAAAAAAAAAAAGCTTTCATAAGAATGGGGCTATAGGTGTGCGTGTCAGTTATTTTCTAGTGATTAATGAGGGAGGGCCCAGACCATTGTGGATGGGAACATCCTTGGGCTGGTGGTCTAGGGTTCTATAAGAAAACAGCCTGAGCAAGTCATGAATAACAAGCCAGTAAGCAGCACCTCTCCATGGCCTCTGCATCAGCTCCTGCCTCCAGGTTCCTGCCCTGCTTGAGTTCCTGTCTTGACTTCCTTAGATGACTGTGATGGGAAAGTATAAGTTGAATAAACCCTTTCCTCCCCAGATTGCTTTAGTCATGGTGTTTTAGCACAGCAATAGAAACTGACTAAGACAGCATATGTATGTATGTGTGTATGTGAGACAGTGTGTGTGTGTATGTGTGTGCATAGGACTGAGTGTGCATGTGTGTATGTGTGTGTAGATGCATGTGTATATATATATGTGTACATGTGTGAGTATATTATGTGTGTATATGTGTGCACATATGCGTGCACATGTGTTTGCATGTATGTGAGATGAAACTACAGGGTAGTTCATGGACGAAGGGTATAAGACCTTCAGGAAGGCAAGACACAGACAGGACAATGGAATACGTGTGATCTGACAGCAGAAGGGGGACCTAAGTGAGAAGAGGAGGGAAACAACTGGGCATGGGAAGGGGACAGAGCTGAGGACAAAGGGCATGGGGACAACTGAGAGCAATGATGCCTACGTAAGATGATGCCACTCTGAGACCTATGCCCTCCCTGCTAGCCTATAGAATTTAAAAAGCAAAAAAAAAAAAAAAAAAAAAAGCAAAGCTTACGCACATTTTTACACATTCTTTCCTAGGTATTTCTTTACATGAACATTCGGAGTTGGAAAGTTCCTGTAAAATTAAACCTGAGAGTTCATATCAGCCCAAGAAATCTCACTAATTTGGACCGAAGGAGTCGGCTAAGTGTTTGAGATCTATTCTTCCATCCACTGTCCTTCAACTTACAGTCACTGTTCTCAGGATTCTCGTCTGAAAGCCAGAGTGGGGTGGGGTAGGTACCGACTGAGTGGCCTTTACTGGAAATACTTAGGACCAGAAGTGTCTCAGATTCGATAGTTACATATACACGATGACATCTCTTTGGGGATGGGGCCTTGGCTTTAGCACACAGATTCATTTATGTTTCTTATGTTGTGTCTCCCTTAAGTTTGTATGCTGATGTCCTAAGCCCCAGTACCTTGGAGTATGACTATAACTGGAGACGGAAGAGATAGTAAACATAAGACAAGATAGCAGAGGTAGACTGATCCAATCTGACTGCTGTCTTAGACAAGATTAGAATACAGACACACACGGGGATGATGTTACGGGGATCAAGGTCAGAGACGCTCATCTAGAAACTAAGAGACCCTAGAAGATGTCAACGTTTCCAGCACTTTGCTCACAAATTTCTAGACTCCAGAACGGTGAGAGGACACATTTCTAGTGTCTAAGTGGCCTAGTCTGTGGTATTTAGTTACAGCGGCCTCCCTGCCCATCCTCCAATGAAAACAGCCTGTTAGGAGCATCAACACGTTCTGTAAGTCTATATGACTTACTTGGTACTAAGCCATGTGCAGTTACAACAGCAGTTAGTTACAGAGGGATCTGTTTACAGCTTGATTTGTGGAAGACGGAATTTAGATCCAGAAGACTCAGGTGACTTACACCATCCCTTGTCCAGGTTAAGTGAGCTTCCTACTGCAGACACTCTATGCTCTGGAGGGCCATCAGTGGTAATGGATTAAAAGATCTTTATTAAAGAAGATGTGTCCACCAGATGTCCCATGCACAGCATCTTGCTGTTACCGATGAATGACTCATCCCACCAGGCCTTGACCTGACTTCTCTCCTCCCACTGCTTACCCCTCAGTCCTCCTCTCTGCCACAGCGCCATTCCTGAGGCTTCCTGTCCTCTGCCAGCCTCAGAGTTATCACCATGTGATGTCAAGAGTCAGGGACACTTTGAATCAAATAATAGCTCTGTTACAACCCAAGAGGCCCACAGCCTTTGCTGTTAGTGGCTTGCGCTAATCATTTCAGGCCTGTTCGGAGCACAGGAGAGAATCAATACTAATCAAAGAAAATTACAATTGGTAGGGGTAATGGGTTTTGCTGTAGTTCAAAAAGAAAAAGAAAGAAAGAATGAAAGCAAGTAAAGAAAGGAAGGAAGAGAAAGAAAGAAAGAAAGAAAGAAAGGAAGGAAGGAAGGAAGGAAGGAAGGAAGGAAGGAAAGATCTAAAATCCTTGTTTTATATCTCAAAAATTGGGACAGATACTTTTTGAAGACACACACAAATATGACATGCATGACTACTGTAGTAAACACGGCATGCTCTTTGACCACAACTTGACAGTTCTTATGTCCATGGATGTTCAGTACATATGTTTTTATATCAGACATCTAGTATGCATCAGGCACTATACTCAATGGTTAGTTATATTCCTTCACTTAGCCCTTTTAATAACTCAGCTGTAGTCAGGAACTTCACTCTGCCCACCTGAAATCAAGGTCATGCTGGAGAGACTTAGGATGAGAGATTCGACTCAAGGAACATAACCCAAAAGGCCTCTGGCTCCTGGACTGCAGGTTCCAAAAAGTTTGGGAATTTACGTTGAATGTATGGGAGAGCAACAGAGGAGCTCTTCTGAGAGCAAAGCCTTTGAAAGCATCTTCAGGACATCCTGTATGGCTGACTCCCCTGCCTTCCTGCCAAGGTTTACCCAGCCTTCTTCTAGGAAGCCAGCCATAAACACATCTAAGCAGCTTTGTCTGCCACAGACCGCAGACCTGGAAGCACCGCAGGTGAATGAGTTTGCCAGAAAGGAGGTTCACAGGCCCTCTACCCACCAAGGACTACCCACAAGACACCAAGGACTACTCACAGGACACCAAGGGCAGGCAAGGAGGCAGTTCGATGGCCACGAATAGGAGAATCACAACATACTATTTACAAAGGTCCTGTTGACAAGGGCTTTGGAAGGGATTTCATTGTCTATTTTGAGAAATACATTTAATAGGAAGTATTCTGTATCCTCCAGAGTGTTGGGTGGGTTCCTTTTATTTCTCTTTTAAGGACTCCGGTTTGGAGTCTGGAGAGATGGCTCAGTGGTCAAGAACACTGGCTGCTCGTGTAGTGGATCTGGGTTCTCTTCTCAGCACCCACATGGCTCACAACCATCTGCAACTCCAGTCCCAGGGGATCCAAAGCCTTCTGGTCTCTACTGGTATGGCACACACATAGTACAAATACATAAAAGCAGGCAACATGCCCATAGACATGAAAGAAAATAGAAAAGAATGCCAGTTTTGCTTGGATGGATCCATTTGAAAAACCAGCGCTAGGTTATTCAGTCTTCCCTTGAATCTTTCACAACTTAAAATATTGTAAGAAATTTCATGATAGTAGAACTCTAAGAGGAAACTATGACTTTATCACCATACAAACTTTCCTCAGTGTATTAGTTTGTGAATCAAATTTAGGTGAAGAATAACTATTCACTTACAGAGACTGAATAATAATCAAAGGCTCTTACCATCCATATGTATGGTTTTTCAAAATTAACCCAGAAGGGGAAAGTTGTAACGTGAGTCAGGTATGTGGTAACTGACCGATCCCTGGCTATACTAATTTACTCTAGTGGTCATCAGACTGCTTGACAGGCAGAGTAACACCAGTCATTTATATTTTAGTCAGCTCTGTCACTGTAAGAGTCTTTTAAAATGTACTCCTATACCTTAGGAGGAATCACTTGTCGGTACAGCCCGATATTTTGGATTCACTCCATTGATTTTCTTCATCTGATATCAGTAGTATATTCTGTAACTTTAAGGTTGTTTTTCGCCTGATGTTCTTTCTTAAATTCCTTTAGATACAAATGAGAGAGAGAGAGAGAGAGAGAGAGAGAGAGAGACAGAGAGACAGACAGAGACAGACAGAGACACAGAGAGACAGAGAGAGGGAGGGAAGGAGGGAGGGGGAGAGAGAGAGAGAGAGAGAGAGAGAGAGAGAGAGAGAGAGAGAGAGAGAGAGAGAATTTGTCTCTTTGAACATTGGTGCGAACATTTCTGTTTGGAAAAAAAAAACTGTGCATCATGGAAATGTTCAAATGTTATGTCTTTGCCAGCAGAGGAAAATATATTAAGAATGTATCTGGAAGCTTCCTGGGAATTTACAAGTAACTGATAACCTCAGTTCAACAGACTTTTACTAACCAAAGTTACCTACATTCTGTCCAGATCCCTTTCTCCCACTGTACTGAGAGTACTTTTGTCTCCTTGAGATCAGGAAGGGCCTGACACTATCCATTCAACGCTACCAAAGAGGTTTCTGGAGCACGAAGGTGACAGGTGTCATCCACCAGTACCCAGGCTTCCGTGAGTCACCACCTAGAGCCAGGGAGAGTTCGATGCCACTGAAGGGTATCCCACTTCCCTGTGGGTGAGAACTCCACTTCCAGGCAGCCCTAGAACGTCTTCAGTTAGCTTCAGAAGCGCCAGATCCACCTCAGAGCTCATCCAAGACCACAGGTTAGATCATCTCAGAGCCAGGAAGCAGCCTTCCCCTGGGTCCAGCTCACCTGTACTTAGGTTTTAGACTTCTCTGGGACTAGTTATACTGTTGTGGTAATTAATTACTCTGCTCAAACACATCCACAATTTTCTGTTCAACATATGAGCAGGAGCTGTCCTCTCAGAATAGAATCATTTTATTGCTTTAATTAAAAAAAAAATAAAAAGATGATCAGCTTGCCTCTACCCAGTTGAATTCTCTTTTGTCTTCTTTCTCTATTTGTCTGTTTTGACCTTATTTCTCTTCCCCCTGTTTTGATTGTTTTAAAGAAAGAAAATGAAGTTGAGGGGTGGCTAGGGAGAGGTGGGAGAAGGCCTAGGAGGAGTTTAGGGAAGGCAAGGAATATTATCAAAATATACTACATGAAAAAAGATTAATTAAAAATTTATAAAGATGTGGTATCAGCCATTTTTTAAGACAGAAAATTTGCAGTGTCACCCCTCCAAAAATATGATGTCTAACTAGGTACTGCCTGATGCACACCAGAAATACAAAGTGAGTTATCTGAACAAACCACAGGCCACACACTTTCCTCAGTCAGCACTTTCTATCCAGTCCTGAGGAGCCTTGGCTTTGGAAGACGCCACTCTCTGGTGTCTTGTGGACCGTGGTTTCATGACAGAGTAGCAGTTTAAAAGCACAGACTTTACGTGCTTCCTGCAGCAGAGTTGCTCTGCGCCTTCATGGCGTGTGAATATTCAAGAAAGGAAAGAAGATGCATCATTTCCCAAGTTACTTAACCTCAGAAGTATTTCCCGCTGGAATACTCATCTACTGGGATTCCTGCCCTCCAGTGCAGACCTGGGAGCATGGCTTGTACATGGTCTCGGTGCTGGTTTATATTGTCAGAAGACTGTGCCTGACTCTTTCACACCCATTCACCCCTCTCCAGACGCTTTTACTGAGTTATAACTTGCGGAGCTAGGTATGATTAGTAAATGGGGGGCTGGAGAAGCGGCTCACAGTAATCCACGACTCCAGGACACAGTGCCCTCTCCTGACCTCCATAGGCACCAGATAGACGTGTGATTCACAAACAAACATGCAGACAAGACACACACAAAATAGAAGATTAAAGAACATAAATGATACTGTTGGAACCACTATGGTAGTAGCCGGACACAGCATCCATCATGGCTTCTTATGAGATCAGTGTGGGAGATTGTTCTCAGAGTTTTTGGAGAAATTCTTTCAAACATCAAGCCTCATAAGAAGCTTATGGATGTGAACACCCTCCCTCAATTGTGATTTTTTTTTCTTTTTTCCTTTCTTAGGTACGTAAAGCTGAAGTCCAATTTGTGGACCATTTTGAATAACTATTTAGGGCCTTGTATATTTTGTACTTCTGTGTAATAACGCTTTTTTATTTTATCTTACAAAATAACAATTTTTCTTTCCACTGTATTTTTTTTGGTCTTATGATCTTACTGAGTTGTATTTTCTTCTACAAGCTATCCCAAACTAACATAAGATACCTTTCTCCACATCCAACTCATGTTTCAACTGCCCCCGTGGAAATGTCAAGTAATTTTTAATGTGATCTTTATTTTGTTCAAATATCTGGTATGTAATTTGTGGTTAGCTTTGTCTTCTTGGTATATATTTTGTTGTATTCTCATAACTAAACACAGAGACAGAATATCCTGGTAATGCCATTTCTGTTAAAGTCCCACTCACGCCTTCCCCTTTGTAGGGGAGATTTTCTGAGGGTCACTTGTCATTTGCTCTTCACAAGCTCAGTTGTTTTGGCTCATCAACTGACTGTCATTTGCTAGGAGTTCTGATGTTGATTTGGGGGGCTGGGGTGACAGCCTGTGCTTCTATCTCTGCCCATAGTCAAGTAATCCATAAAAATGAGGACTGTCACTTTTTAAGACCCAGTCCCTAACTAGTCATGAATTTTACTAAGAAATAAAGTACAGTTGAAGGGGGATGGAAAAGATGAGAAAATGAGTCTCCGCTTCCTTAAAGTACTGCCACAGAATACAGACTGGAGAACTGCTTGAATTGATTTTGGAATCAGCAACTCAGAGCAGCAACCTGCAGCTATGGGAACATGGTCTTTATGCTCACACATGTGGCCCTCTATGTTCACAGGCATGGCCCTCTATGCTCACATGTGTGGCCCTCTATGCTCACATGTGTGGCCCTCTATGCTCACATGCGTGGCCCTCTATGCTCACATGTGTGGCCCTCTATGCTCACAGGCATGGCCCTCTATGCTC
>NW_021604781.1:4740816-4747575 GCF_004785775.1 Grammomys surdaster
CTCTATGCTCACATGTGTGGCCCTCTATGCTCACATGCGTGGCCCTCTATGCTCACACATGTGGCCCTCTATGCTCACAGGCATGGCCCTCTATGCTCACATGAGGGGCTCTCTATGCTCACATGCATGGCCCTCTATGCTCACATGCGTGGCTCTCTATGCTCACATACATGGCTCTTTCCCTAGCTTCTTTCCGGGGTATACTTGTTGTCCCTTGTTTTTACTATGTAGTAAGGTTTTCAGCATTATCCATTTAAACCTCTTGAGCTACTAACCTGTTCGCCTGTAACTTTGGTTAAATAGTACCCTTTCTGATCAGGCCCTCCAGTCGCCCGCACTGAAGAGAAGCCGGCTCTGATTTAGCAAATGTGACTTATGCCAATTGCTACACTCTTCTTCGAGGAGCTTGAGCAACAGGGATGGGCAAGGCAGTGGTACATTCCCCGCTCTCTGGGCTCCCTTTGTTCTTGCCGTCACAGTTACCCTCTTACTCAGAACGCAGTTGGGTAAGAAAGGACCAAACATTTCAGAGGAACAAATGACCATTTAATTTAGGCTGACACTACCCAGTTGGTGGGGGTGAGGGTCCTCTCTCACCAGGGACGGGCAATGCTCACCACTTAGGTTGGGCAAATTCCCAAGATGCCATTTGACACAGTAATGAGGGACAGAAAATATGCTACTCACCCCCACTTGAATTAGCTGGAAACAGAAGCACACTCCGATTTAGTTAAGTTAAACTCAGCTGCTGGGTCTGTTTAAAGATTATCTTAGATTAAATGTCAAGGAGAAGCGAAAGCCCAGCTTCCACTACTTTCCCTAGCAGTGAGCTTTTTCTGAATTCTCTAGTTTTTACCAAGCAAAGAAATCTCATAGTAAGCACAAGGGTACACACAGACACAGCCTACGCACCATACCCCTGTGATGGGCTGCATATGACAACAACTTCACATTAAGGCCAGGAGCCCTGAGAAAGAAAGTTTCTCTATAATTATAGTAATTATACCATTTAAATAGACCACAGACTACACATCCTCAGGAGGTCTTATGACATGAATAACAAAAGCACTCAGATCAGACACACACAGGTAGGTTCTATAAGGACAGTGGCAGGGAGAACCCTCCTTCTCTCAAGAGATACTCTCGAACACAGGATTTGCCAACTTCAGACATGAAGGGATTTTTTTTTTTGACAGTGTTTCTCTGTGTAGCCCTGGCTGTCCTGGAACTCACTCTGTAGATCAGGCTGGCCCCAAACTCAGAAATCTGCCTGCCTCTGCCTCCCAAGTGCTGGGATTAAAGGCATGCACCACCACTGCCCAGCTATGAAGGGACTTTTACAGAGAGCTTAATTCAAACCCTTATTGTACGAAAAAACGTTCTAGAGAAATTGTGTCTTCCCCAAAATCATCAGAGCAGTTAGTAGCAAGGGCAGAACAAAAACCTGAATTTGTTTTACCGTTTTCTTCAGAAAAATTAGAAGCTGCTGTTCAACTCCACATGGCAGAGACGCTGTGGCTCTTTTATGGGTTTTTCTCAAGTTGTGTTTAAGTCTTTCTGTGTTCTATACAAAGAATTACTGACACGATTATAGAGAATTCTAAAATAGGACAAGGAAAATCATGTATGTGATCATAGTCTGTCATATTGCTCATCCAGAAGTGTAGCCCCAGTGATGTTCTAGAAACTGCCACCATAGAGTATGAGAGAGTACTGAAGTGGAGCCTGGATCCCTGACTCTGTTTTCTCTTGTTGGTATAGTTAACTGAAATCTGGGCCATCTCAGGATGGATTTTGAAAATTAAAAAAAAAAACATGATTTTCCCCCAAAAACAATCATATTTATAGGTCTGTTTTGATTTTGGCTTTTTCAAATAGTGTGCGCATGTTATGTGAAAACACAGTGTTTTGACATCCTAAGATAGCAACACTGGAAGTCCAGTTCTTCTCCAGCATGCAGATTATAACAGCTACATTTTAACGAGGCACTATGGTATAGACGCACAATGGAATTCTATCCACCATTCAAATGGAAACAAATCTCAGGAAAATACGGTAATTCAGATGGACCTAAAGGACACTGGCTTAAATGAAATCATCTGCTCGCAAAAGACAGCTACTGTGTGAGCCTACGTATGCAAGGTGTGTAGTTAGTTAGTCAGGGTCTCAGTTTCAGTAAGACATAAAGGCTGTGGAGATGGACTACAGCAATGGTGGCAGACACTGTAACAGTGACCACTCAAATAAACTTAAAAATGGCTGCTTATGGTTGGTTTAAGTTGTATATATTTTACCTTAGTAAAACTTAGAAAACAAATCCACTTCTGTCTTGCATTGGCCTCACTATACCCTCACACCTCACACCCACGTCCTCTCCCTGTGCAGTGCCTCCTGGTGAGGGGAATATGTAGTGATGTCCTACTGAGGACCAATATCATTTCCTTTCTATGTCTTCCCAATTAATTCCAGTAAGGACAGGTTGGAAAGGGCAGGGATGGGAGCAGTGTGACTTCTAGCTGGTTCTCACCCTGCTCTATGGCTCTCTGTTTTAAATCTCTCTCTTTTTAAATGGAATTAACTACAGAGTGGTTGTGTAAGAGGCTAGAGAAACAATGTGTCCATGTTTTGGGGTATGCGGTGAGACAAGCAAGCTTGGATGCATCTCGGGTTTGGGTACCAGTTTGAATCCTAAGCATCATCAAAGGTTTCATTATTTCTCTCCCTTGTTTTCCCTCCCCGTGAGTGTATCTGCCGTTGAGTCATGGCCATGCCACTCAATGATTAGCTCACTAGAATGAAGTCATCAGAGAACAACTTATTTTCCTCTGTACTCTTCCTACCAGCCACGAGAAATCCTAGCCATGGTTTTACTGCTGGGGCTGTCATTTTAAGACACTGATATACAAATATAATACTTACATTAACTGTATATGCACTCTGCTTTAATTGAATGATTAAAGGTTGTCAGTAACCTAACTAGGTATCCTGTACTACTGGCTACTAACCATTCAAACATACCAAAACTCATTGTACGTTGCTCCCACTATAGAAATAAAACCAAATTGGAAATCAGAAGAGGAGGAGGAGCCAGCTGGGATCCTAATGGAGTGCTTGCTGTCCATACTTACATGGTCTTTGGTATATTATAGAACCCCAAGCCCACTAGAGGGCCAGCATTTTATCTAGCATTCATTATAAAACCCAAAACACAGTACAGTGTAGTGAAGAGCATGAGTCTCAGGATTTGTGTTCAAATGCCAGCTCTCCTAGAGGGCTCCGAATGCCATGTGCCTCTGTTTTCTTATCTTTACAATGGATCTAAAATGGCACCTAGCTATAAGCACTTTTCTTGAGAGAAAGATAAATTATAATTCTCACAGCCTGATATGTTGCAAATGCTCCACTAATATCCTGTCTATCAATCTATCAATGAAGTAAATCCAATAAAATCACTTTGTACCTGCTCACTAAACACTGTACGATATTAACCCGTCATGAGTCCTGAAACACCAGAGGGTAGGAAATTCTTTCCTGTTTCCTACCTGTAGCTTTTAACTTTTCGGAATCCACTGGCTCCAACCATCCCATTACCCCATTAAAAAAACAAGGAGACTCCTCGCATTTTCTAAATATGAAAAAATAAAACACAGCGATACAGTGTCCGAATATTAGAATGATCCACTTTCAATGGGAATTCACCAAAAACAACCATTATCCCAAAACAACACGCTAATGACTGACAGTATATACAAAGAAGATAGGAAAGTCCCAAGGTCCATAGGATCATATACCTAATACCCGATACACCCCCACACAGTAAGAATTTCTAAAATAGAAGACGGAGCTGGTTCTTATTCTCAACTGAATGTATTTTTAAATCGAGCCGCAGGGAATACTTTTGTTTCTCTTCATGTGAGACTTGCACACAGAGTTCATGGAGTGACTTAATATCCTTCCTGCAATCACACTGGTATGCAGCGCCAGTATCCTTCACACATAGCCAGTTCCTGAACCTTCCCAAACAAATGCCCATTTCCAAGGAAACAATCTCAGTAAATGCTGCCACTAGAATATGTATTGTTCCTTTTGGAGACATTACAGTGAGATCTTTTAAGATTGCAGACTTTGAACTTCCCCTCTAAAATTCAATATAATCTCAAATTCATTTATCTAACTGGGAACTGTATTTTCATAATAGCTCTTGAAATTCCCGGTGGGGCCAATGTAATGGTTTAGTTAGGTTTGTAGTTAGGAGCTAGGTGACTATTTCCTGACTGTGGACAGATGTGTCTGTTTTTTAAATGGTTACCAGTTCAGTGGCTGCCTTCACATTCTTTGGATTTATACCATACAGGGCATGGTTTAAGTTTTAAGCCTTAAAAAAATAAAACAAAACAGAAAACCCATGAGTTTTATTAATGTTTGGGGTACACGAGTTTTTAATTTTTTTCCCTTGAGAATAGAAAAGGATCACTTAGCAGCCTATAACCAGTACTGTCAACTTGCCTTAGGAAAACAGTCTCCTAAGTGTGTTTAGTCATAGGCTCTGTTTTGAGGTGAAGAGTCACATTTATCCTTTAGCAAGAAAACAGTATCAACAAATCAGTGGTGACTATCCACACAAGCACACAGACAGGAAGAGAATGTAATTCAAGTTGTCAGTCCAATGGCCTTAAACTTAGATTCTCACCGTTTCCCTTCAATGAAGATGTACTATAAACTCAGGGCATTAGTCGCCAGCTCTCTGCTCTCTCCCTAATTAAACAAACAAGTGTCCACTTTTAAATGTGACCAGAGTATGAGTTTACCTGCAGAAAAACTTCCCAAGACACACACTGAGTAAACCTTTCTCATTTGCTCTGTTGACACATGGAGGATTAGGAATTCATGATTCACGTCCTACTGGAAATATTTTCGTGAGTTATGAGGCTCAGTGCTGTGACAGACAGCTTAGAACCTTAGTCTAAAGTTATTTGAAAGAATTCCACGCAGCGTGGCATACGAATCCGTGCAGTGTACAGCGCAAACAATAACTTTATAAGCAGCACAAGACAGAGCCGACAGAAATAAGCGGCACCTTGGCAGTGCCCGCAACTTACCTTGCTGAATTTTAGTCACTAGGTGATGGCGTGCTAGGATCCGGCTCATCCTGTAGGGAGAGCGTCTGGCAGTCTGATCAAATCGCAAGTACATCTCCTGGCTCTCAGGTGTCAAGGGATTTAGATAGTAGCAGCCTGCAGCCGGGGTCCTGGGCACCTGGCTGAACATCTCGGCAGAGTTTCCACTTGCCACCTCGGCTGCCGGTGGCTGTTCGCAGCTGCCTCCAGCCTCGGTCAAAGGCACCGAGCCCCAGGAGAGAGCCACAGATCCAGCGATTTTTAAAAAGAAAAAGGAGTGCCAAAAGCCACAAGTCAGAATTCCAACCCTCCGGGGCTCTCATGTGACCTCGGGAGCCAATCACAGGACAAGGAGAAAGTACTGGGCGTGTTCCGTGCGCTCCAAGCAGACGGCGAGGTTGTGCCAACAGTAGAGGAGATCCTTCACGCTGCTCTTAAAGCTAATAGTGAATTGGAGGCACCTGGATCTGACCAACCCCCACCCCCCACCCCCCCCTCCGACCCCAGAGCTGAGAGAGGAGAGGGCACAGAGAAGATAGGAGGGGACGAACAAGCCCTGGCATAGGAACTTTTTGAGGTCATGAAAGTCCTCAAAAAGAAAGAGTTTCGACTTTCCTAAAGTCAGCAGCAACTAGGTTTAATTAAAAAAAAAAAAAAAAGATAACGGTGTTACCTGCAGCTGTGTATTTGAAATACACCACTTGAAGTAAGTACGGTCGCTGGGTATAAAATGCTAGCCTTCATTACAACAGAATTAATCAAATAAAACGTTTCCAAAGAAAAACAAACATTTGGAGCATATGTTGGCACTAGAAGTAAATAAAGACTCGCTGGACCACCACGCAGTGGGGGGGCATCAGTAAAGATACTCTTACAAAAAGACCTAATGAGACAGCCTGACCATCCAGCCATGCTCCTTTAATTTGTCTACTTCCCCCAGTTTTTGATCACCACGAAACGACTGCAAAGTACTAGTCATATTGAAGCCGCTGCCAAGAATCACTACACAGGATGCAGGTGTCCTTGCAAAGACCCTGGATAAGCTGCTGGTCCACAGGGATAGAGTGGAAACTTATAGTACGTGCTTATAAAGGTTTTAGTAAGTAGTCATATGTGAATCGGTCTCAGTTTAAAAAGAAGACGAGAGAGAAGGCTAACATACCGCTAGTGGAACATTATTTCTGACTGGAGTGGTGGTAGCAAGCCAGAGCCAGATGTTTTAAAAAACAGAACCAAAATTCCCAAACCAAACAATAACAGAAACAGAGTCTAGGTGTTCCGACAGGAGAAGCTGGAGAGTTCTCTCTGCAGGAGAGTTCTGTATCCACATGTATGCAGGGGAGAGCCAAAGTGTGTGGGGGAAGAAACTGCTAGTCAGTTTAACCATAGCTGAGGACACATATGCGAGCAATCAGAATTTCTCTTCTCCAGTTTTTTCCTCTTTAGAAATGTCTGATGCAAACAACAACAACAAGTAGAAAACTTACTGAATTCTAAGCCTAGAGCTTAATAAATAGAGAGTTCTTTGGATTCAGAAGCACAAACACACACACATACACACACACATACACACACACATACACACAAACATACTCACACATACACACACACATACACACACATACACACACACATACACACA
>NW_021604781.1:4747585-4770564 GCF_004785775.1 Grammomys surdaster
ACACATACACACACACATACACACACATACACACACACATACACACACATACACACACACAAACATACACACACATACACACACATACACACACATACACACACACATACACACACACATACACACACATACACACACACATACACACACATACACACACACACACACACACACACAGAGGTTGGTCTTACTTTTGGCTGAATTAAAATGAAACATAGCCTAACTAATAACTAGACATTTAGCAGAAAGTTTAACTGGGAGGCAAAGAGATGGCTCAGCAGCTAAGAATGCTGGCTACTCTTCTACAGTACCTGGGTTGGATTCCCAGTACCAGAATAGCAGTTCACAAGTGTCTTTGGTTTTAGTTCCAGGGACCAGACAACCTTTTCTGGTGTCTGTGGGTGGTACACACACACACACACACACACACACACACACACACGCACTCAGGCACATAGGCATACACATACAATAAATAAAAATTTTTAAAAAGTTTACTACAACTCCAGTTAAGACCTTGCTTCTTGCTACAATTGCTTCCCTCTGCTCATCAGCATTTAGTGCCTTTCCCTGTGGGAATCGTTGCTGGCCTGATTTTTATAACGTTCTCTCATGGTCATAGTGAACGAGCCTCATTCGATGACTACGCAAAAAGAGGCAAGACAGTTTTTTGGCATAAAAGGAGAAAATGTTACAGGATCAGATCGTGGGCTTTGTGTTCTTATTGGGATCAGAAGAGTTTGTTCTCCCATAGATTTGTAGAAGGTAGCAGGTATGCATGTACGGCTTGATACCTCAGAAGCAAGCCTCTGCCTGAACAGTAGAAAGGTTAAACTCCATAACACAGTATCAGATGCCGTTAGCCAAGCTCACAGAATCAGCACTGGCTACCATGGGTCTGAGACCCTACTTAGGGCATGTAGGAACAGGCTTGACAGTCCATCACTAGAAGCATAGAGCCAGATGTGTGAAGTCACCATTTTCTCACTATGGCAGAATCAAAGCTGGGTGGAGGAAGACAGGAGGAATGGTGTAGTATTTAGGAAAACCAGAAACTGTGTTTCAAGAAGCTAAGTAAGGCAGGAAATAGTGTGTAGTCACTTTATAGCTATGAGTAACCCTTAAAGGCTGGACAAGATTGTAATTCATTGCTCTCTTGGCTACATTTTTAAAATAAATGGAATGATTCTCAGAAGCACTATAGTAACTGAAAAAAAAAGTGACAATATTGCCCTGTCTCCTTGTTTGTGTAATGAGGACTGTGCTTTGAAAGAGCCTAGAATCTCTTACTCTGAAAACATCAAGACTGTAACTATGGATTATTTAACGAGTAAGTGCATTAACATGAAAACAATGTTGCATTGATGGGCAATAGAGAACAAAAACTGAATGGGGGGGGGGAGATTAGATCCTTGATGGATGGAAATGCAATCTAGAACAAAGCCTGACCTCTCAAAAGCCAGCTTTGTTTAAAAAAGAGCATCCAAGGATAAGAGCCGAGTTTTCTCTACGCCATATGCAACACCCTAAGGTCTTATACTAGAACCCAGGCAGTCACTGTTGATCCAGTCAACTGCCTACCCTGTTTTTGCCGCCTTATATTTCTAAAGCAGTCTATTTAAAGTAGATGGGTGATCCCATTGATAATTTGTTTGAATGGTAACATATTGTCATTGCTGTGAAACCTTTTTGCACTGAGTTGCTTTGATCACACGTAGTCCCAGTGAAAACATTTCAACAGAGGTGGACGACTGTGTTCTGTTTAAAGCTGCTGCTGACCTCTATGGGCTTGTCTGCCATTCTGCATATCATGGAGAGTCCTGTCACTCTGCTCTGGTGAGCAAGTGAGTGAAGAACTAAGGACAAGGACTGAGGGAGGGGAGGGACTAAGAGTGTTGGGCACCTACATACCAGGCTTCTGCCACTTACCATTCCTGCTTATCAACTCATGAGGGACCACAGTTTATGAAAAAGGAGGTAGAGACCCACAGAGATGACGTAATGGTCCAGGTCGTAAGCAGCGAAGCTGTGTGTCTACAAGTTGATGACATTTTAACCCTTTCTATTATCACTCACGAGGAACAGGAAAGGCAAACCTGCACCATGAAAAAAGGCTGGAGAAATCATCAGGTGATAGAATTTTGGGAAAGGGTGTTGAAAATCAACATAACCTCCGTATTGTTATGAGATTCTGGCATGTGTAAATAGAAATGCAATCCTGGCATGGGTCGGATTCCACTGTGCATCCTAAAAACTGAGGTCAGAGTCCAGAACACCGGACAGATCTGTGGGGCCTCTTAGGAGTGATGGCTGAGTGCTCGACTCAGCTCAAAGGGAAGCAGCAGGTGCCCACCCAGCCTGGTCCCTCTGTGATGATGCTGATGCAGCTGTTTCCATTGAACTGAAATATTCCCTCACAGAGGGAATTAAGGATGCTTCTAAGACTTCAGAAGTAAACTGAACTTATCAGGCTCAGGAAATTCAGAGGCTCGCAGACTCTTAAAGCCCATCAAGGTTGTCTCAGCAGCAATAATCGAAGGGGAAAGCCACCCTCCCACTGGGATGGGCAGACTGCCTGCAGGTCCTGCAGAGAGCTCCACGGATGCAGTATTGCATCCCAAGCTGGGTTGGGCTTCTCAGTGCTGCTGCTGTGTGCTCCTTTAAGTAACATCTTACCCATGGACCTATGAGGACCCCCATAAACTCACTGCTTCACCAAACCAGACTGGGGTGGAATGATTTCTTCAGGTGTGTCACCATGCCATTGTCCACTGCTTTCTGCTTATTTCAGGGCCGATGGAAGTTGCCTGGCCTTTGCCGTGGCACTCATTCTCTAGGCAAACACTCCAGATGCAGTCAAAACTTTGAAATTGGATCTCTAAACAAAACTCGGGATATTTAAGATGTCTGCATCTTTTGATAGGTGATCCCAGATTAGCACTCAATGGAATCCTGCACTCGAGTGGCAGAAAAGCCAGGAGTGATTTGATAGAAGCCAGGGAGCACTTTCTATCTCCTCTTTCACATGCATTCCAGCCTCCTCAGCAGGCCTTCTGTGTGGAGGGAGCCAACGTACTGCTGCCAAGCCAGGGAATATTTGAGATACAAGTGGCGGCAAACAACTGCAGAACTGATTTAACAGGCTGCTCTGGAAATCATGTGAAGCCCTAGGTTCCAGGTGCAAGTCAGAGCCTTCCTATGGGGTCAACATTACTGTGCTGTGTGTGCCTACCTCCATGCCAACGGCCTTCCTAGTATAAAGGCACCACAAGCTTAATACCAAGCACAGATACGCCAGTGATGTCAACGTTCACAGCTATGGGTACAGCCTTTGGTGACGGGCATCATATTGGATCCTTTGGATCAGCACCCCAGCTCCAGACAATGAGCCCCATTCTGAGATCAGGTGCTGCTTACAGTCGTAGTGTTGAGCATGGCCAGAGGTTCATTCACCCGGAATGGACCTTGTGGTGGCCCTGGGAATTCTCAGGTCTAGTTCAGATAGCCAGTGATCTTGTCTGTCCTGGCTTGACACCATAACCCGTATGCAACCAAACGAAATCTCATCTTTCTCAGTTCTTTCATGGGTCAGAGATGCCCTCCCCTTCCATTCAGGTGGCTCATCCTGGGGCTGGACAGGCAGCTCAGCAGGTAAGAACTCTGGATGATCTTACTGAGAACCTGAGTTTGGGTCCCAGTACCCACATGGCAACTCACAATCATTGTAGTTCAAATTCCAGGGGATCTGACACCCTCTACTGACATCCAAAGCATCACACACACGGTGCACATACACACTTGGAGGCAAAACATTCAGACACATTTAAAAACAACAACAACAACAGCCTACTGCCTTCAGAAACATCATCATGACTAGTCTCTAGTTTCATTACCAGTCAGTCATGTGTCCCACAAATGACTTGAGGCTCCTGCTTGCTCATGTGAAATCCATCTGCGCACTGCATCTGTTGGGGACAGCTGTAGATCTAGCAGTTAGAAGAGACATTACATGTCTTCTGATGCAGCTGATCAAGCACCACTGTCCTTTTCCTGTTAGATCAGTTTGTCCTCTGCCTTCCCACACAGCCCACAGTCTCTCACAGAGAACCGCAAGCTGGTTAGGAAGGTTCTTCTGTAGAGTTTCCAGCCAGTGGCTCTAACTCTGCCATGGGGAGTGAGGCAGGACCAATGTGTATATCTCCTCGCACAGGCAGGACTGTCCCTAGCGGGCTCTCTGCCATTATATGCCATTTGTGAGAATCTTCTGAAGGCTAGACATTTCTTCTCATTCCACCTCACACATAAGTATTCCTCGAGAAGTTTGTTTTCTTTTGTGTTTACCCTGCTCTGCCTCCATCCCTTTGAAGATGAGGCTCTTGTCCTAATCTTCAAACCTCACATATACCTGAGCATTGCAGCAATCCTGCTGAGTGCACACTTAACGGAGTCAGAGTTTTGCTCTTTTGCAATCTGGTTTGACATTATGGGGGGGGTCTTGCTTGTTTTAATTTCTATTTACTTATTTGTGAATTCAGCCTTTGCGTCACTGCTATAGGTGTGAGGGTAATGACATGGTCCTTGCCTGTGAGTGACTCTGTGGGAGAAAACTGAAAAGAAAATCACACCATTACACCCTATTTGGTACACTGTGTGGGAGGCTATGTCTATTGACCCAGACTGTTTTACGGTTGATAGAAAGTGGGGTGGTGTTTAGGTATATCTCCTAATATATGCCATTAGGTGCGTTTTCTTCTGTACTTTGAACAACTTTGAGCTCAAGGATGTAAGTTTTTGAAAGCTTTGAGATAGTTTCAACTCATGATTCTTGTCTCTAGTGATTTATTTTTATGTAGTTTCTTCGGATGCTAAACAATAATATGTTCGATACAAAAAGTAAAAAGATGTGTGCATTTGGTAAGCAGAAAGGTGAGAAGAGGCACAGCAAGCGTGAGAACATTCTTCAGAATAACAAGCCACGCAAACCTGTGTGTTTAGTTGGCGGCAGTGTGAATCTCTCTGAACACTCCTTACCTTACTCCCCGGCCATAGGAAAAAAAGAGTTGTTTCTGGCCTTTGGGGAAAAAAATGTGAAACTGTACCTATTTTACATTTGTGGTGGTAATAGTTTGACTTATGTATGTACATTGTACTAATTACCACAGAAAATTAACATATTCATCAATATCCATGGTTGCTGGGAGTGACAACATTTAAAATCTGCTTTTTTATTTTACTGGTGGGTTGTGGGTGTCAACTTGACACAAGCTAGAGTCATCAAAGAGGAGGGAAACTCCGTGGAGGAAATGCATTCATAAGATCCAACTGTAAGGCCTTTTCTCAGTTAGTGATCAATGGGTGAGGCCCAGCCCATTGTGGGTGGTGCCCTCTCTGGGCTGGTGGTTCTAGGTTCAGAAAGCAGGCTCAATAAGCCATTGGGTAAACACTATCCCTCCATGGCTTCTGCATCAGCTCTGCCTCCAGGTTCCTGCCCTGTCTGAGTTCCTGTCTTGACTTCCTTCAATAATGAACAGCAATGTGGAAGTGTAAGCCCAATAAACCCTTTCTTCCCCAATTTGCCTTTTGGTCATGGTGTTTCCTTGCAGCACTTAAAAGACACTTACACATTTTAAGTAGACAGTGCAGTGTGGTTCACTACAGTCACCTCTGCACACCGATCTCCAGAATTTATCCAGCTGTGATGGAGGGGTCTTACCCTGATCAATGTCTCCTATCCATCCTCATTTTTACATTGTACAGGCAAGTGAGATTCTGAGATGTGTTTCTCTGTACATCTGTCTTATTCTGCTTAGTGCAGTGTCTGCCAGGTTTGTCCACAGAGTAGTTCTGTGTGGCCTTTTTGGGAAATGCTTATTCATTAGAGGACACACGTGCAAGAATATGTAGAGCTTCTCCTGAAATTTCCTATGTCATCAGAGCTCGACGACTATCAGAGAGCGCAGTGGCCTCTGGACAACCTCCCAGAGCGCCATCATAATCAGATTGAGTCTCATGGCACAGACCTGTTTAAACAGACCAAGCACTGCATGGATTGCCAGGCGTGGCTGTCTTCTCCTTAGCCTGCCCCGCCAACATGACTCATCACTAATCAATCACCAGAGAATGCTTCTGAGCACCAAAGAATGTGTTTGCTGCAAAGGACAGGGCATCCCCGAGAGACGTTTGCAACTTATAAATTTAAAATACTCTGTTCTTTTTCCCGGCTTTGGGGGTCTCAGGAACTCTCCTTGATCTTGGCTTGGTCTCAGTAATGGATTACATGAGAAGACCTATTTTGACATCTTATTAATCAATCAACTCTTTGTGAGTAAAACGTTAAGGAGGCAAAGTAGTGTGGAATGCACAGTGCTTACATTTTCTTTTTCTTTTTTTTTTAGAATTAAAAATGTATAGTACAAAAGTATAAAGAAAATGTGCTAAAAGGTAATTTTGGCCACGGGTGATGCTTCTTGGATTTCCACTTTTCAAACATTCTGACTAATTACATTCCTCCTATGATGAAAAGGTGAAGCTGAACCAACAGTTCACACTAGAGGATGCGGAGGAGAAGCTTCAGCCTCGGGGAAATTCCAGCACTCTCTGGGATGGAAAGCAGAGAGAAAAAAGATACCCATAGGCCCAGTGATTGCAGGCACTGTCCTTCGTGGCTCAGGCCCTGAGTGCCTGACACAGTTAAGCAAAATTCCAGTGTTCAAAACACCCAGGGAAGGAGAAACAGAGTCTACAGATTTCCTTTTCCAGATACTTGTGTGCATTTATTCCTGCAAGACTGACTCCATACACTGGGGCTGGGTGCCCTGTGCAGAGGACTGACAATGCTGTGTCTAGTTGGCTGCACACTCATCTGCCCGGAACACGAGACAAAGTCTGCCTTCCCAGATGCTACTTTTGCTTATATTGCTCTGTTGTAAAGCCTCAAGCACTGCCATTCAACTGGTGTTGAAGCTATGGTCTCTCCTGTGCCTATAAATGATCTATACACACATTCCAGCATAGGCTTCTGTGCACACACACATGCACACAAACACAAATGCACATGTGTGCACACACATGTATGCATGCAAACAGACATGCACACACATAAGTTGACCATATATACATATGTCAATTGAAATCTAACCCAGGACAAAAAGAGATAGAAGTTAATCTTGTGTGAGTTCAATATCCGGTATGCATGGAAATAAAGGTAGGCATGGTGACACTTTTTGTAATTAGAGATGTGGGAATCCAGGGACATATAGATGCCTGAAGCTATCATAGCCTGCTTGGGACACCTCTAAGCTACTGAGAAACCCTGCACACAGCACCTCTGAGGATGTCATCTGGCTTTCACATGCTTGTACATGTGTGTACATATGCATACACACAAAAGCATTCATACAAATATGGGCACACCCATACAAAATTATCATAAAAATGAAGTTTAAAAAAATGTCCCCCCCCAAAAAAATAACAGCTCATAATCTCCCAGTGCAAGTTCTACAAGGTCTAGCAAGTTCTCAAGGTCCTCTGCTGTCAGGAGGCTTGATGAATTTTTTGCAGTCAATCCCTCCCACTGGTATTCTTGTGTAACTTCCACTTTGATTTTTTTTTTCCTTTTGGAAAAGGGCTTCTGTGAAGTTTATAGGTTGTGTTCTCATCAGCATCTTGGAAGTAGACCCAGTGTAGCACTAAGAGGTCAGATTTTATGTTACTCCTTCTGTGTTTATAGCACATTGTTGAAGCTAGGCCCCATTCTGCCTCCCAGCCCCAGGTTCCCAGAAATAAGACCCAGACTCAAAATATACTTACAAATATCTTGGCCATATAGTAGACCATAGACGCTACTCTGACTAGATCATAACTGAATACACCCATTTATTTTACCCTACATGTTGTCACATGGCTGGTTGCCTGTGCTCAGGCACCATGCAGCTATGTGTCTCCTCATCTCTTTTCAAGCTCCTCCCCGCTTCTCTCCCAGAATGCTTCCTCCTCCCGGTGTCTCACCTCTATTTTCGGCTTAAGCCATAGGCGGTGGGCTATTTCATTGACAGGTGAGGCATCCACGAGATACACACGGTGGTGTGCACCCTTCACTTCTTCCTTTAGCCAGAACTAGAGAACAAGAATCTTCTCTACCACAGACCTACCACACAATATCCATTTGTAATCAAATACTTTAAACAGTTACTGGTAAAGAACAATTGTGGTGTTTCCTCCCTAGCCTGCTTTTATCAAAGGGTTGCTACTTAGAAACACTCCTGGGTAGAATTCCATTGTTTCATTCTACCACTGGATTTCCTGGCCCTCCACACAAAGGAGCTATATTTGGGGGAACAATAGCCCTACAGCATACAGAGGTTTACAGTAGTGTTTGTTCCAGGACACTTGGCAAGACCACCTGACTGATCGTCTCCGGACAGAGAACCTTTAAACCATGGCTACCCCTGTGGACAGTAATCATCACCCACTCTAGAATCAATCCGTTTCCTAGGTAATGATTTATATCTTTGCTCGATTATTTCATCTTAACAAGAATGCTCCCGCGTAGATAAAGGACATATAGACAGTGCATCAAGCAGGTAAGGCAGGAGACTGTGCTGTAGCCACCATGCTTGGAAACGTTTGGACTATATTTTTAAAGAACTGAACAGCACCTGTCAACATGCATATCTGCATTTTTTTAAAAGTGGATGAATCCTATAGATGACTTCATCCTTTGCCCTTCAGCCAAATGCCCTTTTAAAACGTGAGTTGTCTCATGAAGAGTACAAATGTTGTCTGAGGGATGGCTCAGTTGATTAAGTGTCTGCTGAGCACGCATGAGGACTCAGGTTTGGATTCGAATCATCCGCATTAAAAGCTGGGAATTCTAGCGCAATCCTGCAGCCCTGGCACCAGGGAGTGGAGACAGGTGGATTCCTGGAACTTGCTGATCAGCAGTCTAGCTAACTGGAGAGATTCATTCAGCTTCAGTGAGAGACGTTGGCTCGGAAAATAAGATAGAAAGCAATAGAAAAAAATACCAGATGCTGACTTCTGACTTCTGGCTTCTAGAGGCACTTCTTTGCATAACACACACACACACACACACACACACACACACACACACACACTGCTTCCTGTAATGGAGTTGGGGATGTAAAGAAATAGATGTTCTCATGCCCTCGTCTGTCCATGTATGTTTCCTTCATACAGAATCTAATTTCTGGAAATTAACAAGAGACATAAATGATTTACTAATGATTCATTATTTGAAGTCTTCACAGATGGTCTATTTCTCTGGAAGGGGCAAGGAAGGGGGAGGGCAAGAAAGAGAGGGAGATGAAGGTTTACAGAGAGAGGCCATTTGCTTCCTAGGTGCCAGCCATCTGACTAGAACGTTACTCAGAGCAGTCCTTTCAACTAGTTCCCGTTCCCTATGGTCCTGGGGACCAAACCCAGACCCTATGTATGCAAGGTAAAGGTTGTGCCCTGGAACTGTATCTTCAGCTCTGCAACTGTCCTTTTCATCTGAAGGTCAGGGAGGCAGCAAACACCACTGCTTGTTTAGTTCTTGGGAGTCTATGTTGTCAACACTCTCTTCTGTGTATAGACGGTTTTAATTTTTCCTTTGTTAACAAGAACGCTGGTGGCTTTTCCAAGCATGAATTAACAAGATAAGAGTAAGAAGGCAGCTGCCTACAGGGAAGCAGTGTTCTCCGGACTCAGCAAGAGCAATGGCACGTATGAATTCCCGGCTTTGTCACAGTATGCACAAGACTTGCGCAAGCTCAAGCCAGGCAGAATCCCAGCACAGAGACCAGAGGTGGGCACAAAGTCCCACCCCTAGCTAATGGTGAGAGTCGTTCTTAAAGATGTGGCCCCTGGTAGGTTGGTCAAGGCCACACTCCAAGAGTATATGGGCAGCACCAACTGTTTAAAAAGAGAACAAAAAGTTGGGTGGTTGTGGGCGGTGAGTTGAGCTGGGAGGGGCTTGGGGGAGGGGTGAATATGATTAAACTCCGCTGTACAAAATGCTCAAAGCAGTATTTTTTAAAAAGCATAAAATGCTCAAAGAATTAATTTTAGAAAGAGAAAAATAATGCAAGAAAGGAAATCATTTTTTGTGACCGTAAAAGGGAAATGATTCTTAAAAATTATATCCTTAGAATCAGGGCGTGGTGATACACACCTTTAATCCCAGCATTTGGGAGGCAGAGACAGTGGGATCTCTGTGCGTTCCAGGCCAGTGTGGTCTACGAAGTGAGTTCTGGGTCAGCCAGGGCTATACAATGAAACTCTGTCTCAAAAATAAAAACAAGTTCTACGCTCAGGATTCCAAGCCTTTCATCTCTGTCTCCATTAGAAGTCACGCATTGCTAGGCAGTGGTTCTCTTCATCCGCGCAGACTCATACAACGTGGTCATTATAACACTGAATAGGACAGGCAGACTTAACAACATCCTGCCAATTCCTTTGTGATACCAAACTTGCCTTGCTGGTTCCTCTTCTTTCATTGTAATGAATAACAGAACAAACGAATGTGACCATTCATGAGAGATCGTTAACATTCTGAGCTTGTTAGACCCCAAATAAAATTTAGTAAGGAAGACGCAATACTTCCAACCCCTCTTGTGCTAACACACCTCAGATGCAGCCCAGAGTATAAAAAATGTAGGTGGGAATTATCTGCATATGTGGTGGTTTGAACGAGGAACGTCCCCCCATAGCCTCAGGCATCTGGCTGCTTGATCCCAGCTGGTGGAACTGTTTGGGAAGGTTTAGGTGGCACAGCCTTGCTGGAGGAAGTATGTCACTGAGGACAGGGCCTTTGAGATTAAAACCCACTCTTGACATTTCCAGTTCACTCTCCCTGCTCTGTGCTTGTCGTAAAGGACATGAGCTCTCAGCTTCCTGTCCTGGCTGCTGTGCTTGTCATCTGCTGCCATGTGTCCTGGCCATGAGAACTCTAAGCCATAAGCCAATATAAACTCTTCTCTGTAAGCTGCTTGGTCACAGTGCTTTATCACAGGATTGAAAAAGTAACCAGTGCAGCATGTTTCATCGCTTTTAATCTGAAGTCATTTCTTTAGGCAAAAATATTTACTGTATTTCTTCAGGACTGTGGGATAAAGTGACGAACCATTCATGGTGATATGGTCGGTTAGGGTGGGAGCGAGGTCCACTCTAAACATAGGAGGAAAGCAACTTCGTACATGAGCCATTGTTTATATTATGCGTCTCATGCTGGTTGATTATCTTGTAAAGTTCCATGGAAGGGAGAATGATGTTATTTCTTCAACTCCCTGAAAAACACTCAATGCTCTTGATATAAGGCATGCCCACTAAATAATTAGTTCCAAATAGAACTTTAAAGTTGTGCTTGTGCTGTCACGCGAAACATACATTTTTCTTTAATGTACAGACGCAGTGGTGACTTACAATCACCAAACCATTTTCACTGTTTATCCACGGCTTCATTTATTCCTGTATTCAAGCCTAGGTTTTGAAAATTTTCTACTACATTTTATTCCTTCGTGAGTGTGAGCATGTGTGTGTGAGTTGGCGTATGGGTGGAGGTCAGGAGTTGATTTCAACTGCCATGCCAGCTCTGGGGACTAAACTCAAGTTGTCAGGCTTGGCAGCAAGGTCCTTACCCACTGATCCATCGGGCCCACCCAGCCCCATGCATTCATAAGGAGCAACGACCCATTTGGCTTAACAAGAAAACACTATGCTCCCCTTTCTTTCTCTCAAAGGCTAATCCAGGTTTCAGATGCCACCTTGCTGGGGAAGAGAGTTTTTCAGGTCACAATTTCCTTGGCAGGGACTTTATGTGCCCGAACTATTTCTCCTGAGAAACTGAAATTCCTTTTCCTCCCTCCTTCCAGACTCTTCCCTCCACACCGCCTCGTCTTGCCATTTTCTGTGGATCTGCCTTATTTTGTCAGCTCCACTCGACTCCCCGCCTTAAGTTCAAGGCTAAGGACAGTGTCATTAAAACAAGGAGAAAATAAGAAAGGGGGGTGGCTCCCGGAGTGCTCTGCAGGAATGCTTTCTGCCATGTGTGATGACACTCTGCTATGTGAGCTCATTCCTTCTGGATGAGTCAGTGCACAGTGTAATGCTAATTCATTTGAGCAGACGTGTGGCAACATGGCCTTGCTCTCCCAATCAAAACAAAGGGAAAACTTGGCAAAATAAGTTAGAATAGCTGTTGTTAGCTTCAGAGACAACTTTATTTGGGAACACGGTATTCAGATCCAAGCAACAACAAAACCTGTAATAATAAACAAGGCACATTCCATGCCAAATGAAGAACCATTTACCTGCTGAGCCAGGTTTAGCAGGGGCCGACTCAAAATCTTTTGCTAAGCAACAGCATATTTCGTAGGTGGTGACTACTCTTAGCCAATTTAAATGAATTTCAAAATGCTTATATTTGAATTATTAGAACTTAAGTTCTGAGCCAGATCTTATGATTTATTTTTAATCTCCTTGTAAAATGACCAATCTTTACTGTTGGACATCCATAAGAACACTGTAAGTCAACTGGGAACAAGCACGTTTAAGAATTGTATGAGCATCTCATAGAGGGAAATATAATTGAAGATGTCATTTTTGAGAAGTTTTTCATTTGTGCATTGCCAGGGATCTGGCTTTAGAAAAATGAGGCATTTGTAAGAAAGAGTCCTTACTCTATGGGGGAAATTCATGGCAGTGTAACATGAATACACGCTTGCTTTAATAGTAGAAAGTTGATAATAATTAAAGTTTAATAAGAGAAAGAAATATGAATCCCATGAGTAAAGCCAGCACCTGCCCTGGATCTTTCTGTTTGTACATCCTTTTGACACCCCAGTCTGTGGTTAGCAGCCCTAAGAGCTTGCCTCCCAGTTTGCTGGACTTTCATGTCTGGACATCTTCGCCAGTATCCTTCCTGCATCCAATCCTCTGATGGATTTATACCTAATCTGGTTTTTTGAAGCCACTTTTTTCCTGAAGACCATTTCACACCTGCTTGTCCAAATTCTACCTTATAGGACCTGCACAGCCTCACGCTGATTTTTTGTTTATATTCAGCTGGCACGCAGTACAATTCCACTCCTTTTTTTAGCGTATTAGTAATAAAATTGGCACTGGGAGAGAAATAGTAGTGATACTACCAGTGATAAAGAGTCAAGACACTCATCCACGTCTCCTTTCTCTAGGGCAGCCGGTAAACTTTCCTGACATGACTGAATTCGGATCTTCCTGTCGCATTTGAAACCCTTCACTTGTGCCTGTTAATAACAATCCGTTCTGTTTTCTCCAAGCATTTATCTGACTGTTGACCCATCTCTGTCTGTTTAACAAGTGTGCTTTTAATACTTTTGTTTTGGATTTCAGTCTTCTCACAGGTGTCTCTGCCACATATGTAGCTGTGGCCCACACCATCTGGAACCGTAAGTTATCCCTGCCCTCCCTGCATTGATCCAGAGAGTAAGATGTGACAAAGCCACATTATGAAGATGTATTCTGAGGCTGGTATCTGGAAAGAAATCCATTTTTAAGGAATGCAGTGAGAACAAATTGAATTATGAAATGCATCAAGCCACACCCAGTCCAAGGGATAAGATCTATACTAACACCCATGTGTGTAGGCAGAGGCTCCACATAAACTCCAAGACTGGCAATATCCAATGAGGACTATCCCAATAGACAAAGGCAGCCATGGGTCATCAGCTATCCCCAGGCACTGAGAGTAGAATTCCATGATAGGTGGAATGTCATAGGCCTGGGAGAAAAGTTCAGACATATTGCCAAGATAAGGACTTTATCACAGCACACTGTGGCAAAAAGCCAGTTCTCTGAATCAATACACAGAACAAAAGTTGAAACGATTGTGAGTGTGATTAAGCACTCACATCATGCCAGGATCTTTGCTGTGTATGTTTCTTTCATGCATACGTTTAGTGACCCCTTGATAAGTGAATGAAAACAGTAGTTCTTTTAGTTATTATAACAGCTAGTGATACAGCCAAACACCAAGTGATAGCAGGGATTATTATCTCCATGCTTCAAAGAGAGAGTCATAAAATTAAATAGGAGAGTCAAAATTGTACTCCCAGGCCAGTCAGAACACCAAAAACTAGCATACACTTCTCCAATAACAACACTTCCAATAAAGCCCGGGTACTCTATGTCCTATTGTGTAATAATGGAGTTCCTGAGATCAAAAGTTCTGTCACTTGCAATCACTCTGTCTCATAGTATGTCATGTAGAATACACATGATTGGTTGACTTAGGAGGTCAAAGAACAAGATAGCAATAATATAAATAATGAACAGATACTTTTGCAAAAGGTTTAGGAGAGCATGTCTGTTCAATGGCAGTTAGAAATGTTTGTACAATCTCTGGATGATGTGTGTGCTCTATAACATCCTTGCAAGGAGAAACAATATAAGACATTTTAGAAAATATCCTACCAAGGATTTTTTGTTATCAACTGAAATGATCTTACTCTTGCTCCCCTTGGATGCCTGTCTTTGTAATGCAATGTGAAGTGAAAACCACAGAAACATGAATTGGTGCATAAAAGCTCCTGGCAAGACTTCACTTTTCCATTTTCTCCAATTCATCAAATCCTTCCATGGGGCTGAGCAGGATTTTCAGGAATATTCAGTATGATGTTTTCTGAACATCTGGTCGACCTCTTTGGTTGAGCGTTAAAATCAAATAACACAGCTCTGAATTTATTTGCATAAATCAGACTTGGAATTTTATATGTAGACAGAAGCTTTGACTGTCAGAGCATGAGAACATCCCTGAAGTGTTCTGGTTGACAAACCCATCATCTATTAACAACAAAGGAAATTATAAACTCTCATGGTATCTTCACAGTTAAGTGAACCAATTTTTGTAGGACTTAGAAGCTGTGCTTCTTAAGACACAGTATTTCAGACTCTAGGCTATTTTATAGACCAGGAATATTTTTAAAAAAATGAAGCTTAAATTTAACACCCTTTAACTTTGCTAAGTCAAAGTATCCAACAACTCCATCATTTTATTAAAGCAACAGACACGTTAATCATCAAAAGGGAAAGGACAAAACTCTCATAATAATAATAATAATAATAATAATAATAATAAAAATTTCAGTTATAAGCACAGCATAACATTTTCCCTGTAGACTCTTAAGTCTCATCCAATTGGCATACAAAAAATAGCATTTCTTGATGCTCCTAGATGGTGTGGTTTTATCTCTAAAATTAGTGCTAAAAGCTATGGAATTGCCTTTGCATGTTTGTTCTGTTTCTAGCTAGTAACTGTGGCTGCTTTTAAACTCGAGTCTACAGAGGCACTGAGGTCTTAGATAAGTAGAAATAATCGGCACATACACATTTTTAAAATCACAGGAAGACTATGTAAAGATCATGCTGGCTTTAGGGATCTTTGCACCCTAATTTCAACCTTTCTCCCCATTGAAAGCTCTTATTTCTTTAGGCAGCCTTTTGACACACTTGATATCAGTCACACATGGTTTGTTTCCCTTATCAGAAATATGGTCCAGTTCTTCTTTCCCAAGAAAGCTCCAGTCAGAACACAAGTGTGTCTCCTCTTTTATATAGTCCTCTCACTCCTACAAAGCAAGGAATTTGTCTATAACAAGCAATGAAGATCAGCAATCTTGCTTGGAGGATATGAATAAAATTAGCACAACTATGAAGGACTCAGAGGGTGAAGTGTTTGCTATCTGAACAAGAGAACCTGCCTTTGGTTCCTCAGCAGCCAAATAAAAGGTGGACACAGCACCAAGTGCCATAATCCTAGCAATTGCATAGAGACAGTTGGCTATCTGGAGCTCCCTAGCCAGCCTGTACAGTCAAACTGGTGAGCTTCGGATTCTAAGAGACTTTGTCTCCAAAAATAAAGTGGAGAGCAATAGAGGGAGACACCTGATGTCAGCCTCTGCCCACCATATAAATTTGGGAACATGCATGTGCATCAACACACATGTATATACTATACACAACAGAAATAAAATGAGCAGAATATGATTAATTTATAATGTGACAATTGTGTGACAGAAGCTTCTCCAGAATGGAATATTGATGGCAATATCAGGTGAGTGGTGTGTATTATTTCTCTAGTTAATACACAAGGGAAAAGAAGTCCAGCATTTAAACAATGATTTGCTTAAGGTCATGAAAACAAGGGCAGGTGAGCATAGGTTTATCTTTTCGATCTACTGTGCCTCCTCTGGACTGGACCACAAGTTACATGTGTATTATGACTGAACACAGACTACAGCTCCTACAGAAGTCATTACACTTAGTTCTTCACCTCTTGTCTGTCACCAACACACACTGTGAGGCAACAACATTTGCCAAGGTCACCAGTAATCTCCATCTTGCCAGTGCAGTGATCATTTTTTTGGCCCTTATCACTCCAGAACTTTCAGAAAATTGACACCTGAGACCAGTCTCTCCTTAGTCAAATTCATTCTTCACTTGGCTCCTGGGACTCCATGTTTCCTGCTGCTTCTCTGTAAGCTAGTGTTCTCAGCACTTCAGGATCCTTGCTGATGCTTCCCTGGGGGTGAGGCAGAATTGCAGTAGGGCTCACTTCTTAGTTCTTCTCTTCTTTCTGTTGCTTAGTTGCTCAGGAAACCTCATCCAGTCATGACTTTAACCACTAAAGACATCCTGGTGATTCTTCAAGCTCTATTATTTAGTCATATGGTCTTCTCTAAACTCCAGACTCATATCTTAATTGTCTGGGTTCTCCACTAAGTCTCCAATGTCCTGAAAGCTCTATGTCCACCTGCCCTTCTGTAGGCTTGTAGTCTCATTAAATGACCCCTGTCTTTTGAATCAATCTTGAAGAATTATTCTACAACTAACCTACTGATAAGCAAGCACTTAGTGGTGCTTTCCAAGTACAGTCTAATCAGATGCTAGTTATCGCTCCTGTCTGGAACCACTACCGCCTCTCCTCCTGGTTTCTGTAGCAGCCTGTCTCCACTCTTGTTTTCCACACTTCCTTAGTTTGGACCACACTCCAGAGGCTCATACTCCTGGCCATCACGTACACCTCTTCCCATGTATCTCCATCCTTCATGAGTCTTCCCCATGCACCACACACTTCTGGTTCTCTACAATCTGTTTATTTTTCCTTTACCTACACTTGGTCCTATCTGTTGTTGTTAAATACTTATTGATTTATTGCTCTGTCCTCTAGTATAGAGTAAGTGCCCCCCCCCAAGGGTGAAGATTTTATCTCTTCAATTTTCTTATTCTAATAAAGATACTTGGTAAGTTTTCTTAAATAATGATGAATAAATGAATACATCTCAAGATTTTGTTTTTAATTAACATATAATATTACTTCTTATTTGTGGATCAATACACCAGTAATTTCTTTTTAAAAACTGAGCTAGGCCTCGGTCTTTACTAAACAGTATATACACTAAATGACACAGTAAGGTATTATTACCATCATTTTATAGATGAGACAACAGAGATATTGTTATAGTCCAATCATTTGGAAGACAATACAACTAGCAATCAACTCTCTCATTTTTGATTCATAAAGCATTGGCATTCATTTTAACGTAGGAATGAATGTGTTGACGGGTTGCCAGAACAATTCAGTCCAACAGATTGTGTAAGACAATTGAATATTCATGTACAAAAATGCATGTAGACCCTTACTTGACATCATTCTCATTAGGTGTATGTGTATTCCAAATATATGTTCAAAAGAGTACACATCTACTCAAAATGAGCTAGAGATGCAAATATAGAAAGTAAGATTATAAAATTCTTAGGAAAAAAAGTCTAGGACTGGAAAGATAGCTCGGCAGTTCAGAGTACTGACTGCTCTTCTAGAGGTCCTGAGTTCAATTCCCAGCAACCACATGGTGGCTCACAACCATCTGTAATGGGATCCAATGCCCTCTTCTGGTGTGTCTGAGGACAGCTACAGTGTATAAAATGAATAAATCTTTTTTAAAAGAGTACAGATTCTGATAACCTTGGATTAGGTCTTTTTTCTTTCTTAGAAAAGACATATGAAGCAACAAAGATAAATAGATAAATTGGACCTCATTGAAATACGAAACCTTGTATCTTTCAGTGCAATATCAAGCAAAAGAAAACACAATCCACCAAATAAGACAGTTATGAGTAAGTTATCCCATTAGATTTAAGAATTTGGAAACACTAAGAACACTCTTACAGCCCAACGAAGATAAACAATTCAGATGAAAAAGTTAAAGAATTTTAATTCATTCGTTCCTTAAATACAAAGCAAGACATTTACACAGATCCTCCCGGGAATACTAGTCACAGTCTCTCTAGAATGGCTTCATTGAAAAAACTGGGCAGGTGCTAATTAACCTATTGGGAAACTTGAGCCCACTGCTGGCATAGAAACAAAGGAAGGAGGCGGGGGAGAAAAATGTAAAATGCAGCTATCCCCACTTCCTTAAAAAGTTAAATATGAAGTGGCCACATAATCAAGGTCTAACCAGTCTATTCAAAGATCTGTGTCCATGGTACCACTGTCTACACGAAACACCTAAAGTATCCAGATTTATCTGGACAAGGAGCTGTCTGTTCAAAGATCTGTTTCCATTGTTCAAGTGTCTACATGAAACACCTAGAGTATCCAGATTTATCTGGACAGGTTGCTGCTTTATGTTTACCTAGGCTTGAGAAAGAAACAATAAGATGTACATCCTGGGATTTCCTTTAGGTAGTGGTGAGTGGACACACTAAAAACTATTTCAGTGTGTACTTTACCGAGGGCGCTCACTGTATGTGAGTTGTATTTCCATATGCCTTTCTTTCTTTAAAAAATAAAAATAAAATCCCTGTGTTATCTTATTTTTTGAGACAGAGTTTCAAACTTAACTGGATGCTAGCTGGCCAAGGAGCCCTAGAGATACATTTGTATCTCTTCCTCAGTAGCTGGGATTACAAGCATGTACTGCCATGCTCAGTTTCATGTGTGGGTCCTGGGGATCCAACTCAGGTCTTCCAGCTCTCGCGGGTAACACACTACTGACTGAGCTGTCAGTAGAGCCACCGAGGGCTTTTAGGAAGTGTCCTGAATACAGCATATCCTGTACCTAAATGCCCTGATTTCTATCACTTTCATAAGGAAACAGTGATAATAAATATTAAAAGTGTACTTTAAACACTGTACTTACACCATGCTGCTACTGTGATCTTACACATATTTTCTCACAGAAGGATTACCAGCTTAATTTAAAAGATGAAAAAGGTGAGTTAAGTAACGGAGCACCCGAACCACCAACCAAAGGGCGAGCATAGGCTGGTCCCCCACACATATGTAGCAGATGTATAGCTCAGTGTTCATGTGCATTCTGAACAACTAGAAGCTGTCGCCTGCCTGTGGGATGTGTTCTTCTAGCTGGGCTTCCTTGCCCAGACTCATTGGGAAAGGATGCACCTATCCCTGCAGAGACTTGATGTGTCAGGGTGGAGGCCCTTCTGGGTACCCTCCACCCTCTCAGAAGAGAAGGAAAAGGGAGAACAGGGAAGGGGTAGGATTGGGGATGGCACTGGAGGAGGGCATCGATCAGGATGTAAAGTGAATAACAACAACAACAACAATAATAATAATAAAACAACCAGTGAGGGAGCATCCTGCCTTGAGCAAAGCAGACAAATGATGAACGTGTAGACAATGTTTTCCCGATCTCTGCATGTCACCCTTGAGCACGAGTGCACATTGCTCACCTCCCTCTCAGCCGAGCCCTAAGCCATCTCCTCTGCAGTGTGTTCTCATAAACAGACCTTGCTGCTAGGAGTTGTCCTTCACTGTCCTCTCAATACTTCTAAACCACGGTATGTAGAGCATTCAAAATTCTTGGTCAGTTTCATTGCCTTTTCAATATTATAGGGAGCACCTTTTTAAAAAGAGGAAATCGGGTAAGCCTTTGTTTCATTACAGAGAAAAGACTTCATCTTCTAACACTTCTGTTTTTAAAAGCTGCGATGACATGGAGCAGAAGAATGTTCTGAATAAAGCAGGTGTTTGGCAGCAGACACCATCAATTCACCACTCGTTAATCAAAATGTCGAGACTAGCATGTATGTGACTCCCAGAAAAACATCGTATCCCATTTCAGAATCTTCTTCACTTACCAATTTACATAACGATTCATGCATGGCCTTATCTAATATCTTCATTTATATAATAATTCAAACCACATGATAGCCGAACAAGAATGGCTTGTATTTCTTCCCAATGTACACAGAGTACAAATAAGCAGCCTGGCATCTTAGTAACACAAGTATGAAACAATATGCTCAGGAAGACCTTGAGCTATGGCTACCTCCTGCCAGTGTTCTGACAGAGTTTGGCTGAGAACCGTAAAATGCCACGAATACATCAAAATGCATCTGATGTTTTCATTTCCCAACAAATAAACCAGAAATTATGCTTTATAGCTCAAAAAATCATATTTCTTCAAATAAAACTTAGAAACTCACACCTGCTCATAAAAATGTCAGCTATCTGAAAAAAGCAACAAATGCTGGGGCCTGCAGAGACCCCAACAGCTGTTCACCTCACAGATGCTATGCAGAAGCCACAGATATGCCAGCCCAGGATTCAGAAGGTTCTGGAAAGCCCTCTATGTTGACTCAAAAAGACCTGATGCATTTTCTCTTTACAAGCCAAGCTGACAATAACTTTAAAAGGGAAAAAATGGCTGTCTACAAAAAGCATAAAACATACCTTAGGATCCCAATCATCTGATGAATTACCCAATTTTTGAAAGGATATGCAACCAGAACAAGGTCTCTAGAGATACCCACTATCTCTAGATACAGCTACTATTATAATAGTATTCTCCTGCTACAGTTATAAGCTAGTTACAGTTGCCAGCCCGTTGTGAGGAAGCTATAGTATCAGTTTTTTAACCCTCCACACTGATTCAAAAGAAACCTTGAAATCAAGATGCAGACACAGGTATGAACAATGTCCAGGAGCTGCTTTTCCCCTCCCACCACGTGGTTAGCAGGAATCAAACTCAGGTCCTCTGGCTGGCTGCAGGCATCTTTACTGGATGAAACATCTCACTTGTCCAAGTTCTAGTTTTCTTCCAAGTAGAAGATGAACCCCTCCCCCCAGAACTACTGTATGGAGCCCAGCAATATGAAGTAAGGAGAGTTGCAGTGTATTAATTGTGCCTGCCCAGCAATCTAATCTCAACATTGGTTCTTGGTGGTGGAGTCCAGCATTGACTCCCTAGGCCCACTCTGAGCCACATTTCTTTGCTGCTGAGCTTCTGCAGCGATGCTGGCCACTGCTGAGTGAGCTCTTTCTAGACCTTCCTCAGGGTGAACTCACACTTGAGTGCTGATCCACAAGGATGCCTTCTGCTGCCCTAGATATATATCGCTATTTCCCTGCACTATGCCACAGGACCTTCCTCTCCTATAAAACTCTACGATTAAATACGCAGTTTATCTTACGAGGACAATCTACCACTAGAGTGCACGTGAGACTGACAAAGACTCTTTTCCACCTATGCTATAGAACCCAGCAAAGTGCCTTCCGCTAAAGACGCACACTGAATATTAATGCATGTACTTATGTTCTAATTATATCAACTTCAAACCCCTATCTCCAGCTGTCTGCTCTCTCAGTTTTCTACATTTTCAGCTGGATTCTCTGGCACTCGATTTGCTTAATAACGGGAGAAAATGTTCAGGGGCAACTATGGGAAGAGGTACAGCTGGCGTTCTCAAGAGTCTCTGGGTACAAAATGTCTCAGAAGCTCTCCCTCCCTGTCTCCCTGGGTCCATCTGATTGCTGCTCCAGTACAATCCCCTTCTGATTTAGTTCCATGGCCTTCACAGACTCTACTGAGGAAAAACACCAGACCAGACCTTGGATTCTTCTGGGCAATTTCATGAAGCTTTTTCCATTGCTGATGAACATTGATATTGGGCAAAGGGAAGCAAAAACAAACAAACAAACAAACAAACACAATCCTTCTCAATGGCCAAACGCCGGATGTCAGATTCAAAGTGTGTTCGCTATGTGTGTCCAACACTGCATAGGGTCTAGAGTTATAACGTGACAAACGAACTTAGCATTCTACGATACAAAAACAGAACGTGCATCTTTACAGTCTACGAATGATAACAATTACTACTGACTTTAAAATAAGCAATCCCATATTTGTTTTCAAGCTAAGAATGTTACTTGAGAATATTCAAAAACATTTGCTAAGGGAGTGTGCGCATTGCAGGCTCCCATCAAAATCCAGCTGTCTGAATCTATGAACCGGCATTGCCCCAGCTGGGAAATTCTTCAAGTCTACACAACAAAAGCTCCTTATGTCCAGGGTAAGGGCTCATACCTAATTTAGAAACAGGGCCATTTTATCCAGAATTCAAACTCTAAATAGATTTTTTGAGTATATTATTTTTCTGAACCAACTCCACTAAACACCAAACCCAAACTCGAAGTTGAATAGAGAGAATTCGAAGTTCAAAGTCAAGGTGATTATGACTACTTCTTTATTTAAAAAAACAAAAACAAAAAATCTGCAAATTCTTCTTTAAAACAACATGAAAATACTCATGTAGATTTTTTCAGAAGGAGGTGGTTCTCACGTCTTCCCCACGTGATTTTATTTCTGTAAGGAAACGATGTATATGTTTATGTATTTACAGAGGATTAAGATATCTGAGTGACCAAAATCTGAAAGAACGCCCCTTCAATAGTTAACAGATATGTGTCTCTGAGCACCATGAGGGTCATAGTTAGTCTGCATCCATGGCATGTTCCCCCAAAACCAATTGTTCTGGATATGGGTGCTTCTCCAGGTTGTGGAGTGAAGCTGCCATTCCTACCTGCCCTTTGTTCATGTGTGTACCCTAAGACTGTTTTTACTGCCATCCAACTTTATTCTGTCTCTCTCTCTCTCTCTCTCTCTCTCTCTCTCTCTCTCTCTCTCTCTCTCTGT
>NW_021604781.1:4770964-4791667 GCF_004785775.1 Grammomys surdaster
GAGAGAGAGAGAGAGAGAGAGAGAGAGAGAGAGAGAAAGAGAAACTTTTAGAATGATGTGGACTTTTGATCTTTTTAGAGACAGAGTCTCTGTGACACCCTGGGTGCCTTGGAACTCACTGTAGACCAGGCCAACACTGAATTCTGACAATGCTCCCGCTTCAGTTTCCCAAGTGTTAAACCTGTGGGCATGTTTGTCTAATTCAAGTTATTTTAAAGAAAACCCAACAGTAACTGAGAAGCAGAAAGGTGAATCTAACAGAATTATAAGTCATCAACTTCTGAAGAGTGTGAAGGAGATTTACACCCCTCCCTTTCCTCTGAGAACACAAACCTTGTATTCAGCAGGGACAAATACAAGAAGTCCCTTGCAAAGCCACAGCGAATCACAGGATGCAGAAAACCATTTTAAATAAGTAACAGAAATAAACAGGAAACCTCCCTCAGAGCACCTGGCATCATGCTGGCGGCCTGCCTGGGCCAGCAAAGTCCTGGGGAGGTTTGTCCCAAGCACTTGAATCTCTTAGTTGGACACCTCACAGTCACCAAGCTTTACAAACAAATGGTCAAGGTGAGAGGCTAAATTTGAAATGAGATTTCAGCGTGGCTCGTTCTGAGATAAAGTAAGGTCAAATAGATATGACAGTCTACCTGCCATGTTCCCTGGCTTTAACTATTGTTCTTGGTTTCTTCCTGTGCTCAGTCAATTAGGGAGGAAAAGCATGAGGAAACCATGTTCAGGGCATCTGTTTAGGGATAAAAGGGTGTTTTCATAGAGGGACTATGGATTGATTGTCTCTTAATTTCCTGGAACATGTGTTTTAAATGTAGGCTCCTGGACCTCCATCTGGCCGATTTTCCTCACTAATTGTGTGCACTAAAAGGGCAGAGTGCTTCTTTTATGCTAAAAACCTGGTTATCAATAAAGGCACTTTGCCTACGTGTCTCCACATCAATGGTCTTACCATTCTCTTAGGAACACAGTCCTCTCTCAGCCTCTGAGGAGATGCTGTGTTGGCTGCTGCTGGGTTGCTCTGTACAACCTTTCACTCACAAAGGCTCCAGGCACCAAGTTATCCCCATGAAGCAAATTCAAATTTTGTTTTCTTCTGGTAATTTTAATCTTTGGTTGGTAGAATTCCTGGACACAAGACCCAAGCATACAGAGGACTCACAGGAGTGCTGGCAACCCATCAACGCCTGACTTACTGAGCGTTCAGACTTTGTTTGTTTATTTACTTCACCTCATTTGAGGAAAACTCACTCCTTGGTGCTTTGTGACTGGGTGGAAGGCCACCAGAAGCTCAGGTTCTCCTACTTGAATGAACTTTGGTTGGATCAAGCAAATAAAATGCATGTAACCATGACCCATTGGGATTATAAGTATTACATTTGCTGACATATGTGCTTGGTATACTGCTGGCCAAAAAAAAAAAGCAGTTATTGTAAAAATCTTTGGTGGTGTGCCTAAGAAAGTTGGGAATTTATGATTGCTTCTGGTTTAGTGTACTGCATTGTATATGTGATTTTACAGCAATGTTGTATTTTTTTATTTTAAATTTTACACATAACCACCACATACACACACACACACACACACACACACACGCACGCGCATGTATTTTATCTCATTCAAAAGGTTTTCCTTGAGAGACCATACTGATGGGTGCCTAAAAACATTTTCATAACGCTTTCTTGAGTATACTTTACAAGTATCTGTGGTCTTCATGATTGACTTTTCAGTATTCAACATACTACTGTTCTCATTGTAAAGGAATAGATAAAACTTCTAAAGAAGGGGAAAGTTTCCTTTCCAAACACGTTGCAACAATGTCACATCTCTGCTCCGTGAGGGTGGACTTTCTTTAAGATAATTAGGTCTTTCGGGGTCTAGTCTGGTGAAAAGAGTGCAGCTAATCACTGGGAATCCGAAACTGAAATCATACCAGAAGGGAGTAAGAATTATATCCCTGTATGGTTCAAAAGCTGGCAGTTCCCAGAGAAGAACGTCACACACTGGTAGGGTAAGGGAGCAAGGGAGTGATGTCACCTGAATGCAGCGTTTCAGTGTATATAAGGATGGACCTTATTTTGGCTGGACCTTAGTTAATACACTGCATGTTGTTTATTCTTCACATGCGGCCTCTCCAGGATTCTGTGGCAAGTTTCTTTCCTCCAATAAAGGATTCCTCTCTGTGTTTGTTTTTTTTTTTTTTGATGAACCAGGAGGTTCATAATCACTGTATCTGACATGTTATGAAATAGTTTCCCCTACACCAATCCTTAGAGTTCTGAGGACCCGTGGGGCAGATCAGCTGGTTAAATCTTTTGGAAGCCAGGCCTGCAGTCATATAACATTGTAGAGTCTAAAGGATTTCATATAAAATGGAGGTGTTAATGGCACTGCTCCGTACAGGCCATTAGGATGAATCAAAATGATGCAGACAGCAGGCTGGGTAGGCCCTCCTGCCCAAAGCGAGGACCAATCAGTAACTCTTGAGGGTTGTGCTAGGTTCTCTACTGGGGAAGGAAATGGTTTCGGCCAGTGGAGAAATTCATTAATCTTTTTGAGAGAAAGAGTGAGGGGAATGGCGTTCTAAGATAGATAGGACTTTGTCCCGCATCGTCTCGGCAGATTCCCAAATTTAGCCCATGATTCCCTTGGGGTCATAAGTACAGCAGGGCTGTTTCCCACATTCCCAGCTGAGGACAAGGTCACAACCAGATCTCTAGGGGCGAGGGGGCGGTGACTTAGTAGTGACCGGTGGGATCAAGCTCCGGACTGTTTGCAGTCGTTTTCCACTAACGGTCTAGAGCCTTTCATATGCAGATAATCTGTGATGCAAGAATCCAGCTCAATGCTTCTCCTCAAGAGCTCCACAGAGCAGCCACTTCATGCCACCACTTTGTTGTTGCCCTGGTGACATTTGAGAGGCCCTGGGGCGACCATGGATGACTGAGGACTCCAGAGAGCAACCGCGTGAACACAAAGGGCAAGTGTTACAATGCAGCTGTTCAGGGAAGACTCTGGAATTGGAGTTGTGCATCATGAATTAGAACTTTTCTTCTGGCTTCTCTCCCCTCCCCTGGACTCTTGTCAGTATGTTACAAACATTAATTCAGCTTTCTATGAGAAGCTGAACTAATGCATAATCAAAGAACTAAAAGAAAATTAGGCCACTTCTGGGACTATAGTAAAATCATAGGATTAGAAAGCTTCTTACAATAAACTTAAGAAGTTATTAACATGTACCAGCACATTGAAAGAATGCATGTTGGCTTATTTGTTTTTATTCACCCAGTACCTGGTACACAGGTTATCAATAAATGTTTTGAAGTTAATACATGCAGCCGCTGAGTGAGGCATTATGTTTAGCTCTCTTTTTCAATTAAGGGAACTTTTAAAACTAACTATTGGCTTTAATACCTCCTGAAAATAGATCAGGAAGTCATATTAAGTCCACCACAGTCTATTTGGCTTCAAACCTGCAAATCCAAGCAACTGCACCCAGGCTAGCAGTGAAGGGGCCTTGGGCATAGGAAGTGGGGAATCTCTGGGAACTCATGTACAGATGCTAACTCAGCAAGAGCCATTTCTATAAGCTATGGATGACCTCATGCTCATTGTGCCTGTCCATGTAAGAGTCATTCTTGAACAAAGACATTTTAAAAGTATAGATGAGTCTGGAGAGAATGCCCAAGGGTTCAGAGCACTGTTCATACAAAGCAGCCAGGTTCAGTTCCCACCATCTACAACCATCTGAAACACCAGCTTCAGGGGAGCTGATGCCCTCTTCTGGCCTCCTCAGGTACTAGGTATGCACTTAATACACAAACATACATTTGGGCAAAACACCCATACACATTTTTCTAAAAGCACAAATACAAAAATTAACAGGGACTTGTGAGGTTTATGACAGAGTAAAGAAAGAATTCACATATTAACGTGTAGATAAATCTTGACTTAAGATGAGATCACAGGGCTACGTTCAAATGAACTATCAGGATTTAAAAACATCGTAAGTTAAAAATGCATGTAATAGACCTATCCTGCCAAACATCATGCTCGTATCAAGGATACCTTAAATATGCTCAGTTACATTAGCTTCTGTTTGGGCACGATCATCTGACACAAAGTCTGTTTTATATAATGAAGTGAAAGCTACCTCATTCCTACATACAGCTGGATGTTTCAAAGAAATGGTTGATGGGAAAATGCCAAGTACCAATATGCAAAACAAACAAACAAAACCCAACAACATTGGCAATAGCCTGTTGTCAAGGACGGGTTGACTCCACACCCATGATGGTGTATGCCTGGGAGGACCAGCTCATTCATGCCTGCTGCTCAAGAGAGATCAAGAGATCTCAAGAGAGAATCAGACCACACACTACTATCTCAGAAGTCACAACTTGGAGAGTGATTTCTATTGAAGGCATGTCATCTTTGTACCAGTAGAAAGTCATTAAGCTGGGGGGTCACCCATGATCCAAATTTATTTAAAAACTGCAGGTCTCTGCTATGGGCAGAAGACAAAGTGGAAGGGCCAGACCTGTGGTTTGCCTGCTTCTCCTGTCTCAGCCTACCCACCTGCTTCTACCAGAGTTTTGGCAGTATGGAAGGATTACCGACATCACCTTTTGCCCTTCTTTACATGTACCCTGTCCTTCCTCCACAGACTATGATTTTAAGGCTCCTCTTCCACCAAATCTACTTCATCCTCAATGGCTTTCTCAATCCATGACCACGATACTCATCACTGAGGGTTAGACTTTGTGTCTTTTTCGTATTTTTATTCTCAAGCAGAGTGCAACCTATGATCTGACATGTCATACTCATTCAGTCTTTCACTTACGTTTAAGCACAACTTTTGGGGACATTTTTTCAATTGGATATCTGAGAGATGATTTGTTTAGTTAATTCCACTTAAGATGTTTCCAAGTGAATGATCTAAAATAATTTCTTCTGTTTATGTAACAAAGGATTACACACCATTTTCGACATCCTTCATCAAGTCCTGAGCCTTAAAACTAGCAAGTAAACAGTTTATGTGAAACCGAGATATAAAACAAGGTGAGCATTAAAGGCTTCTGGGAAGCCTTTAAAGTTTCTTGCTTACACTGTTGGTTTCTATTGTTTTTTCTTCTCATGTTTATACCTAGTCTATGGTTCTGTTTATCCACCCAAATTGCCTAAGATACCAGAAATTTAACTAACAGAACTGGGGAATCCCCAGCCCTCTGATCCAAATCAGCACCCTTTCTAGTCTCCAGTTCCGTGACATATTTTTCTTCATGATATTTATAACATTCACAATAATGTATTTATTATTTTTCATCTCTACCAACCAAATGGAAGCCATGTAAAAGCATTGATTGTGTCTGTTGTGCTCAACACCAAGTCGGTAGAACCTGGGGCAATGTTTCCTATCAGGTGCCTAATAAATATTTGCAGAATAAATAAAATGAATGAGAATCTTGGTATATCCTAAAAATAAAGTTATGATTTGGGAATTTTTTAAAGATATGTTGTTTTCTCTAGTTTCTTTATTATACCTAAAAATGGCCCCCAAGAAACTTTTGCATCTTAGACAGAAGATAAATGAGACACTTATTTAATTAAATGACAACCAGGGCTTGTCCATTTTCTTCACCTTGGCCTGTATGTAACAATTTCCTCCAAAGACACAGAATATTCTAAAGCAAGGTGAAGCAATCTGTCGGGAGAAGTAGACAACGCAAAAGCTTCAGGAAATTCCTGAAACTGACCAGATTAAATAGGCCCCTCCCTATGCAAGATAGTAAAGGCTTTAGAGAAACATTCTCAGGGGAGCCAAGCTACCTAGAAGCCAGAGACCAGATCAGCTGCTTGTAGGCAGCTCAAATTCCCTTAGATGCCTGGAAAATATATTCTCCAATCTGTTGAACAGTGTCTGGGTTTTATGAGCCATCACTCATGCTAAGGTGTGCTTTCGTGATGCAACCTTTGAGCCAGGCATGTTTCTATAAGTAACCTCTTATACTCCTATATGTAACCTCAGTAAAATTCATCTCATCAAGTTCGACTTTGCTGATATCAGTACTTTGATCTGCCACTGGTTCCTTATAGGGTGAGTAGATGTCTTTGTCTCCCCAGGAACAGTGTCACACAACACGTACAATAACAGTAGTTCTTTTCCTTTAGTTATAAGATGAGAAAGAGTCTAGAAGATGAAGTGGACATTGGCATAATGACACCAGTGAATCCATCAGAGCCTGGGTAGCACAAGGCATGCCAGTCATTAGATCTTGAAGATAACACAGTCAGGACCTGAGGTAGCCATTACCCTGCAGAGCCATTCCAGTCACCCCCAGAGTGAAGATAGTACCAGGCAGTCTATAAACAAAGAGACAATCAAATCACCTGGAAAAGTTTTAAAATACACATACAGCCTCCTTCTCCCATGGCCTGGATTTCAGCAAATGTTACCAACAGGTCTAGTGTGCTGTCCTGTTTGGGAGCTGTGGGGTCAATAAACAGCAACTGACTGACATGGACAGAGCTGAGCTCACATGATCAATGTGACTAGAAGAGCAAGCTTGGGGTAGAAGCTTGAATTCAAATTCCCTCTGCCATTCTCTGGCCATGGGACCTTTGGGAGTCATGTGAATTTTCTTTTCTTCCACTGTACAACTAATGTAATAGAGACCGTTGTGCCCATGTGCCCCCCCCCAAGATCTTTGTGAGAACCTGTTGATTTTTTCAGCTACTTTTCTGGTAATGAGCAAACATAGAGCTGAAAAGCACTATACAGATGTTCAGGGTCACTGTGAATCATCATCATTATTACCATAGAAACCCAAAGATGCTGAAATGCCAAGGACAGATCCTTCAGTTACGCCCTGAGTTGTCTTGAAGCAGCTGTGGCACAGGACTCTGGATGTAGTCCTCCCTTGTCTCTAGGATACCTGTGAAATGTCACGACTCCTTCAGTGCTAGAGACTAGGAATAGGGTCTGGGTCTTTGTACCCTTCAAGTCTCACAAATGTGTGTGTTGAGCAAGTCACTTGAATTCTCCAGGCCTTGACTTCTCCACTATGAAATGAGAAAGGCAATATAGAACATGCAACTATCGGGCTAGACCCCAAGCAAAGTATTTATGGCTGTCATGAAGTTGAAACTGCCCAGGGTCAGATTCTATTCACTGAGCCCATGCCCAAAGGTTGGTTGCTTTTTCTCTGTACCTCTGTCTGCACCATCAGCCTAGGAAGAAGTTTTTTTTCTAAAAGGCAGTAAAATTCTGTATGTTTTAACAGTTGTCCTGGTGGTTCCTACCAGGATGTCTGGACGCTAAATAAGAAAAGAAGGGAAATGCTTAGCATACTGTTTGACATTCAGTAGGTCACATTATAAGGTAGCTGTTAATAGAATGACGTCTGTCTTCTGTTGTTACGTATTGTAATGCTAAATACTGGCCCCCAAGATCTGGTTGCCCGCTGATGAGGAGATCCTCAGGGATCAGGATCTCCTCATCAAGTACACCAAGTGATGCTGTATGACTTTGCTTCTTAACTTAAGACTATTGGTTAAGTAAAAGTACCAACAGCCTATAGCTGGGCAGAAGAGAGGTAGGCGGAGTTTCAGTTGCTGGGGCTTGGGTCTGAGGCAGAGACCTCGAAGAGGAGAGAAAAGAGGAGAAGGGAAAAGAAAATGCCATGAGCTAGGTAGATCATGAGTGCATGGCCATGAGGGCTGGTCAATTGGAGTAAAAGCAGCCCAGATGGAACATGGCAAGTTATAACTCAGGGTTACTGACAGGGAAGTAGACATGATAGCATAGATGGTTGATATCAGCCCGGATCCAGTCTTTTAAGGCTTATTATGAGTATAAAATCGTGTGTCTTTTATTTGGGAACTGAATATCAAGGGTGGGGTAGGAACCTCCAATTATTATTTACCACAGTAGATATCACGAGTGCACACACGGATTGAGAACACAAAGCTCGTCTCGACCCCTGGTACTAAGCTGGGGAAGCTGGCATGCCTCTAGGGACAGCCTGAGGCACAGAGACAGATGGAGCCATGAAAGTCAATCATTAGATCCAAGCATGAGTCCAGGAGACCTTCCAACAGCGCTCCTATGGTTCAGTTTGTAAGTAACGACAGTGCTGCTATGACCGTCTAATTTACTACAGACTTACTACATACCTCATCCAGAACATCAAACTTGTTAGAGATGTTCTAGGAAGCAGCCATTTCGTACTTCCCTTGTGCTCTGAACTAGATCCACAAAAGCCACGGTCACTAGTGTCTCTTCATGGAGCGTGCCCACCTGAGGGACAGGGTCCTCGTGTCAGGAAGGTCGGCTTTCTAGTAACGTCTACAGTAAGCTAGCTAGATCTGCCTGCTTATTTCTGTGACTATTCAGAGGCATTTAGATATGTTCTTAGATGATACAGGCCAAGAATAAACATAACACTCTTATTTTTAAAGATATTTTTATTCTTATTTTATATGGGTATGAATATTTTGCCTGCTTATATGTACATTACCATGTGCATACAGCCAGAAGAGGGCATCAGATCCTCTGGGACTGGAGTTATAGACAGCTGTGAGCCACCACACGGGTGCTGGGAACCCAGGTCCTCCCCCTGTGAGAGCAGCCAGTGCTCTAACCACTGAGCCATCTCTTCAGTCCATGCTCTTATTTTTCTTAATTGGCCAGAAATAATCATATTTTATATATATATATATATATAAAATATATATATATATTTATATATATATATATTCAGCAAACAAGTAGTTCTAGGTGTAGCTCCTGTTGGTAAAGGGAGATTTTACCTATGTAACATGTGAGATCTGACTCCACCAATACTCTTTCCAGGGGCAGACAGACGGGCACTATGACAAAATCAAATGTTGGCAAAGAGATCCAGAAAGTCTCTGGTGACAAATGAGAGGCTTTTTATTGCTGCTGCTAATTTCCTTTTCTTGGTAAGAAAACCACAGGTGAATGCTGCACAGGAAGTAGATTTAATGGCTTAAATAGAAGTGATTTAATGAATTAATCTGTTATGGGCATTGTAAAAATAAGTAAATATTTAATCAAGGACCAGCTTAATTAAGAAGGTTCAAAACATTTATCGAAGAGTCTAGCATGCCAAGGGTTGTGCTTTGTCTCAATTTCCTGACATACTTTAAGCCACGTAACTTAAAAACAGAAATTTAAACATTTGCTTCAACGTATGTAATTAATAAACTATAGTCATTATAACCCCGTGACAATCAAGGGTAATGTTAGTGTCTCATTACATTATGACAATGACTTAGCAAACACTAAAATGGAACAAACACCCTTTTGAAGGTGAATTTACAAAAGGCCGGTTCTGTAAGAGCCTGGTTTCCACTGAGTGCATAACTATTTATCATGTAAGACCTTGTGCAAAATTAAAATGGGAGTTATCTTTATGAGTTTCAAAATGTTAATGCCAGAACATTGAGCTAAGTGGTGGGGACTGTGCGTGTGCTTGGGACAGGAAGGCGGGATTACAGATTTCTGCACCGGAAGCACGCCCCTGAGGCTATGCAGCCCTGTATAACTACAGTGCAGGACCTGTGGGTACAAGCATGTTGGGAAGCAGAGAATAATTTTCAGGAGTGGGTTTTCTCCTTCCGCCGTGCGGCTTCGGCAGATTGAACTCAGGTCCTCAGAATTGGCACCAGGTGCCTTGGCCTCTGAGCCCTGCCGCCCGTTTGTTGTACAGATTTTGGCGGTGCGTTCAGGCCCTGGACTCTGGCATCTTCTCTCCACATTTCTCCTCTGCTTCTGGCAGATGTAGTTCCAGTTCTAGGAGGTACCTGTTGTGCGATTCTGCTGCTGTGTGCTGAAAGTCTGAAACTGCCCGGGCGAGATTTCACGGCCCGCCCGAGTTATCTCCTACGCCTTTCCCTACTCTCATCCATCCACAAACCAGAGGGACTGAGAGAATAGATGACGTGTAATTAGCACTTCAGCCCAGCTACACGGCTTCACTGAAAAGCTAAACGGGACCATAGAGACTGTCTAGTTCAACATCTCTCTTATTTTAACCCCATTTTCATCCAACTCCACGTAAGCCAAGGCCATGCGAACAACTTCTGGCTCTATCGTCCCAAAGTCGATGGTAAGTATTACAAACAAATCAAAACTGATCCTGTCTCAAAAAGACAGAATTAGCATAACCAATGAACATGTTAGAATGCCAATGGATCCGACTCGAATGCTGCCGGCCATGCTAACAACATACTGACTAAAGCTCTGTGAGAATAAGGAAAGTCAAAGGTCCTAACTCTTGGAAGCTCCTAATGAGACTCACGCATAAACGCAGATTAGTTCAGAACGGAAAGAACTGGTGGCCTATGGTTAGTGCCAAAAGATCTTTTTATCACCAAGCTCTTATGTCTCTGGCACACATGATACCTCAGATACACCTTTCCTTAAACTAACATGTAGTGTTTATTGGAAGCCAGACGTGGGACTATATCTTTTTCATAGATAACTCAGTTGTCATGATAACACAGATGCATGTACTATGCTTAGCCACTCTTTTGAAGCCAAGGAAACTTAAGAACACTGAGGTGAATTTTGACCCCAAATCTACAGCTTAACTAGCAGAATTAAGATTCAAACTCAGACACACTAGAGCTTCCAAGATGAGGCGTTTTCTATGCTTTGTTTGTTTGTTTGTGTTTAGGAGGGATGATTGCAAAGGCAGAGGTTGCAAGGGCTAAGGGTAGGTATGAGGGGACAGAGAGACTCGTGGGATTGGGGTGTATGATGCAAACTCACAAAGCATCAATAAAAACTTAAAAAAAAAGATTCAAACTCAGGTCATCTTAGTGCCGCCAGTTGCAAGAAGAAAATGGTTCTGTGCCAGGTTCTACCAAGACTCTCCAACTTAGTACTGTTGTTAGCGAATGTGCTTGTTTTTTATGGCTTCCTCTAGATCAGTGGTTCCCAGCCTTCCTAACGTCATGACCCTTTAATTCTTCATGTGGCGAACCCCAACCCTAAGATTGTTTTTGCTGCTGCTTCATAACTAATTTTGCTACTGAATCATAAAGCAAATATCTGTGTTTTCTGATGGTCTTAGGCCATTCTTCAAGGGAGTCACAACCCTCCGATTGAGAACCAGTGTTCTAATTGTCCTTATTCATTTAATTCCATGCAGGAAGAGGGAGCGACGTATGAAGACACCCCATATGCCGTGATGCAATCATGATATATTCTATTGTGAAATATAACCGCAGCTCAGAACCATGCTGTCCTGAGGATTTATCGTGGCTAAAATGTGACTGAGAAAAGATCTGGCCGAGACCGTGAGCTGAAGCAGCCCAGTTCGCAGAGGCAATACTGAGCGGTTGCTGCATGGTCAGTACTGTCCTTTGCAGTTTCTGCAAGCTCATTCCACTTAGGGCCAAAAATGTGAGGAAGGTGACTTAAGCAGCAGAGTGACATTTATGTGCAAAGAAACAACTAATAGAACGAGGCTCGTATCCTGTCAGTCTGTCCCCACGTGCTTTGATGAGGATGTTCCTTTGTTCTAATACTTATTGGCTGACTGTAAAAGTGACACACAAGTTTGTCCTTCAGCTTTGCTGGCTGAATAAACCTCAAGAATGCTGTGATGCCTTCCAAGCTGCTTTTATTAGCATTGTGTAATTTCTCACACTTGAACAAGGACAGAGTAGAAATTTCCCAGTGGATGAATCCCCAGAAAACCACAAGGCCACCAGGCAGATTTCTGTTGATGATCGTGTTTGTCGTAAAATTTTAAAGGCACGAAGGGGAAAGCGTGAGTTCTGAGGCTACATGATGCATAGCACAGGGCACATCAGAGGGTTGTCTGGAGGAACTTCAGAGAAATGACCAGCAGTCAAAATGGCCTTTCTCTACTCTGGTTGCAGGAGTACATTGTTCACTCCAAGATCTAGCCTGAGGATGGCAGTCAAACTAGTCCAAGTTTAAGCTAATCTCCTTGCAGACACAAAACTTTAGGCTCTTGGCTGCCTCGTTTCCTTTGTGAAATTTCATCCTAATCAACATGTGTGTAGGTAAAATATAAGTTATAATGTCAGTTACTGGATGCAATACAGAAAAAGTCAATATACAGAAGCTTTCCAACTGAACTTCCACTTGAACTATTGGAACTATGCTTACGTAGCATAGAACTCTTATTCTGTTTTATATAGGGACCTTACAAATTACAGTAACCAGAGAAGGCGCTGTTCAAGACAGGGTTTCTCTGTGTAGCCCAGAAACCCTAGAACTTACTTTGTAGATCAGGTTGGCCCACTCAAACTCAGCTATCCACCCTCCTTTACCTCCCAAGTGCTTGAGTTAAAGGTGTGCACCATACATGCCTGGCTCCTCCTGAATATTTTTTAAAATGATTGCTTAAAATATTTTGGTTTTTATTATGTAATACAAAATTTAAATTAAAACCACGTTTTATTATTGAGGAATATATTACTACACTTATGAACAATTCTAGTGTCAAAGGACTATATCTCTCATAAAAGAATACACACTTACAATATCTTGCTGAAAGAAAGAAGAATTTGAGACAATATTGCTAATGTTCTAGTGCACCTAAGAAAGCATTGCTCATGCATATTCATTTTCTAACTGTTCTGTTCTATATAAGGAAAGTCCTAGAATGGCCCCGCCCCTAATTTATATTCTCTTCTTAAGCAGAGTTCCACAGTTTTATGGAGTCTTTAGATATTGGTAACTCTGAACCCCATTCCTTTAGTTCTGATTTTCACCTCAAAGCTGTGTTTGTAACCCAACTCTTCGGTTTTTGCACGTCTGACAGGCATTTCAGAGTTCATGCTGCTGACACGTGACAGAGAACTCTTCATTCTTCCTCCTGCTACGCCCTCCCGCCGGTGGTTCCACTTCAGGCAACAGTGGCTCCCTCTAGTACCTGTTCTAACATAACCCTACCGTTCCTTGTCTCCAGCAACTGTAGGTCAACTGTGGTGTCTCCACCACTGAGGCCATTTGATATGTCCCTCCCTTTTTAGCACCTCTTTCTGTCCTCTCCACCCCCATTCATGCTTAGCGCGTGCCTTAGCTGCACCATTGTTGGTGCAAACTTATTTGGTCTTACCCCTTTGTTTGTAAAGTCCATTTTAGATGTAAATCCAAGCTTTCCCTGGCTGAAAGCCCACCCTAAGCCTATAACTTAATCCTGGCTATGAGTCCGACATCATTTCTTGTCATTAACTTGCTTTTTCTATTTTTTTAAAAAAAATTATCATTATTCAGCCACTACTGACTTCTTCGTTTGCTTGTGCTAGCTCTATAATAGGTTAAACTCACCCCACTTAAGCAAAACTTTGCTTCTGTGCTTACAACAGAATTTGACTATCTTTTAGCCACAATGCAACTGAGGTCAGTTTTTTTTCTTCAGATTTTGATATATATTTACATATATACAATGAAAAGTCTTAGGGATGGAGATCCAATCTTAACGTAAAATTCATTCAAGATTCATATGTATGTAATACATGTCATCTAAATAAAATTGTATTCAATATGTTTAATAATTTCATGCTGGATAAAAAGTCTATGCATCACAGCCAAAAGGGTTCCAGAATCTTCCATCCTGTGGGATACTCAGGGAGCTGTCAGGGCCACACATTTGATTGCAGTGCATTCCTTGAGGACAGGGTGGCTGGCTCTACCTGTGGCCTTCTGTTAATATTTTTTTGTTTGCTTGCTTGCTTTAAGTTCAGAGTTTGGAGCATTTCAGATTTTGAATTTTTGGGATAGGTCTGCTTGTTTTGAATGGTGCTATATTGAGCCCCACACTTCATGAGTTAATTATTATTCATGAGTTATATTAAGGGAACTTAATAGAAATCAGTGGTTCTCAGCCCCAGCCAGCTTGTACACTATCCCACATCTGAAGTAGAGGATCAAGGAGGGGCTTGGTACTGCTGCTCTGGTAGGCTGTGCTGATCCTGAGGGCAGTGAAGGTTAAGAACTCCAATCTAGGTGAAAAGCCCTGCTTAGATTTGGCCATTTGACTTGGATTGTGGCTGTTACTATTAAGCATATTTCAGTGCTGTCCCGGCAGTGTCAGCAAACACAAAACCCTGTGAGAGCAGCATAACTGATGCTGGCATCAGAAGCAGCCTAGAGCCTCCAAATCTAATGAAGACATCACCCTAAGTGACAAGGACCTGTGCATGTGATTACATCATGGCCAGAATAAAAGGCAGAGCCCCCTGACCCCCTTCCCCCCTTCCCCCCTTTTCCCCTTTCTCCTCCTCTTCCTCCTCCTCCTCCTCTTCCTCCTCCTCCTTCTTCTTCTTCACCCCTTTCATCTTTTTCTCGTCTCCCCTTCTTCTCTCCCTGGAGCTGTGCTGGCCTGGTGCGATCTGCCTGGATGCAAGTGCCATTCTAACATAACAACTGTTCCTTATGCCAAAGTGATAGAACGCAAAATAGCAGAACATGACAAGGATCTGCCAGGACCATCCGGTCCTTGTGACGTCACCGCACACAGATCTTAATAAGGAACATTTGATGGACTACTCTTTATTCTCCGACCTGCTTTGCACTGAAGTCCCAGTCTCTGCTTACGTCATATGCTAGAATGCTGCTCTTGACTTTGAGCCTCGAGGAACCTGTCTTAACAAGAACTCAGGGAAACGTGGTGGGAAACTTAAGTTTCTAACATAGCTGAAACTTTTCAGTGTTTTAACTTAGTATATTTTTTGGCAGCAGTTTAATTTCCTGTGGCTCAGAGAAATGATTTAACGTGAGATGATTTGTTAAAAAAAAGATCAAAGACTTGGTATCAATTAACCTACAAGCTACCTAAACATTGCTCCGCAAGTAAAAGGGAGTCAAACAAACTGAGGGACTTCCAGTCTGAAGGGGAAGGAAGCTGTGGACAAGCCACTGGGATTTTCCTTAATCATTAACATTTGAAAAGAAGCCCATAAGGAATGCCAGAGGGCAATGGGTGTGCTTCAGCCTAAAGAACTTAATGATTTAGGCACAGAGAATTCCCAGGGGCTGATTGGAGAACTGGGGACACCGAAGGACCTGTCATTCACCAACCTAGAAAAAAATGGTAGTTCATTTAGAGTTTACAGCTGCCCTTGCTCTAGTGATGGGTGGGGTGAACACCTACAGGCCCCAACAAGCAAGACGTATGACTACTGATTTGTTTCAAATGTCTATAAGCTAATATACTAACCATTACAATGGGATGGTCTGAGGACAAGTTGGTTAGGTGCACAGGGTTATCCTTGCTTGTCCAGGAGAGAAGTAGCAGATTTGCAGGTACTTTTTGCTAAGGTTTGAGGTCCAGCTGCAGAAATAGAATATCTCAGTCAGTCTCCATGTTTTCTCAAAGCCTAAGATATGGGCATATCCTCTAACATTTAATGATCTGAATTTGAATCCTGCTTTGGATAAACCAGCCTCATCTTTTGGGAAATAAGACAATTATTACCACAGGAATAATGATTATGGAGGTGACAGATGAGAAAGACTCTTGCTGGCCCCATGGGAATTAGAATCCTGGCGGAGAGGAAGCCTGTCTACTGGGAGCTCACTCATTCAGATGCTACAGTCCACAGAACGGCAAGCCCCAGAAGGACACTTGCTGCCTTCTTTGACAGGAACTCGCTGGTATCACTCTGGGCCTTTCAATACTTGCTTCGCTTACGTCACTTCAATCTATGTTAAGAAATGTATTTTTCTCATTATGTATGATCATATGGTACAGAAAGCCATAGGCTTTGCTATGCTTATACTTGTGTTAGGTCTCAAACTCAGGACAAGTGGCTGAGGCTCCTATTAACATATCAAAGCTGATGATGGCCACCAACTTCTCCCAGTATCCTTCGGTCCCTACCTGATTCCAATAAAACCCAGACATTTTGGGGTACGTGGTCCTTTATTCTCTTGGCCTCTTGGCCTCTGGCTCTCCCCTCTCGATTCTCCTCTTCCCACATGACCCTGTTCAGCCAGCAGGTCATGTTCACTCTGGACTCTTCCAGATGCCTTTCTCTGCTTGTGTTCTTTCTTAATATCTACAATAAGAACTGCAACCTCATACAAGGAATCATGCCCTCCTTTAATTTCTTGTTCTCATTGAGTTGTACTTTTTTTTTTTTTTTGCCTTTCTGTTGAATTGACTAGACATTTCATAAAAACGCAGAGTTAGAACATGGACTTCCAGCACCTTCGGGGCACTCTGGCTGGGCTCTCAGCACTGGTCCTCTAGGTTAAAGGAGAAAAGTCTAGCAAGCTAAAGAGAAGCCTGCACAAAACTTTTATTTGATAGAAAAGAAAATAAAGGAAACAAAATCCCAAACAAACAAGACTGAGGTCCTACAGAATCCCCTCCACCCCCAGAGCACATGTTCTTGGGGACACACCCCTCTAGATCACTATTCTGATACTTCGAACTGAGTCTTATAAAGATGACTTTCACGAACAGAGAGCCCTTTCCCCTGGAATTGATGCCAACATTAATAACTTAAGTATTTCAGTGTCTTGTGGCCAAAGTCCCATATTTTAGCCACTTTAGCAAGAAAACCCAAGAAAATCAATTTGCATCTAAAAGCTCCTTCATGGGGTTGGCTTGGTTTTGTGGCAAGCGGCCCGGCAGCTTGGAGAAGCAGGAGTTGAAGTCCACTCTACAGAGAATTGTTTGGTCCTAGTTGAATAACCTTCTGGCATTTGCTGTTAGCAGAACAGTAAGAAGATTACGGGTAAGCAGATATTAATATTCTGATTAAACATTTTTAAAACCTCATACCACCATTTTGAAAAAAGTAATTGTGCTGCTCCAAGCAAACCTTCTTACACTTAACATTCTGAAGCTACGTTTAGCCTTCACATCTAACTTCACATGCTTGGTCTTAGAAATCTCTACCGATACTTGCCTCCACAGTCCTAACCACAACGTCTAAGATGCATGTGAAATATTTACAAAGCTCTTTCACGTCCAAGCTCCCTTTTTGGAAAGGTTGTGGTCATCTTTGGTTTCAGCTATGAAAACCTAGCACAGTCTTGGCAACCCTCCGAGGGAGCCTTGTTTCCGATGAACCACTGACTTAACAAACTCCACAGGATTAAACAACAGACACCACCAGAGTCCTTTGCAATAAGAATTCTTAAGTTAGGAAGCAGCAAGCTCACTTGTCCACAGAAGCCTCCTGACATCATCCATCCTACAGATTCTATAATGTAACATAATATGAAAACAAGCTGCATGCTCGCAGGGGCGGGATGGGATGGGTTGTGTTCTTAACTATTACACACTGGGGTCTACCATGTGTCTACAGGTCTTTAAAGATCAACAGTCAAAATTACTGGGTGACCACAATTTATTTCTGGGTCCTGACTAAAAACTCTGTTTTTTTCCTTGGGTGTTTACTAAAATGGAGCCACTGTGCTGGAGAGAAAATGCCAGTAAACATTACTGCGTTACTACACTGTCAGAATCATTCGCAATGCCTTCCTTCTGAGTTAGTTTGATAAATGTTCTGTTCAAAGTGACCTGGGCTAGGGCATCTCACCCAGAATTCTTTAAGCCACAGGGGGAATGTGGTGGCCTGGCTCTTGCCGGTGGGGGTGGGGGGAGGGCAAGACAGGACGGGCAGATTTGTTCTGCAGGTTAAATAGAGGAAAGGAGGAGCTCAAAGGTCAAGTCTCTTTCCCCTGTGACATCCTTTCCTTCTTCCAGGCTTTATTACCTTCCCTTCTAGAATTCTCTTCCACTCCAACGGAAGATAAGCTCAGAAAACAAGACAAGATCATCTCAGAAACCTTTCCTGTCACACCTCTCGCAATTCCTGAAGCATCTTCTGGCAGCCCCCTCACCAGGCAAAGGAGGCCTCTGCCCCTGAGCCTGCCGGTGGATTCAGTGATTTTGTCTTACTGGACAGGTGTAATGCAGGGACTTCTGGGGTGCGGAGCCCAGACCACTCACTGTGCTTGTGGCCCCATCAGGGCTTGTGGCCCCCTGCAAAACTGACACACACCTGAGGCCACAGCACACAGGCTGGGTGTGGGTTAAAGAAGCAAACTTTCTTAAGAACTCCTAGGAATAATCAGTTCTCTTCCTTCGACCCTGGGGCAATGGATTCCTAAGTCTTTTTCTGGCAGTTCCTACGTGGTCGCTTAGGATCCCGAAGGCATCGGGGTGGTGGATGGTTGATTGCTTTCAGCAACTGTTCACCTGTCTCCCTCCAAACTTCTAGTCTCTACCGCTACCTTAAGCTCTTGCCGGGGTCGCGCCGCCCTCACCAGCACTCAGGAGGACGAGCCACGTGGAAATGCCAATCTGGGACCCAGCCACAGCTACCTTTGCACTCGCCCGAGTGGAGGAGGACCCTGTCCGCGCACAGCCCAGCTGTCAGGCATTGTGCCCGATCTGGCTTGTAGGATCCCACACCCAGGACCCCGGGACACCGACCTGCCAGCCGCCGCTCGCGGACGTTCCTCCACAGCAGATCCCAGGCTCTGGCGCTGGAGTCCCGCAGCTGCTCGCTTAGCGATCTCCGGAGAGGCGCGTACACCGCTCTGCGTGGGCTGCTCATCTTAGACGAGTCCTCATACCGCGGGGCAGCCTGACCGCCGCCACTCGCACCGCCACGGGCGTTGGGACGCTCGGCCACGCGGGACCCGGTGTGCCCGCCAGGCGCCCTGCGAGGCGGCCTCTGTGCTCTGCCAGCCCCTCTCCCTTCTCCTGCTGTGTCCTCCCTCTTTCCTTCCCTCCCTCCCGGCTCCTCCCTGCACCCTAGCCCAGGCTGACAGCCCGCTCCAGGTCGTTTGCTCTCATCCCTAAGTTAGGGACTGTGCCATTGCTCTCTGTTTCCTGGTTTTCCGCATCGCTTACCAACTCCACTCTGACACAAGAGCTTTGATACAGCAGCAGTCAGTGCCCAAGACTCTCAAGAGTTCAGAATTTAAATCACTTGCACTAAGCCAAGCTGACCTTCTGGGGGTTTTACACATGTGTGTCTTTGAGTTATGCAGTCCCTTCCTGGTTCCAACAACATGAAAGAATTTTCAGAGTACAATCTACACTGACCGTGCAGTGTACTGGGGAGCCCTTATATCTGTATGCCACCAAAGAAATGGGAATTACAAGGAGGAAAATGGCAACTAGAAGAACCTTCAGTACACTAACCAAAAGTATACAGTATACCAGAATCAGACATAACACTGAATCCTGCATGAAATGAGAGAGAATGAATTGTGTTGGTTTTAAACAAACACACTGTGGTCTTTAAGAAAACGATCATTTCTTTGCTTCTCCATGAGGTGAGGAATGACCAAGCTTTTCAAACTTTTTATTTAAGAAGGCAAAGACAAGCCAGGCTGGCTCACACCTGTAATCCCATCATTCAGAGGGCTGAGGCAGGAGAATTTCCTAGAGTATGTGAGGCCAGCCTGGGCTATAAAGTGAAATGTCTTAAAACAAAACAATCACAAATAAATAATAAATAAACAAGTAATAAACAAATAAAAGATAGATAGATAAAAACTAAAATATTTTTTAAAATCAAAGGCAAGGACCAGACTACTTCAACCCCATCCTCCGGGGGATTGTCTTGCAATTTACAAGGTGTTATCTGTAAAGTGTTTTTAAGGGTGTCAGAGAACTTATGACACAGTTTGATGTAAGCCAACGACATGATCAGTGCCGTCACATAAAATTTGCTGTAATTTCAAAAGAGGATTCCCAGTTCTGCTTGGTTATTTTGAGAGAGGGTCTCACACCATAGCCTATGCTGACCTCTCAAATTCCCAGCAGTCTTGCCCAAACCTCTCATTAGCAGGATTGCGGTATACTCCGCCACACCTGGCCAGAGAACACTTGCAGTTGTTCGTCTCTCCCCTTTCTTCTTAAATGTCTCTCCACCTGTCTGACAGACTGTTTATTTCTGCTCTAGATGTCCCATGTGAAGTTTAAAAACTCAAGAAAACTATTCGACCCTTCTGTTTTATTAATCGCTATCGGTTTAGAGCTATCCACTGCTGACCTCCGCTGCAGTCTACGGCTTAGAGCTATCCACTGCTGACCTCCGCTGTAGTCTACAGCAATCTATTGCGGTCCTAGAGATACGGGAGAGGAACCATTGTAAAGATGCTCCTTATCACCACATTGTGTTGTCATTGACATGAAAATGTCTACAGTTGAGGCACATCTCAGAATGAGCTAGAAAGCATTGCCGAGCATTTTTGCATGGTCTTGGTAAACCTTTGAAGTTATCTGTTATGAAGCAATAAGGCACGGCTTAGAAGTGGACTTGAACTTACAGCAGTCAGTTACAGACTGATCCTGATGGCCTTCTAGACCCTGTCAAACACTTCTGATTACATCCTGTGTTTTGTATGCTTATAAGGAGTGGCTAACTGTGCATCTTACAGTTGTATCTATAAGGTATAAAACAAAGTGAGCAAAGATTACAGCCCCAGAGAAGCTGTTGTTTGACTTTCAAAAGATCCCAGTTGAACTGGAGGCAGTAGACCAACTCTTTCCCTCCCTCCCTCCCTCCCTCCCTCATCTCTCGCTCTCTCTCTGTCTCTCTCTGTCTCTGTCTGTCTCTCTCTCACACACACACATACACAGACACACACACACACACAGAGAGAGAGAGAGAGAGAGAGAGAGAGAGAGAGAGAGAGAGAGAGAGAGA
>NW_021604781.1:4791677-4828667 GCF_004785775.1 Grammomys surdaster
AGAGAGAGAGAGAGAGAGAGAGAGAGAGAGAGAGAGAGAGAGAGAGAACAGTGCTACAGACAGCCAAGTGATTTCAGTAATCAACAAGCTTCAAGAAGCCTGAACCCCAATTGCTTTTTTTCATCTGAATAAGCATTTCTGTGCTAAGATACTCTGCCTTAGGAGTTCTTCTTCAGCTGTGAACATGAACATAGATTCTGGCACTGCAGACTTTAGCTAGTTCTGGCTGTTGGATGATTGTGAACTTGGGGCTGTCACAGAGAAGCCAGATGATCTGTTCAGAACAGGTGCTACCCAAGCATCTTGTGGCACACAGCACACACAGCCCTGCAGGACCAGCTGGTAGTGCTGCTGGAGGAAGTCCCGGAGCTCAGAGCCACACAGTGTTACCCAGGTCCACTCTCATCCTCCATCAGATCTGTTTCCAAGCCTTCCCCTCTCATGGGGACCTCCATCTGTAGCAAGCTGGTGAAAATAAAATGTCACCTGCTTCAGGTACCTCCCATCATGCTGACTATCGCATCAGAAGAGAGGGGCTGCACCTGCCCACGATCCATTTTCTGGTCTGTGCTCTGCACTTGGCCCTGTCTGGTGTCTTGGAAAATCTGTGGGTTTTGTTATTTCTTGTAGCAAGTCTTCCTCTCTGCAGGTTTAACCCCCAACTGCCATCCTTCTTTAACTGAAGCCAAAACCCAATCAAAGCATCCATAGAAAAGCACAGTACCACTGCTCCCTTTCTCTCGGAACAAAAGGCCTCCCTCATCAGCACCACATTCTTTCCCCCACTAAATCTCTAAGTACCCTGTTCACATCCCCTCTAATGGTCAGCTTGGTCCGTCTATTGTTGCCCCTTCTGGAGCATCTGGGGCTGCTGGATGCTGAGCATCCCCTTCCTCCTGGCAGGATCTCATCACACTCCAACATGGTCGTGTAGACACTACCTTCTTACATAAGACCCCATATGGCTAGTACCCTCCCCTCCTCTCCTCTCCTTTCCTCTCTTCTCCTCTTACCATTCAGGTTGTATCTAAGGAATGGGGCTATGTGGAGGGAGACAAAACAGGGAGGTGGCAATAATAAGCAACACCTCTCTTTCCCTCCAATGACAAGGAGGAAACTCTGATGGTCTGCAGGCTGCCTCTCCCCCATCCCCTCTTGGTTCCTTGCTCACTGCTCTGAGCCACACAGGAGGAAACTGTGCAGAGAGGCACAGCTGCCCAGAGGCATCTGAGTGAGTGTAGACACACCAAGGGTGGGTGGCCAACGCCTGTGGCCAGGTTAACTTTCTTAAGAACACTTGCTATTTTGTTAATTGTCCCGCTCCAGGGAGGATATGGCAGTGGGGCCACCATGTTTTCTCATTCACTGGAGCACCCTCCTGAACAGCCCCTGACAGTCATGTTCAGTTAACTTGCATAAAGCACATGGCTGGTTATACTTTGGGAGTCTTATGTGATCTACTTTCCTAACAGATATATCTAATTGTGTCCTCTGGATCTGACCATTTATTTGCGTCTCTTGTGCTAACCAACTAAAGCTGCCAGTGTCTGAGAGAGAATTCTAGCAAGCATGCTGGGCCTCCGAAAGTCTTTTCCTGACTCTCTATCTCTTTAGTAAACTGGTCTTGTTTAGGTTTTTCTCTTTCTCCTCAAAACTGCAGCATAATGAGAGCCACATTTTGGGAGTGCTTGTTCTCTCTCCACCTCATGATTTTAGGAGTAACCCTAATTGGATGTCTTTACACTGTTGCTTTGGGTATTGCTTTTCTGGTTTTGAGACAATGTCTCATGTCTTCCAGAATGACCTCAAACTTACTATGCATCCAAAGCTCACTTTGAACCTCTGATTCTCCTGCCTCTGCCACCCGAGTGCTAGATTACACATATGCAGTAGCACACTTGGCTGATGCAGTGCTGGAGGCGGGGGTTGAACCCAGGACCCTGCACACAAGGGGCAAAATACTCTACCAACTGAGCGACACCTCTAGCCCCCTTTCTATATTTTTCTTGTGTGCTTCTGGGAATGAACATTACCAAATGAGAGAGATTGAGTCAGTGTCTCACAGATTATTGAAGATGTCATTCTCTGCAATCATCTTGACAACCCTGTGACATTCTTCACTCTGCCTACCTCATACGGGTTGTGTAAATTTAACTCAGCACACAGCTTGCTGTATTATGTTGATATAAGGAAATTGACCCCTTGGTATTCCTCTAGTCTGCTATGACAGCCCCAATATAGAGCAGTTTCAGGTTTCAGTACTTTGTGGGGTACTCAGATAGGGCAATGAATACCAGTGGTGTGGACACCAGCCTACCCTGGAGTACAGGATCAGAAGGAACTTGCAGGGAGTCACTGACTGACTGGTTTTGTGAGCTTGACAAATTACCTCTTTTTTCATTTATCCAATCTCAGCACCTATAAAATGAGGATGATTGTAACTTTAATTCTTTCAAATACCTATTTTTAATGACAGTTTTTAAATGCCTTAACCTCCCTTGTAGCCCACCACCCACCAGAAATAGAGGAAAAGAAAGGATACGGGGGGGACCTATTTCTCTTTAGAAATAGTTCCTTGGAGCAGCTCCCCTCTGTGTTGTCTGTAAATCAGCAGTTCAGTTTACAGGTCTGCAGCAGCAGTTTGGTAGAGTCAGGATAGCAAAGATGAATCAGCAGTGGTGGTACTACCTAGCAGAGACAGCCAGGCCTCAGCCTCGGCTCCAGTCAGCAGGATGAATGAGAAGTTCTCGGCTGTGCCTCTCTCAGGAAAGTGAAGATCAGCGAAGCTGCGAGACCCACCAGCATTGCACAGCGAGCTCTATAAGCAAGCCCAGCTCAGCTTCTGTCACTATCCATCAAGCCCCATTTATACCCTGCAAACAGCACGTGTCCTCCACAGGTCTTTTCTCAGCTGACATCACTCTGCCGATCACCCCAAGTCCACAGAAGCAGCAAGAAACTGCAGCACATCACCAGAATTTTTTTGTGAGTTTTTCTCTATGGAGTCCCAACAAATGCAGCTCAACTACACAATGTAAGGCAGATCAATACATCCGTGTCGTTAGCGAAGAATCCTTCATCACGTGCCCTTTCACATGCTTGCTTTAGCAGAACAGCCTTTCACATGTGTCAGCAAAACGTTCCTTCACGTTTTTGCTCCAGCAAAACACCATCCAACCAACTTTCCAAAGAACCCTTAAGTTTCCGCTTCAGGTGATAACGTTGTTTCCTTCATGAAGTTTTTTGACAAGGTTAAAATGAAATGACATATGCAAATTCTGATGACTCTCAAATAATTAATATTTACTGACGGACAGCTTCTATCATCACTATCACCACCACCACCTCCATCACCTCCATCACCATCATCATTTTATGTAAGCCAGTTTCTTGTGAGCATTTCTTAGGAGATCTTGGCTCAGCTGAGTCTGAATAACATTCTGCTAACTAAGGTTCAAACTTCAGCCGCAAGTGACAGGTAGGGAAGTTAAGAGCCACATAACCTCCCTAACCTGGGTTCCCTATGGGTCACATGTAGAGAAGAATATTCTCTTCTCCTCATAATGACAAAAGACAAATGATAAGGAGGAGTGTTTTATAGATTCCAAGTGCCACCCAGGGGAAAGGTGCTGTAGTCCAGGTGTCGGGTAGAATTCTGCATCAGAGGCATCTGAATGCTTACAAATATTCAGTGGGGACCTCTGTCCTCACATGGCATAGCGTCCCTTCCATGGCCCTGGTTCCAGCTGCTGAGAGGCTTTAAGGTCAGTCAAGTCCTTTAATGGAACAAACATACTCTGGGTATTGCTTCTTTCTTTCTTTATCATATAAACACTCAAAGACATGACACTGGCAAAGAAGGTGGTTTAGAGACGCTGTCTGTCCTCCTCAAGTCTGTCGGAGGACTCACTCAGCACCCGTGAGCTTCTCCAGAGCTCATGATGTGACGCTCATAACCACCAGAGACTCAGTCCCTCTAACTGAATAGATCTGTGCAAGTTCAGAAGCTGGGGGACAATACATCATGGCCACTGAAGAAATATTGTCTTTAAGGGTAAATCCATTTCATTTTTAAGCCATCTGGATCGGACTTGTATGAAATCTGTCAGTGACCCATAAAAATGACCACTTACATAAAACTGTCTTGAGTGGAGATAGCTCAATGCAAGGATTGCTTCACTGATCCCAGGCCCTCTCGTCCTTAATATTTTTCAGATACAATAAAGACTGATGAAAGGCCAGGGTTCTGTGCTATCAACACACTGTGACATTTGTTACTAACAGAACTCACAGAGTATACATAATACCACAAAATGTATTTCAATTTATGATGGCTTAAAAATTTGATTCTCAACACAGAGTTCCCAATTTTTTCTTTAAGAAAATTAGTTGAAAAGTACTTTTTTAAAATGTTGATCAGGTTCTTCCTTTTTTTTTTTTTAATGCTCTGTGGTAGCATGGTAAGAACAAAGGAAATTACCACAGTTATTTTTAGAGCAGTGAAAATTACTCTAATTATTTCATGTATAGTTTTCTCTGCCTTCATGAACATGTTTTCCTTACACGTGAGAAAGTAAACTATTAATATATTGTTAGATTGTCTGTACTCCAGTGACCATCTGTTATTGATAATTTTATATTTTTGGCATTTGTTTTTTTTTTAAATATTTTGTAGCTAGGTAGTGGTGGTGCACACCTTTAGTCCCAGCACTCAGGAGGCAGAGGCAGGCAGATCTCTGAGTTTGAGGACAGCTTGGTCTACAGAGTAACTTCCAGGACCACCAGAGTGATATGGAGAAACACTGTCTCAAAAACCAAATGTGTGTGTGTGTGTGTGTCTGTGTGCACGCGCACATGCGTGTGTATGTTATTATATATGTATATATTATATACATCTACATATATTACAGTTATTATTTAGAATAAAAACATGAAACATTGGTTAGGGAAATATTGTAAAACCAAACTCAACTTTTGGCATCCTGGGAAGTCATTCTGGGTTGGCTTTTTTATTGATACCTGTATTTATTAATACAACAGGGTCCCACTTACATCTGCCTTTACATTTCTAATGCTTGAACAACAACAACAACAACAACAACAACAACAACAACAGGTTGTTGAATGCAAGAGTCTCAGCGTTCCTATCTCTGCTTTCTCATCTGCCGCCCTTCCCCATTACCAAGCTAAGAGCCATCACCTTGGATTTTGGGGTAAACCTCACTAACTCTAAACTGACCCGAGCCCATGGGGGACTCTGTCCTGCTTTCTTCCCCCATCTTCCCTGAATTACTCTTTCACTCTATCAGAATTCCCAGGGGTTAGGGACTTTCACGCTAGGGCGTGGTTTGGTGTAGAACAGATGCCCAATAAGCACACCTGACCAATCAGTGAGCTACGCATTATGTTCCCAGAGGGGACACACTATAGCTGGACATTCTCAGGGCTGCCTGACTCTGTTCTGTACCTTCTGAGCTTGGGTCCTCCCACTCACAGCTCTGAGAACTCTATTTCCACCTCACCTACTCATTCCGGAGACGTTTGTCAAGCTAAGTCACCACCCAACCTGCTCTGTTCCCGAGATCTTGAGCCTTTATTTCAGCTTCTCTGGGGACCTTGGGTCCTTCTACCATTCCTCATCTTGCCGCGTGCTCTTTACTGGACCAGCCCTCTGTTGTGGGCCACACCCTCCCTTCCTGAAGCCAGGCTTTCTCCCACTGCCCCATTACTTATGAACAAATTTATTTTAGTTCCTACTGTAGAGAGAATCTCTAGCGTACTGTATAGCTGCAGCACCTGCCAATCAAATGCTGATTGGCCTTTAAGCCTAGGCAGGAAATAGAAGGCAGGACGTGTGGTAGGGAGATAGGATCCTGGGATAGACAATAGGTGGAGGATTTGCCTGAGACCCTGGAGGAAGACAGAAGCATAGCTCTATGTGGAGGTAACCATCCACGTGGCAGAACTTAGATGAAAATAAACAGGATGATTAACTTAGGAGCTAATTGGGGAACCAACTAAAGCTTCTTGCCAAGGTGGGTCTTTTGCAAATATATTTTTGAGTCTCAGCGTAGTTATTCTGGGAGCTTGGTTGGGGCTGGGAGGAAAAACTCACACTTAACGCCCTGCTTTTCCCATTGCTGTCTGGCAATTCCTTATCTTCACCCTCACACCCGCGTCACACACCACCAGTCCTGGAACTCTGTAGCCATGACACAGTGCTGGTGGAGCCTGCTGCCCCAGGCTCAGGTGTAGCTGTTTGCAGCTTGTGTGGTCCCTGTTCTCCAGCACTGTCCTCAATAGCACTGTGAGGACCCCCTCACTCTCCCGCAAGACTCACATAGCCTGTTTTCAGTCACCCTCACTATCATTGCCTGTCTGCTACTTTATAGAGACAACCAACGAGCTGGTAGTTCTTTCAAAGAATCGCAACCTCTTTACACAAGTGGCTCTGCACTGGTTACTCCTGCTCAGGACTCAACTGACTCTTTCCTTTGCGAAGGTGTAGCCATGCTCTATAAAGCAATAGTTCTAGCCCTCTATTGACATGTGATTTCCTCCAATGGCTATCTCCCAAGGGAGATGTACGATGTCTGATATATGATGAACCATTTTCCTTTATCCTTGGTTTTGCTTTCTATGGTTTTAGTTACTCATGGTCAGTCACGAACTGAAACTATTCAATGTAAACTTGGCAAGTAAGTGACGAGGTTCTCGTCTGGGACGTCCATCATCCTCTGCCCCGTGAATCCACACCGTATATGCTATTCACCTGCTAATTGCTTAGTGCTCATCTCAGCTATTAGATGGTGTGGTGGTGTCCCAGGGCCTGTGGTCAAGTATCTCTTCTATGTGAGCCTGGCAGCCTCACATCGCAATACCTAACGACTATGATCTACCTCACGTTGTGTTGTCATCTAAGCATGTTACCATGAACTCATTGTGACAACGGCAAGTACAGTCGAACAAGGTTCTGAAACATACACAGGAGAGAGGCCACACAATTTACATAACCTTTATTATAACACATTGTTAATATACACACGTGTGTGTGTATTTAGGTCTTATTTATTCATGTCTTCAGCCTAGTGGTAGGAGCGTTGGCATGTATTTCCCACGGAAAGCAGGGCACTCTATGTTATATGTGTCCAATATATAATCAACTGATGAATTGGAAAAGTTGGGCAATAGAGTGAGTGTGGGACGCTGTTGTTCCCTGCTCAAATGTTGAAGAACTGAACAAGGCATCAAAAGGACAGAAATCAGTGAAGGTGCCAAAGACATGTAAATTTTATATTACAACTGATCGAATAACCAAAAACTGGAAGGGCATTTCAGAACAGCAATGCATTGTTGGGGAGTGTGGTGAGTAATGTTTTGAAGTATTTAATCAGGTTGGTCCTTCAAAGAATTAGAAATTTCTCCTCACTAGAATCTATATTTCATATTTCAAAAGCTAATCTTGTCAGAAATCAAGCCTGTCTCTCCCTGAAAGCCAGATCTGGAGTCTGGAGTTTCCTGTGTGAAGTTGGAACGTGGGAGTCAACAGTAACTTAAACATGAAAATTAACTGGGTAATGTTTGACATGTGAGAGAGTTCTGTGGCTTTGAAGTATCTGAATGAGAGTGCAATATTTAAAATATAGCGCCTCATCTAAGAACAAAATCTAGTATTCTTTTGGGCGAGGCTCGTGTGGGTCTCAAGGAGAGTATGCTAATAGAAGAATGTTTTTTAAAGGAAGAGAAGAAAAGCCGGAGAGGTGTGAACAGTTTACAGGGAAGGAGAGGGACAGTGGGCTCTCCATGCACTGTACCTGGGGCTGGCCCAGGAGTGGGCCTGCAGGGTCAGGAGAGACGTGGCTATGTTTCGTAAAAATTCTGGAGTAAGACCATCTGAGCACCTCCCACTTCAGGGAGAGGTGACACCAAATTAAGTTGATGATGAGGGTCCACTGACCTCACCCAGAAAAGACCTTATTTCCCTGGAGTGAGGCAGGAGGATGGACAGAAAGGGAGAGCCGGTCTAAGTGAGAGGACAGGAGGAGATGGAGGATTCTACTAGAAAAAGCTAGGGAGCACGGTGGCTGAGAGGAGGCGTCCAGGAAGGGTTGTATCAGTGAAAGGGAAAAATGGGCAAAGGGAAGAAAACTGTAAAGCTACACTCCTGGAACACATTGAAAGGACATAGCTGGCAGCTCCATGTCTCTGCACTGTTGGGAGGTCAGACCCTGGGTGTTGGGTTAAATGGCTCGGGGTACAGGATGACCTCAGCTGGGACCCAAGGAAGACAAGGCAGAGTTTAAATGCCTGGTTTCTTCTGTCTCCTCATCCTTAGATCAGCAAGACTTGTTGGCTACTGGGGAGTCTAGATAGGTCATGGGAGACAAACAGAGTCAGCAACAGTGTAACAATCCTCTACCTCAGAACCAGCTAAGAGCACATCACACCGACTAAGACCCTCCCTCCCCCAACGTGGGAGCTACAGTGCCCACCCAGAGTAGTCTGAGCAACAGAACACCTTGGTTTGCCTGTCCACTATGCGTCAGAATCTGTGTCTTGGCGCAACTATGAAAAATACTAGTTCCCACCTAGGTAAGAAGCGTCCTTGCCTATGAGAGCCTCAACTGTTTTCCTAGTTTTTCTTCTATGGTTTTGAATTAGTTCATTTTTAGCAGCACCTCGATGTTACTTAATGAACGTCTTTATTACAGGTGATACAATTTTCATCTATTACTTGTTCGATTTCAGCAAGTTTTGGACGCTCTTCTCTAGAAGCTTCCCTCACAGGGCTATGGTTGTACTCCTTGCCCATGGTTTCCTTTTCCAGCTACATGTTCCAAACATAGTGTCTAATTCGTAAATTCAACTTCATCAGAGGTACATATGAATAGGTCAACACACAGATATAGGATCTGAATATATGCCTGAAGTTTTAGGAATCCACTAGATGTATTAGAAAATAGTCCCACGGACAGGGGTAGGAGAAACAAGCATACACGGCCTCTTTCTAGGTGAGATGTTACCCAGACTGATGCAATAGTGTTCAGTGAGTGCATAGCTACATAATTCACAGGTTTGTACCACTTTGTTACACCCATTAAGAGCGCTTCCATATGAGAATTCCTGACGTGATCTGGTAGCCAACTCAAGAAATATGGGATAGAGTTCTGCTGTAGATCTTGGTGGGATTTCTAAATGTTTTCTGAGGCTGATAGCAGGTGTTCATTTGAGGTGACACAATTTCCCTGTGCTTAATCTGGAAATAATGGGCTTTCAGAGCAGGACTGCATCCAAAACCTTAAATGTATTCTACTAAAAACTATGTCTTAGAATAAGTCCTCCGTCTGTGACTAACAGGAAGTTACAAATCTTATTCTAGTGGGGCCATAAAAACTTAACCAGGCAGCTCTTTCTGCTGTAGATTTCAATTTCTCTTTTTGACTTCCTAAGCACCTGCCTTGCTGTCTGCCCACCTCCCCCCGCCCCACCCCACATCCTCTCCCTCCTCGCTCTGTTTCCTTGTCCCCATCTACTCCTGTCGGACGATGCTGAAGGCTCTACCTTTCGCTTGCTTAGCCTTTTAAACACCTGTGGCTCGGTAACAAGGACGGTATTGTCTGGCTGTTTTGCTCAGCAATAAGTTGACTTACCTGTCAAGATAAACCCCACAGTTCATATTACTGGATCTCTGGACTAACATCATATAAGGAAGGACTCTCCCACTGTTGTGTGTATTTCATAAGTCTTCAACATGGATCCCTTTTCATATTTCAGCAGCTCATGAGAGGAGCTTAGTGGTGCAGGCCCAAAGGTGAACGCACTGTTATGAAAACTAACTCTTGGGATGCAAGCTTAACGCTTATTTAATATTTAGATATAAATATTAATTTATTTTTATTTTATGTGTATGTGTGTTTTACCTGTGCTTATGGATTTTTACACATTGCAGTGTTCATGTGGGCCAGAAGAGGGCATTGGATCCCCCTGGAAGTGGATTTACAAAACATTGTGAACTGCTATGTGGGTGCTGTGAACTGAACCTGGGTCCCTGGCAAGAGCAGCCGGTGCTCCTAACCGCTGCACTGTCTCTCCAGTTCCTGAAAGTCTCTTTTCCACAAGGGACTTTTAGTGGTTATGATAAGAGGTTGCTGGTGCCTGGTACAAGATTATTACTTAAGTCTTCCGAGTCTGCTTTAAGAAGCACATTGGAATTTGCATACAGCTATCTGAAGTAATGGCGGCAGTAACAGCAGGCACATTTGCCACCCTCCTGTCACCATGGCAATGATACGTTGAGACTTGGGAGAAAAACACACTTTTCATCAGGCCCAAGATGGTCCACACCACAGTCCAAAGGACTTAATTTCTGACCATTTTTCCTTTATAAACATATGCTATACATAAAAAGATGAATGTTTCCAGCTCTCTTTGGATCTTTTGAAAATTTACTATTGTAAATATATAGTATATATATAGGTGAAAATGTCAAGCTATGCTTTTAAGCCTGAAAACAACTCTCTGCCTTAAACAATTAATCAATGCCACCTAAAAGGTGATTTCCATTAAATTCAGTCTACAAGAGCTGTGTTTCAGTAAACTACCGTAGTTATTGATAAGGTTTCAAAAGATCCCTTTCCAAAGATGGACAGTGTTTAAAATGAAAGAACTCAGAGAGGAAAACCAGTAACCTTTGTCTCATGCATTAAGAACCTTTCTTCATGATTTGGTTGTCTGGAGAGTTTTCCTGTTAAATTTCCTTTCACGTGGTTGCTTCTGCTCTTGTCTAAGGTCAGGTGACAGCTGGCCACCTGTCTAATAAGCTTTTACCTTGTTATATATAACGTAAATCAATTAGAGAGCGTTTGGGAGCTCACTCTGTTCTTCTTTCTCATTGAAGGTGATTTCCCCCAGCCTGACGTCAGTACTTTAGTGGAACGCGGTAGGTATTTCATGTCAAGCTACACTTAAGAGGGTTTGCTGTTTTCTGTGGCTTTAAGAATAACATTACCTCTTGCACAGTAGGAGGCGATCCTGTCACTTCAGATATATAGCCCTTAGGGAAGGAGGCCGAAGACAGCTGTGAGAAAGCACCTCCCCTTCCTGATAACAAGGTCTGGGGTTTCCTTTTCCACCTCCTCCTGTGTGGTGCTGCAGGCAGCTCTCTCTCTACTTCAAACACTTAGGAGAGTAGTCACATGGCTCATATCTGCTCCCACTTCCGCCTAGGACTCCCTGACAGCTCTTTTTAGTGTGTCTCCAGCTGTGCAGCATGGAATGACCCTTCCTCCCCAGCCTAGCACAGCTTCTGTAACATAAGCGAGGTTCGATGAAATGTTGTTTGCGAACTGCAGATAAATCTCGTGTATGGGACCATTCATCTTTGTGTACCTCGTATGCACCCGATACCGTGGGAGGCAGCAAGCAACTTGGCGGTACTGATGTAACCCAGCCTTTCTTGCTGGGCTTTTATACAGAAAAAGAAATCATGGAGACTAGGAGGGAACACATTTATCCTGTTTCCTCTTTACTGTTTTGAGAAGGAAGCGACGGCTAAAACAACAGGCAGGAAAGGCCACGGGAACCTCACGCACAGTAAATGTTTATTAGATGTCCAAGCTATCCTGGGTTCACCACATGGTTCTGGGGATAGCAACAGAAGTATTAAGGAACCCGTGTTGTGAAAAGTCTTAAGAGAAGAGCAAGAAAGCTTTGGTAATGAGAGCCATTCTGGACAGAAATTCGGCAGAGGCTGTGAACAGAGAAGGCAGCCCGCCAGCCTCGCAGGAGGAATGTGTGGGTTAGCAGACAAGAAACACCCCAGTCTCCACCTGGAGGCTCTTCTGGTCCGTTTTCTAACGCTGCAATGGTGCCATAGGCTGGAGGAGTTATAAAGAAAATAGAGTTTTTTTACAGTCTGGTGGTTACAAAGTCCAAGGTGAGGAGTCTGTGTCTTGTGGGCGTACTTGCTGATGAGTTTCAAGATGGCCTAAGCATCAAATGGTGAAAGGGGTCCAGATGGTGAGACAAGAGTCAAACTGGCCTTTGTAACAGGGTTACTTTGGGAGTAAACCCATTAATCCTTGCACAACAAAGTTCTCATGGCCTAATGACCTCTTAAAGGGCCAGTGTGGTCTCAGCTCTTATTACCTAACAATAGGAATGAACTTTCCACATGAATTTGGTGGGAATCTTTAAACCACAGAAGCTCCTGAATGTTCTGTTAGAGTTGTTATTGATTCCATACCAATGCGCGCACACACACACACACACCTATACACACACACACACACCTATACACACACACACACACACCTATACACACACACAGGCACAGATAGACTGAGACACACACACACCCCACAGAGAGACACAGACAGATAGACACACAGAATCACCCCCTCACACACAGAGAGACACAGACAGACAGACAGACAGACACACACATACCACAGAGAGACACACAAAATTACACACACACACTCGCACACATCATAGACGGGGACAGATAGACAGAGAGACCAAGACACATACATATACACACACACACACCACAGAGAGAACACAGACACACAGAATTACACACACACATACCATAGAGAGATATAGACAGACAGACACACAGAATTACACACATATAGAAAGGCATAGATAGACACAAACACACACACACACACACACACACACACACACACCTACCCAGAGCAAATGGCAGCTTAATGCCAAGCTCTCTGCCCAGCAGGGCTGGGATATAATGGTGCTGCCAGACACAGGACACCCGATTTAACTGGAATCTACAGTAAATAAATAATCGTTCACTTTAAGCATCCACACCAAGTTTGTACTGACATTCTGCATTTTCATCTGACAGTGCTGAAATGGAGGGGCACCTTTGCTTCCTCTCAGCTGCACAGTCTTGAAGGACTTTCCTCCGTGTCTACTAGTGTCTGAAAACACTGAGCTGCTTGGCAGGCACTCTGTTGTTTTTCCCTGCTGCAGATGCAGATGCAGATGCAGATGCAGATGCAGATGCAGATGCAGATGCAATTCTACTCACTTTATCTCTATAGCTAAAATAAAGTTAGCCTTTGGCAATGAAAACACATGTCTCTCTCACTAAAGTTTTCTTCGTTTAAATACCTTCAAGAATCATTTTTATTCTGTTTCAGTATACCACACACACACACACACACACACACACACACACACACACACACACACCTACTCCAATTAAGCCTGCATGTTCGAGGAAGTTTTCTAAATGGGTAGGCATTCATCTATCCTGAGCAGTTAATGGTCTGGAAACAAATGTAACTGTTGAAAGCAAATGGAAACAACCTGTGGACAGGATTAGACCTCCGGTCTGCTGTCACTACTTTCAGCTTGTTCGGGAGTGAACAACAGTTCACTCCTTTAAGTCCTTCTGTATGAGAAATGGAAGGATCATACAATTTTTAAAATGTATGCATATATTCATAAAGACTTGTATGTCCAGCATATATGGCTTATTTAAGGATTTTTATAAAAGAAGATGGTAGTCACTTGCCTTTCTTTGAATGTCCCTCGTCATTAAGGGAGCAGAGAATCCTTGTGCTTGGCCTATAGCCATCGCTCAGTAAATATTTGTTAGATGATTTAAGTTATTGATAGACTCATAATTTTACATTTCCCCCATGTTTTTAGTTCAAGATTGAGAAGATAAACTGTCAGAATACACGATGCCACATACGTGTCTCTGTTCTTGCTCAGATGAGCGCTGCCAGGCTAGCGCTGCTTCCTGAGTTGCTTCTAAGTCACTGTTTCCTGAGAGTTTCTGGTCTTGTCTGTAAAACAGGCGTAATAATCTTCTCTCACCTCTCGGGATTATGAGACTAAATAAGCTTATATTGACAAAGTGACTGGAACAGGACCTGGCACAGGTACCTGTCAACCAAGTCAGATCTTTTGCATTAATTTAAGGCTAATAACTATGCTTACCACTTTGGACTCTCCTGGAAGTAAGAAATGAATTTGAGTATTGTGGGATGCTTTTTCTGAATTTCAAATGACAATGTCACATCACTGGTTTGAATAGCTGGAAATAATGTTTGTTTGTTTGCTTAGTTTCAGAAAAGCAGCAAGAATTAAAACAGCATGAAAAATTGCTAATACTATTTCAGCTAAATTTGAATTTCAGCTGCTGAGTCATCCTTAGCTGCATTTGGGATGAAGGCCAGACTGGTTTTCATCCTGGAATTTATATCAGAAAGGCACCAACAAATCAACACATAGTCAAAACCTTTAGATACACTTAACTACCAATTATTTATTTATTATTATATATTCAATTGTGGTGGTTTGAATGAAAATGGCCCCCATAGGCTCACAGGGAGTGGCACTTTTAGAAAGTGTGGCCTTGTTGGAGGAGGTGTGTCACTGGGGGAGGAGAGGACTTTTCGGTTTCAGAAGCTCAACCTAGGCTCAGCGGCTTTTTCTTCCTGCTGCCAGCCTGAGATTTACGACTGAGGATGTAGAACTCTCAGCTGTCCCTCCAGCACCGTGTCTGCCTGTGTACTTCTCACTGTGTTGATAATGGACTACACTCTGAACTGTAAGCCAGGCCCAATTAAATATTTTCCTTTATAAGAGTTGTTATGGTCATGGCGTCTCTTCACAGCAACGGAAACCCTAGAAGTTGGTACCAGGGACTGAGGCATTGCTGTGATAGGCTGGATCCTGTTTTTGTTTGGAGGAATGTGGACTTTGAGACTTTGAATTAGAAAAGCAGCAGGGTCCTTTAAGGAGAATAGAAGGAGCCATTCTAGTAGGTGCATGGCAGAAAGACAGTGGTGCTGATGGCGATTTGAACTGTGGGGGGCCTGAGAAGAAAAATATGTATAGGCCTGAGATTCAATTGGAAAACTGTGGATTAACAACTTTGGTAAAAGACATTTCCAAACAGCCTAGCCCTGACTGTGTTGTGTGGCTATTAGTGGCCGGTCTTTTGCAGATCTATAGTGAAAAAGAGCAAACTGAGCGAGGGAAAATATACAGCTGGAGGAGAAAAGGAACACCAGGAAGTGTAAACAGTTTAAAGGGAAGCCAGACACTAAGTGGAGTAAAAGGAGCGGTGGCCTCGGCAAGACCCCACCCAGCCAAGCTTCTGACTTGTAAAAAGGAATTAAAGAAAACTTTAGATCCAGGCGTGGCGGTGATGCACACCTTTAATCCCAGCACTTAGAAGTTAGAGGCCAGAAGATCTCTAGGTACAGAGTCAGCCTAGTTTACAGAGAAAATTCCAGGACAGCCAAACTTAAGCAAGGAAGGAAAGCATGGAGAACAGATTGAATTGTATGATTGAATTGAAATTGAACGAGGGGCCATGATCCAACCCCAGCAAGCAGCAGAACTTGGCAGCTTCTCCCTTAGAATCAAGGATCCAGGAAATGGGCTATGGACTCTCCCTCCATGACTAAGGAAAGCTGCTGAGGACAGGCGCGTGTCAGGGGTGTCCCCGCATGGAGGTCTAAAGAGGTCATGGTGTGAAGCTGTGAAAGTGGAGTCTGGATTGCCTTGGAGACCCCAAGATGTTGGAGATGCCAGGGCCATGGGATATCTGGCCAAAGCGAGTTGCTACCAGGGAGCGGAACCAGCCCAAGAGAAAGTAGTGTGCTGTAATCAACTAAGCTAAAAGCCGTTGGAGATCTGAAGAGCGCTATGACTGTAGATGTGGTAATACAGAGTTTGGAGTTTGCCCGGCTGATTTCAGTCTTGCTCTGGTCCAGTATTTCCTCACTGTGTTCCTTTCCTCCCTTTCAGAATGGCAATGTATATCCCATGCCATTATACGTTGGAAGTATGTGATCTTCTTTCTCCTTATTTTGATTTTACAGGGGTGAGAGTTAAGAGACTGTCATGAGTTTCAGAAGAGACTTCGGACTCTTAAAAAGTGTTGAGACTGTGATAGACTCTGGGGACTTTTGAAGTTGGACTAAATGCAGTTTTGCAGTGTCATATAGCTACAGGTCTGTGGGGGCCATGGAGTGGGATGTAGTAGTTCAGATGAAAATTGCTCCCATAGGCTCAGAGGGAGTGGCATTATTAGGAGGTATGACCTTGTTGGAATAGGTGTGGTTTTGTTAAGTGTATCTATCACTGGGGTTGGGCTTTGGGGTTTCATGATCTCGGCCTAGGCCCACTAGCTCACTCTTCTGTCTGAGGATACAGATGTAGAACCCTTAGGCCCTATGTAGCACTAAGTCTACTTACACACTGCCATGTTTCCCACCATAATGACAGCAGACTGAACCTCCAAACTGTAAGCCAGCCCCAATTAAATGTTTCCCTTCATAAGAGTTGCTGTGGTCATGGTATCTCTTCAAACGTGATATCTTAAACTATTACAAGAATAATTCTAAAGAAACAGTTTCATATAAATATCTGTTCAAAAGTTTCACTCCATGTCTAGATAAACTGGTCATGAAATATGATAACCACTATCAGATGGCTCCCCAACAGGAGGGTTTCTGACATCTCCCTTCTTCAGCGGCAGTGCCCCTGGCATCTGAGCAAGGGCATTTTGCAGTGCTGCCAAAGCTTGTCCGGGAGCTCTGGCATCTGAGTGTGCACTACGGAAAAAGCAAGCCTCCTCCTTTCCCATATCTGCTTGGATTCTTCATCTGTTAATTCTTCCACCCTTCCTGGAAAGCTAACAAGCATTCTCCTTGTGTCTGTATTTCCCACAGTGTTAACTTTAGACTGTTCTTGTTAAGAATTTCATGCAAATTCTTTATTATCTTTTTGAAGCTTCAAATGTTCTTTTTCATCACAAAGTCTGAAGTAAAGAAAATGTCGGCGTTTGGAAGAGAAACAAAATGTCACTTCCATAATCACACTTGATTTATGGAATTATTTATGTGAAAAGAAACTAGACACTAATAGAAACAAAGGTGCGTGCCTCTGTTGGTCTTGAGCTTTTGACTGGTCATATATCAAATATAAAAGGTGGCAGATGTTTCTGAGATAGGGTCTTTTGTTTTACGTTTCTGTGAGCCTTAGCTGGAATTTGAACAGAAATAAACTTCTTATGACTACAACATCTCAATTTTCAGCCTGGAAATGGAAAATATCAGTAGTATACAAATTTAAGTCTAAAATGGGACCTCCACTGTGAAAATATATTTGAAACCATACAATTTCTGTCCTGTGTCTCTTTGCAAAGGAAGAAAACATTGAGGGACAGTGAGTTTGAGGGGCTGACCTGACATCATGTGGCTCCCCAGTGGTAGCCAAGGATGAGAACTCAGGGGTCAGGGACCACTCTACCTCAGCATCCGTTGTGCTGTTGAAGGCTGTCTTCTTCTTTCAAGCACCTCTTTCTTTTAAGATAACCTCATCAGATAAATCCCCCCAAACAAAGGTTAGTTAGTGATTCTGCAACAGTTGGAGGTGAAGTGGGTGAGGGGTGGTCAGAGTGGAGCATTAGATAAGAAGAAGAAGGACCACTGGAAAGTCTGGTGTGTCTGAAAGGCCACAAGGAGTTCATTCCAAATGGATCACTCATCAGAAGTCAGAGACTGAGTCAAGAGGGACTCATGGGAAAAAGCTAGATATGACCGTGGTTAATTTTCCCACATATATCCTTTAAGTACGCCTACGTATGTGCATGAATGAACCATTATTAATTCTTGTCTGTGTTCACCCAATGGGCATTCTGTTGTTGAAGTACAGTCATGGAGTGGTAATGTTTTGCACTAAAATTTCTATTTGACTCATTCCCTTGAACTTGTTTCACAATTCAGAATAAAAATGACATCAGGAAGGCAATCTTGTGTGCCTTCTAAATAAATGACTTTCTCTTGTCTGAACTTCTATTGTTAAAAAAAAAATACCATAAACCTACCCTTTGTTAGGGGGCTGCAGCAATGACTCAACGGGCTTCTTATGTGATCCTTTCAAATGGCATCGTCTAGGAGAATCAGAGTTTCCATTAAGCTCCGTGTACAGAGGACACCGTGACAGCAGAGCGCAACCCATGACGCCGTGACCTAGTGATAGCTTGTGGGAGAAAACTGTAGAACTAAGAATAAGTCACAGCGCTGAAGGGGCTAGAGACAAAAAGACTGCTAAGGCAATCTTTCGGTGCTTTCCTGGACGGTCCAATAGGCAGACATCACGAGATTCAGAGATTACGGAAGCCCACAAGCTCTTCCTTGTCAGGGTCAGGGCTCGAGGGCTCGAGGGCTGCAGGGCTGATGTGCTTTTCTCATAGCTGCAGAGACCAGCAGGACCCACAGCTCAGGGTGCATCCTGCATCCTTATAAACACCCGAGTCCTCCTTCAGACTCGCTTTCTTTCATCTTTTGACCATGGAACAGCTCCTAGCTAAATTCGGCAATGGAAATGTTCAGATGCTTGTCCCACAAGTAATTTTTTCATCTCTTTCTTGCTGAAAAACTGTAATATTCAAAGGCTCTTTGTAGAAGAGTCGTGATTCTAAACCCAAGGACAATGGCAAGTGGTTGTTAATGCATGTGTTTGCAGCTTCCTTTGTCCCCACTGACAAAACCTGAGTGGGGAAATGGTCCCTGTTACCTTTGGAGTTCTTCAGTTCTAGACTTGGTAGCTGACAACTTTAAAGCAAACTTATTCTATAAATTTGTCAGACTTTATCATCAGCTTAAGCACAGTGATGCATTATTTCTGAATTAGATTAAAAACATAAATATTGGGCTGGAGAGTTGACTCAGTAGTTAGGGGTGTGTACTGTTCTTTCGGAGAACCCAAGTTCAGTTCCCAGCAGTCACGTTGGCTGGTTCAAAGCCATCTGTAACTCTAGTTCCAGGTAGATCTTACGCCTTCTTCTGGTCTTGGTGGGCACTGTACTCATATGCATATACCCACACACCTCTCATATACACATATGCATAATTAAAATAAAATCATGTATAGGCAGAGAGAGTCTAAACAGCATTCCAAGGTTCCATGTTAGACATAAAATAAACTGCTTATTTTATCAAAGTATACCGTTAGAACTACACAGAAGCCTACACAGGGCCAGGAAATGTCTGTAAAGTATGTCTGACACATGAAGAACCCCCTCAACTCAACAACAAAATCACCCCCAAAACAAAAAGACTTAATAAACATTCATGTGGAGCAGGGATTCTCAACCTTCCTAACGCTGTAACCCTTTAATACAGTTCCTCATGCTGTGGGGAACCTCCAACCACAGAATTATTTGTATTGCTGATTCATAACTGTAATTTTGCTACTGTCATAAATCATAATACAGATATCTGATATGTGACCCCTGTGAAAGGGCTGCTTGACCCCCAAAGGGGTCTCAGCCAGAAGCTTGAGAGATGCTGATCTAGAGAAGTGTAAATGGCCAACAAGTACACAAAAAAGATGTTTAACATCGCTACCGCTACAAAAATTCAGGTAAAAACCAGAATGAGCTCATGCACTCAACTGCTATCATTCAAAACAGAAAATGGTAAGTGTTGGTGAGGATGTGATGTACATGGAATCCTATGCATGCATAGTGAGAGTGTAAAATGGTTTAGTCACTATGAAAATCAGTAAAGACCCCCTCCCCAACGTGGATTCACAACACATATGATCTAGCAGTTCCACCCCTGGGCTTGTACCTAAACTAACTCTGCTATGGTAAGGTTTTCTTGAGCAGAGGACGACACGCTGAGCTGGGAAAGGCTTGGTTCCATTTCACTTGAACACTATTTATTGGGATTTAGTGCCATGCTCTATGCTAAGGGCCAAGGATGTTAAGAGAATACGATAAGGAACTTAAACCCAAGGACATGACTCCTAAAGGCACATTATTTGTCTATGACAAATGCTATGATAAGTCTGTGCATGACAACGAAGGCAGGATCTTTTAGTTGTTGTTATTAAAACTTTTTATTGTATGTATATGAGTGCTTGGTTGTTCTCTCCCTCTCTCTCTCTCTCTCTCTCTCTCTCTCTCTCTCTCTCTCTCTCTCCTTCCCTTCCCCAATCTGTGTTACAGTTTAGCTTATTTATGTAAAATGTGGAAAGTGCTTCTATCATGGCAGGCACACAATTTCAAGTTCCAACATCATCTCGGGCTTATTTATTGAGTCAGGGCCTAGCTATATACTCCTAGCTACCTTTGAACTTACTGTGTAGATCAAAGTGGCCTTGAACTTGCAGTGAGCCTCCTCCCTGCCTTTGGTATTAAAGGCATGGCCCTGGTGCCCATCCATCATATGTATTTTCTTTGTGCGGTATGCTCTGTTCGATAAGAGTATTCGTAAACAGGAGACTAGTCCCTACTGCTCCTGAAGTTGAGAAATGCAATGTGAGGCAGAGGCAAGAGAGGGTCAGGGAAGCAGACAATGAAAGCATAATGCCGCCATGGAAGAAATAATACATTTTCAGAGAGACATGAACTAAATTCTAAAGAATGAATAAGCCGACTGTCGAGCACACATTGAAACCAGCATAAAGGGGGAGGGAGAAGGATGGAGGGTGCTCCAGGCAGAAGCTGTAGAGGAGCAGCGTGTTGAGGATGAAGACACATGCACTATGGCCTGAGGATAAATCCACTAACACGGACAATAGCACACTGATGTTAAACAATCACCGGTAAAGACCATCCAAACTTCATAATGGAAGAGCGTATAAAAAGTCTTACTGCCAAGTGTAAGATGTCAAACATTCATTACAGCCTAAATCCCACTTCTTGGTTTTAGGAAGCTTTATGTTTGAAATATGAGAGCAATTCTATCCATTTTGTGCCAGTTGCTTTTTCTGCTGCTGTGATAAAACATCTCAACCAAAAGCAATTTAATAAGAGAGACTTTAGTCTGGCTCCTGGTCCCAGAGGGATGAGTCCATCATGGCAGGGGTGCATGGCAGTAGACAGCAGGCACAGTGACTAGAGCAGGAAGCTGGGGGATCGAAGTTTAACCCCAAGCAGGAAGCAGAGACCAAACTACAATTGGGGGTGAGACTTTAAATTCTCAAAGCCCATCTCCGGAGCCATACTTACTCCAGCAAGGCTGTACCTCCTAAACCTCCCCAGAGTAACACTGGAGATCAAGTGTCCAAATACCCGAGTCTATGGGACGTTTCTCATTCAGATCATCACATATTGATAAGACACACGCTAGTCTATTGATTCAGTTATCTTATGGGTAGCTAAAAGTTTGCTATTTTTATCACTATTACAATTAAATAACCTGTTCTTACTTGCTGTTAATTTTATTTCTCGATGTTTAGATTCTGTCTAATACTTTCTTTGCAGGAGTATCACAATCCCTCATTAATGCCCTTTGTCCCCTAGACATTTTTAACTTCTGCCTTCATATCATGTATATGAACATGACTTATGTTATAAAATCTAGGAAACACCAACAAGAGAAAAAAGCTTGAGACTTGACTCTACATGATGTGTTTCTTTAATGTGTTCCATGACCACTCTTCTCCTTTATTAACCCCTGGGTCTTTCAGACTCCTTCTAACTCAGTTAACATGTCGTGGTACACAATCATTTAATCGCAAAAGAGCATTCTGCCTGTTTAGAGCCCTAGGAGGTCTGGGTTGGTGTAGACTCATGTATTGAAGAAAACTTTACAATTCAAGCACATTCTCTAGCCAGACATTCACTATTCTGTGCTTTCCCTCTCCTTGTCTCACAGGCATGCCACAAGATCCACTAGAAGCTATGTTTACCCTGGAACACAGTACATGGAAAGAACATGGGGAAGCACAGTACCGATGGCCAATTTCACTTGACCCACCAAGATTTAGATAGGCTGCAGTTCAAACTCCGAAGTATGGTTCTACTTAACATGTCACATTGGAGATAAATTACCCTCTGGAAGAAAGCTAGTTGGCCTGCCCAGTTCTAAAGCAAAGGCAATGAAAAATCTCATGGCTGTGTCTTGCACCATGAGTTCTGGTCATAGATCATATACTTTTTTTTTTTGTTTGTTTTTGTTTTTTTTTTGAGACAGGGTTTCTCTGTGTAGCCCTGGCTGTCCTGGAACTCACTCTGTAGACCAGGCTAGCCTCGAACTCTTGAACTCAGAAATCCGCCTGCCTCTGCCTCCCAAGTGCTGGGATTAAAGGCGTGCGCCACCACTGCCCGGCTAGATCATATACTTTTAATCTGTCAAGCAATGGTACCAGCTATATGACTTCCTTTCACTCACTCTCTTGTCTGTCACTTTGCAATTAGAGGAAGGGAATATTCTACAGTTCCTTTCTTCTAATTATTTGGATTTCAGTTTTTGTGTAAGCATGTGTTACACGCTGATTCTCCCGTTTCCCACCCCTACTCCCTCAGTAACCCCCTTTGAAAGCTAGACATTTTAATTCCCACCTTCATATCATGTGCATATACTTGGATTTTTGTTATACGATCTAGGAGACACCAACAAAAGAAAAAAAAATATGTATTGTCTTCCTGAGACTTGTTTCTCTAAATCTGAATCCCTAGCTACACCCATCCTCCTACAAGTGACATACCTTTCTCTGTTCTCATGGCTGAAAATTTTTCATTTTATTTAGCTGTGTCAAAAAATTTACCTGTAACCTGGTGTCCTCTGTTGTTGGACACCAGGTTGGTTCTGTCATAGGTTGACCTGGAGTCCTTTGGGTAAATACTAACTGGGACATAAGGAGGAGCATCCAATTTTTGATTTTCAAGAAAGCTTCCCACTGCCCTCCATGTAGTGGCTGGACCTGTGTACATCAGAGTTCCTCACATTCTCCCTAGCATCTCTTGTGACTTGCTTCTCAATGTCTGCCATTCTGACTGGGGTGGGATGGAACCTCATTGTAGTTCTGATTTCCGTCTCTTCGATGGCTCGTGATGTTGAGTATGGTTTTTTTTTATATTTATTGGCTATTCACAAACCTATTTATTGATTGTGTCATTGACCTCTAAAATGGGGATATTGCAAAAGAGAGAATGGGACATTTGTAAGAGCTAGAAGACAGAGCAAGGGCTTCAAAATGCCACTCTCTAGACTTTAGCATCTAAAGTTTACAAATCACCACAGTCATTAATTCCCAGCATCTATGGAGACCTGCATTGAGCTCATACAAGGCTGGCTCTGTAAGCAATCAGAATGGAAGGAGAATGGGATCATGCTCTCTACCCTTTACAAACAAACTACTGTCTAATGAGAAATTCTGGAAGATAAATGTGTCATCTAGGAGATAAATTATCCTCAGGAGAGAAAGCTAGTTGGCTTGCCCAACTCTAAAGCAAAGACAATGAGAATCTCGAGCACCATGTCTTGCACAATAAAGTCTGATCATAGTTTGTGTATCATGTCTCTAGTTGAATGCACACAACTGTATACATATGCTGTGTCTCCCAGCCTCCAAAGGATAGCTGTAAACACGTGGTCACACAGGCTTCCCTGGTTAAACCAAGTGGGTCACAAAACAAACCAGATATGAATGTGAGAGAGCTTTATAGGAGGAGAGAGGACAGAGGTGGTAGAGAGATTTGAGGGGGTAGAAGGCGAGAATGGGCAGTATCTTTTTGTCCATGTAGGAAATTACCTAAGAACAAATTTAACTCATAAAACTACTATATGAAATTGAAGACACTGGAATGGGGAAAAGCTTTCATGCTCATGGATTGGATAAATACTGTGAAAATGGCTATTCTACCAAAGGAAATCTATACGACCACTGCAAACCTCATGAAAATCCAAGATATCCCCACCCCCAAGCATGGGGAAAAATCAGCTCCAAATGAATCAAATGCCTTAATGTAAGACCCAAGTGTCTAAGAAAAACTAGGGCAAATACTTCAGGATATAGGAATAGGCAAGTACTTTCTCAATAGCACTGTAGCCATTCATGGGAATAAAAAGGCCAACAATTGACACATGGGACTTCATGAAATCAAACAGATTATTTTTTTGATAGCCAAGGAGAAGGGCAAAGGAAGAGGCAGCCTTGGTTATGTGTGTATATATGTATACACACACACACACACACACACACATATATATATACACATGTACATATGTATGTATATATACATATATACGTATGTACATGTGTATATATATATATCACATATATATATGATAAAGGATTAACATCTGCAATATACAAAGAATTCAAAGAAGTAAACCAGTGATTGGAATGTCTGCTGTTGGTCATGCTACAAACTGGGGATGACAATGTTAAGTCACAATGAAGGAGACCACCAAGGACACTTCAGTAAGCCCTGACCTGTCAATATCTTAATGTTGCTCAGGCATGTGCTAAGGCAACAGGTCCAAGAAAGTAAATGCTTTTCAATCAAGTTCTTTAACATCAGTAAACTGCAGAGGACCGTAAACCACATGCTAAGAGAGAAAAAAATCCCCATAATTTGATAACTCAGTAGTGATTGAACATAAGAATAGATGTGAGAATATCCTACTTGAACCAGTGGCACGGAGTTGTAATACAAGAACATGGGAAGCAAAGACAGGAGGATCAGGGGTTCAAAGCCATCATCAGCTCCTCAGGGACAAGGTGGACTCAAGACCAAACAAACAACAGGACCCAACAGAAGTGCCTCTGTCCTACCTATCTCTTGAATCTGTCCTCTTCCCTTCTCCCTGACTTCTTGGAGTCTGTAAATGTGCCCAGGGCTCAGTGGGAACACTGGGGAAGGTGAACTCCAGCAGGGGACTAGTTACTTTCCTTATCACCGTGACAAAACACATGATAGAAACCATTGAGAAGGAGGAATTATATTTGAGTTCATGCTTGCAGGTCGGCTGGTCTACCACATTGAGGAGGTCAGAGCACAGCAGTTTCACACCCTGGTGGCTGGGAGTTCCAGACCAGGGAAGAGGAAGGAGCTGAGATGTAGTATGAAGATAAGATACTGGCCAGTGGCTTGCATCTCTCAGCTGGGACCTTCTCCAAAAATTCCATTCCCAGGCTACTCTCTGTAGGCATGCACCCAGGGTCCCAGCCTTTCCATTCTGGTCACTCCAGACATACTTAGTCCAGAAGCAACTTGCTTTAGAGACCCCTCCCTCCCTCCTTCCTCTGTACTTCCTGGGGACACCACCTCTTAGCGTGATGTGGTCTCCCTAACTCTCTTCACCACTTCTCCTCTCAGCTTTTCTTTCTAGCCCATCTCCATATGTGTTACCTGCCCACCAGGGACCCACAGCCACCACACTTGCCTAGCATCCAGAGTGGGCAACAGTAACCGAAGAATGGAGCATCCACCCCCTAACAAAGACAACACCAGATATCTACACCTCAAACATCACAACTCCAGATGTCCAGATCCCAGCACAGAAACACAATCACAAACAGCCAAGACAATATGTCTCCTCCAGAAGCCAGTAGCTCTATTGCAATAGGCCTTGAGAAACACAATTTAGCTGAAGCACAAGATACAGGTTTCAGAATTAATAATTATGACTGTGTTTAAAGATCTCAAAGATGATATGACCAAATGCCTTAATGAAGATTGGGGAAACATTCAAAGTAGAAATAGATTCCCTAAAGAAAATCCAAACTGAAACAAAACTGGATATGAAAAACTTAGGACGTCAAATAAAATCATCAGTGAGAAGCCTCACCAACAGACGACAGGATATGGAAGACAGGATCTCGGGTCTTGAAGACAGGTAGAAGTGGATAGCTCAGTCTAAGACAATGTGAAATCAACCTCCTGCGCCAAGGCCTAGGCCTGCTGGCATCTTGGTCTGGAGTTGAGGCATGGGTGGAGGCTCTTGGCAATAAATATCTTGATCTCAACAGTTGGGAATCTCAGCTGAGACTAGCTGGAATATTTGTGTTTCATTTGGGGTTTGTGGATAACAGAAGCACCCACTGTGCTCTCCCGCTTTGTGTTGGGCCCTGTTCTGGGTGCTGGGATTGAAACTCAAAAAGAAAAACACCAACAAACCAAAAACAGAGCAAGGAAAAAAAAACATGGTGGTCCATTTCAAGGACCATCGTACAGTGTGAACTTCCAGCTCTGTGTTCAAATGCACTCAGTACACACGAGTGTGTACAGGGGTGTGAGGCCAAGAAAGGAAAAAGGACGTGTGTGATAGCCTAAGGGTGTCTTTGCATAAAACAATCACTGTGACATTGAGTCTTTAATCCCTAACCAAGCAGAATAATAAAAATCACAAGGTGATCGGAGTCAGCTGGAACTGGAAACTAAGGTTCATGAGGCCTCAGAGACTGTCTGATGGTTTGTCAAGGAGTCAGTGCTGGAAACCTCATCTGGTGCTGAGGACTGAAGGGACTTGAGCAGAAAGGCTGAGTTTACCGTAAAGGGCAGAGACTGGGGCCAACTGCCTGGACAAAGCCATCCTGTGCAGCTCGCTGTGTGGCCATAGGGCTACAGAGAGGGGCAGAGGCTGAGCTGCCCCAATGGTGGAAACTGTTTAAGAAGATCCAGAGACAGCTGATGAGATTTCTGCCTGTCTTTGGAGCTCAGCTAAGGTCTATATTGTGAAGAACCCCATGAGTCTGGATCCTCTCCTCTTACACGGGGCTTTGGGAGTCACTAATAATGCATTGCCCTGCATTGTTAATACCCTTTGTGGACACACCCTACCCTGACTTGCCCAAGCACATGGACCTGAAATAACCTACTTGGTACTCTGCCCTGCAGCCCGGCAGGCTGAGATCTGCCCTTGAGTCAGAGATCAATCCTCACATCAGCGGCAGATAGGAACTTGTGTCAGTTTTGCTGCAGTGGCCGATGGGACCACACTGCGTCTGCTTTTGCCGCATCACACGCTAACCCTTCAAAGGTTACCTGATACAGGCAGCCTCTGCAGCTTGTAGCTAACAAATAGGAAACCAGCATAGAAGGGGAAGAGAGCTCTACCTGTCTCCTCAGGGTGTGATGGTGGAAGAATACTGCAGGGGGCGCTGGCAAGTATTCGGGTATAAGTGACAGGGGATGGCTAAGCCAGGACTTTTAACTGCTGTATCCCCCGATTCTGTTTTATTTACTAACATTGGCTGTTAGATTAAAATTAAAAGAGGCTTCAAATATTTCTCCCCTCATAAACTATACAGAACATAAAAGAAATAATTCAGTGAAGTCATCTGAGAAACGAGTGGATCTCTGGTATTCAAATCATATGTACATATTTAATTACATATCATTAGTAATGTATAAAATTTATAACCACTGAATTTGCATTATGTAGTTATTTACTTTAATAATTATCTCAGTTGCAATTAAAATGAATCGACTGTATTAGTCACAGTTAATTATCTTTTGTTTGTTGTTTTTAAGCACAAGAGTCTGACTTTAGAGCTTAGGCAGCAAAACTGTCCTATAATTTTTTTTTTTTTTTTTTTTTGGTTTTTCAAGACAGGGTTTTTCTGTGTAGTCCTGGCTGTCCTGGAACTCACTCTGTAGACCAGGCTGGCCTTGAACTCAGAAATCCGCTTGTCTCTGCCTCCCAAGTGCTGGGATTAAAGGTGTGCGCCACCACTGCCCGGCTAATTTTTTTTTTTTTAATATCAGCAGCTTCTTAAACCTGTAAGATTCACGAAACTTTTGAGTTCTATCTATATTGATTTTAAAATATTAATTGAAGAAATAGAAACAAGAGTGAGCTACCCTTCATCCTCACAAAGACAAAATAAAGATGTGGCAGTTGGTGTCTACGGCAGATGTTTTATGAAACTTTAAATCGAAGGGAATAGAAAACACTGGGTCTGGGGATAGACAAAACACCCAGATTCAGTAATATACAAGTATTTATGTCATTATGAAGAGTGCTATGCAAGCTATTGTTGACATTAGCTTGATTCTTTTAGTGAACAACATAATTGGTGAACTTAAAGGTGTCCCTCAGAATCTGACTGCCTCCAGATGTTACGTAGCTCTTTCCTCTGAATCAAAACACCTCCTCACTGAGGGAATAGGCAGCTTTATAAGACCATGGAAGCCAAGAAAACCTGCAGGAGAACCAGGAAGCACAGGAAGTTGGTAGTTTTGTAGTCCCACCCTGAGATCATAAAGGCAGTAACTCAGGAGAGGAGGTTACTCCAGAAAATGCCCCGATTTACCAATCTTTGGTTTCCCTTGGATATCATATCTTGGGGGAAAATAGATGTTTGTTCATGTCTCCCCCCAAGGAAAAGTCACATGACATCATTGTTACCACCAAAGAGTGGCTGGGTCCAATCCCCCCCCTCCGCACCCCCCCCCCCCCCCCAGTTTCTGGATAACTTAAGTTTTGCTTCCCAAGGCCTTTGGTAACCTGACTCAGTCAGAACAAGATTTCAGGGACTCCAGAGGGTTGCACTATGGCTTTTTGAAGCATAAGTGCCATTCTTGGGAAAGAAGTATTTCTAACCTCTTTATAAATTTATAACTCATGGCAGAACAGAAACAGGGCATAAAAATCAATCAGTGGACACCTGACAGGATCACTGGAAGTGTAACCCAAAGTACACATTTGTGTGTGTGTTAGAGATGCTGGGTACACACAAAAGAATTGCTAATCTGGATCCAGGAAGATGGAAGTTTTCATTCTAGCCCCTCTGGAGAATAACACAGGCTTAAGCCTCCAGGTTTCAGCTCTGGCAGCTAAAAGAATGGAAGGCCCTTCTCCAGCTAACACACAAAATCCTCTTCATCTTGGATATCAAGCCAGAAGGCAAACAACATTAGGAAAACCTCTGTGCTCCTTGCCTGTCTCTAGGTGGGTTTGCATGTAGCAGTCTCCTGTGAGGGCACCTACACATCAGCTGCTGCTTCAGTACTTCATTTCCAGGATGCTAAGCAGTCAGGCAGAACCCAGACGTTCTTAATCACATGTAGCTTACTCTGTGTGTGTGCATGTCTGTGTATGTGAGTGTGTGTGTGTGTGTGTGTGTGTGTGTGTGTGTGAGAGAGAGAGAGAGAGAGAGAGAGAGAGAGAGAGAGAGAGAGGGGGGAAGGAAGGAGAGAGAGAGAGACAGAGAAAGACAGAGAGAGACAGACAGACAGACAGAGAATTTACCTTCTTGGTGACTAGAAAGCATCACTCTGGATTAGATAACAGTTATAAGAAGTCTTCATTAAATTATTAGGAGAATGAACATGTTTTATATTAAAATAAATGACTATGTCTTATTAAGAGGAACACCATCTAGATAATATATAAATTTTTATTCTGTGCTCTGGGGAAGGAAAAGGCAGAGCAAACAGCACTGACAATTAGCTAAATAAAAAAAACATAACTTTAAATTCTTAACTGTAAGCAAGCCAGGCATCATGAGTCTGATCCTTTGGCATTAACAATATTTACCAAAATCATCACTGACTGGGATTTGTGTAGTTTACCTTTTAAGGCAACTCAGAGCATCTTGTTTTGTAAGCAGAAGTGTTCTTGTAACTGATGGCTGCCAGAGCAACAAGAGAAGTGGGCAGAGAGCGCCAAACTGAAGCCAAGGGCAAGCAAAGTGCATGTTCTATTTACACAAAATTTGGAAACGTCTGAAACCTTTAGATACATTTAGGAAGCCTGTTATAGGTGTGATGGGAACAGTTACTAACGACTCTTTGCTGGATCACAAAGATAGTTGGAGAACCTTTGGTAAAGATACCCAGGACAGGAAGCAGCAGGAAGAGGCAGCCATCGGACGCCAGCTGTGGATCGACAGCTGTGCTTCCCACCATTTTGACTCCTCTATCCTGTCCTGGTCTGAAAGCTCCTGGAACTCCCCAGCGACTGCTTGTGGCCTCTCTCTTCAAAAGGACCACACTCTGCATGCCAGATGGAAGACTTTTCCTGGCAGAATACCGAAAAAGACTCAGATGCTCAGAATTCTCTGGAAAGAACCCAACCGATGGTCAAACGAGCCACTCAGGGATGTTATTACATTGTAGCCTCAGCAGGGCGATTGTTTTCAAGAACCCGCCAGTTCTTGCAAACGTGGACAAAGAGCAGAGACAGTTCTTTCCTGTAAACTCTTTCCTAAACGTCTTTGCCGGGTAGGTAGAGAAGTGGTTGTTTGAAGCTGAGTTGCTCGTGACTGTACAGACACATCTACAAATGGCAGTCCAAGTCTTATTTATTAAAAAACTCATACACCAGATAATTACTCGCAAGCCAAATATCCTACAGGATGGACTAGCATCTCATTTGCACGCGCAGGATGCCAGATTCATTTGGCTGTGTTCCGTTCTATTTAGTCTGATGAGGTGAAAAGAATGTCATTGGGGAGTTGTACAATTATTCAACCACATGTCCACATTCTGGCTAATAAGGAGAAAACTGATTCATGATACCACCGCATCTGCATTGGCAGGCATACCTTCTTGAGTACAGATTAGGCATCTGATCTTCTAAGCCTTGTGTGGGCTCTTAACTATCTTCCATCTACTGACATTAAGACTCGGGCTAGAGTGTCAAGGAAATGGAATGTAGAATTGTACTGTGTTTAATTATTCCAAAGCCCTTTGTCTCTTACTTGTAAGGTGCAATATGGGGAAGGCTTCTGGCTCATGCCTAAGAGCTTTTATGGCCATGCGGAGATCCACCAGAACAAAGACACATTTGTTGAGTTCTAGATGCAAATGCTGGCCTAGTTTTGCAGAGGTAAACCACAAGTGTTTGCCCTTGATCCTGGAGAAGATCTGTTTGAAAAATTGCTTTGCCAATGCTTAGACATGCTACTACTGAATACTACAAAGCACTACTCACTCAGTGCATTAAAACAAACTTATAATAAGAGGTGCATATGTCCGGGAAAGGAATAAACTTAAGGGAATGTATCCTCAGGAAGCAGGGGTGTTTGTAAGGGCCAGGTAAGATTATCCTCCCTGAAGATGAAGAAAGAGATTCTTGGCATTTCTTTAAAAAAGGCAGCAAGGGTGATTATGAAGGCAGTGGCCAGATAATAGAATCTGTAGACAACTTCTTTCTACCTGCTTGTTCTTGGGCAACTCAGTAAAGCACCCAGTCACCAGTTGCTCTCACCAAGTGGGAAGGAATGTCTGCCTGCTTTGAAGGCTGTGAAGAAACTCTACTGAGATTAGGGTTTTGAGAATGCCCTTACCAACTAAAATTCTACATAGCTGAGCAGAGCATACTAACCAAATAACAATATAAGAGTCATCACAGTTACACCATCAACTGACAATAAATACTCGCCCTGTGCCAGACACTAAGGGAGGCTTAATATGAATTCATTCACTGTGTGCCATAGCGTTATTAACTTCGTTTTTACAAAACAGGATATTATGCAACTTGGATTGACTATCCTGACCCAGGTCTATCTGACATTGCTCTGGGCTTCCCTGTCATAACCATGAGGAAAGACAACAATTCACCCAAGGGTGAATTCTGTGTGGTGAGACAGTAGGATCAGGAAGTTAAGGCCAGCCTGAGGCACATAGTAAGACCTTATTTCAAGAAAACACACACACACACACACACACCTCTGAAATAGGCTGTTAGTACAATCTGAAAGTTTTAGTTACATACCAAATAAGTAATCAAGATTTTTAAGGCAATTCAAATCCAGTGTGGATGAACACTCTCATTTATAACACCAATGATTGATTTCATAATACCATAAAGTACCTAATATATAATTTTCACAATGGAAATAAAATGGAAAAATAGATGAGATGCCACATGGGAGAAAGGCAAGAAGCAAGCCAGGGCACCCCCACTGTGCCAATATTTGGTTCGTTTAGAAAAGATCTGGCAAAGGAAGTGATAGGCTCATCTCTGGATTCTACTGCAGCACTAAATCAGCCCCAAGTTATTCTTAAAACATGTGAGGGTTTTTTTTTTTAAGCAGGAAATCCCATCTGTCCTGCTTGAATCCTCTCCTATAAGGTGTGCTTTCTGGGCTGTGGAGTTGCATTGGGCTCAGGGGAATGTCCTGAAAACCATTTTTCTATAACCAAGAAAGGTTGCTTATGGAATATGTAGGAATACAGAAATTACCCTAGGGTGAACTGTTACCATTTTCCAGTAAAATATTGAAGCTCTGACCTAAGGGAATCATATTCCTTCTAACCATGGACTCAAACAACCCAGGACTGAACATACTTGAAAAAAATATTCCTTAAACAAATCAGCATACAACTATCAGCATATGATTTACTTTCTATTATACACAATCTAGACATTTTATAAAACACAGGAGGATTGTGAGTGGGCATATGCAGATACCACATGTATTATTTAAGGAATTTGGACTTCTGTAGACTTGAGTATCTGAGGGGGTCTGGGGACCAGTTCTTTGTGGATATTGGTGGACAACTATGTCTTCTTTTAAGCCTACATCACTTACTCTGAGGTAAAGGAAGGATTTTTGGAAACAATTGGTCGTTTCCCAAAGGTTTGGCTGGTAAGCCATGTTTTCTTTAAGGCTTCTTCTAAAGATGCTCCCCTCACCTTCTGGCCTCCCTGCAGCAGACTGACTCCATCAGCCTCCCCGAGGAGCTTCTGGCTGCAGCTTCTGCTCCTTCTGTTGGAAACACAACAGAAAAGGAGGAGGCGTCTTTCCTGTCACATCATTCTGTTCCGCCTTAAGTATGAAACTAAGTTAGTTTTGAGGCTCTACAATTTAAAGGCTAATAATTATGACAACTGTTCCAGAAGTTGTTGGAACAAACAAAAGGATGTTTGCCACTTGCTGCCTTGTTGGTGAAGAAGTTACCTGGTAATTGGCTAATTGGTACCTGCATTGCAATCATTGTAAATAATCAGACCCAAATTATAAAATAGTGGTTTTAGACATTTCTAATGGAAACATCACTGGACAGAATGGGGTGGGAGGAGGAAATAGATCAGGTGGGCCCTGAAGTTGCTCCAGCCTTCCATCAAGGAAAGGCATGGGGAAGGGCAGTTCCTGCTGAGGCATACATCACATTGAACTGAGAAGATACAGATAACAACTCAGGAGGCAGAAATGACCACATCGTATGGAACAGAAAGTCAGAAGCTACAGAGCTATGTAGTCAGAAGGCTTCTGAGGTCTGCTTATGGTCTGCATGTGTCTGCTACTGAGGATGGGCAGACAGAGACAGAAACTCCATGACGCCAGGCAAGGGCTACTAGAGTGGTAAATACTGAGTGATGGTCCCCAATGCTCTTTAACATTCCCACGTGATTTTAAAGCACATATTGACTACATTTGCCACTGGACTGGTTCCTCAACTCCCTCCCCCTCCAAAGATGTTTGTAACAAGCAGTGTTGAGAGTTAAGAGCCCATCTCTCAATCAGAGCAAAGGGCAGGCAAACTTACTGCCCATTATAAAACTTTAGGCTCACTAAATGGAGGTTCTCCTCGTACCACACGAGCAGGCCTTGGCCATGTATACTAGAGTTCTGGAAAGAATGCCCAATGGATGCTCAGCTACCTTGCTGTTGCCACATGAGTGAAGTCCATTATCTGTGACCTAGAAAGTAGGAGTCTTTTTATCTACATCCTTAATGCTGAAGCTAGCTGGTCTGTTAACTTGCAAGAGGGTTATGATTTCAGAACCCCCCCCCCCCCAGATTTCCACAGTTTACTATGACTATTAGTTACTGACAGGGATGTAACTTTCTGAGAAATAAAAGATGAGAGAATCAAGGTCAAATGTGGGGTTTGAGATGTGTCCTTAGCAATTGTTTAGGGTGTCACAACAATATACATATATGCCATAAGTAGCTCATATGCTGCAGAAAAATTGTTACCAGTCTGGAGGCTGGGACGGTGGGTGGAGAGCCTGGTAAGAGCCTGCTACCACAGAGACTGCCTATTTCTCAAACTTCGTAATGCTGTGACCTTCACGTTGTGATGTCCCCTCAGTCATAAAACTATTTCATTGCTACTTCATAACTGTGTATTTTTACTGCTATGAATCATAAATATCTGATATTCAGGGTATCCGATGCGACTCCTGTGAAGGTGTCATTTGGGATTTCATTAGATTGGATGGAAGTCAATGGTGCTTTCTCAACATGTCCTTTTCTTCTGTCACTAAGGTTCAGATTCACATCATGACGAGATGGTTTTTACAATCTTCTCAATCCCTTATCATTTTCTCCCAATAAACCCTTGCAAGGTTAAGCTTGTCCTGTTTTCAAATTATCAGAAGACTTGAATGTTTGAAGCAGTCTACTGATGGCTCTGGTGTGCTCTGTTTTTCTAATTCAATTTCATCATGTGGGTATGGGCCTATTGTTCCAATACAGCAGAATATTTTTTTAATCTTATTCCACCATTTTTTATGTCCATTATTTTCCCATCTTTGTAACATATAAAATGTGATATATAGTTATCATATATTATTGTCAAGTTGAGGACAATAATATTAAAACTGAACTGGGTGGAACTGGAGGTCAATGTGCTAAGTGAAATAACTGAGTCTCAGAAAGACAAGTACCACATGACATCACCTACAGGTCATCTAGATTTTATAGTTGAGCTCAGAGAAACCGAAAAAATAATGGTGGCTACTGTTGTCCCACCATTGGAAGGAATGGAAGGGAGTGTGGGAGATGGCTGCTAGACAAGCAATAGAGCCTCTGGTGTTCCACAGATGATGACGATGTGAGGAAGAACTCAGGCATGACTTCATCATAAAGATATGGTCATCCCTTAAAGTGTCAGACAGCTGTGTTTACCCAGACCTGACCATTCCAAAATGTTACCTACATATCCTATCAAAATGTTGCATGGTGCTCTCATAAATATGTAACAAATGCACAAAAATTAAAAATAAACAAAATATTAAACTGTAGGCTCAAAATAGCAGGTGATGCGCTCAAGACTTATGATAGCCGGTACAAAAGCCAGAGGGTACAGAAATATGTTTTTGTACTTTGAATACATGTGAAAGTGTGATAGTGTTTCCATGGGAGAGACGATGGATAGCATCCTCATACTGCAGTGTATGTCTCCCACGTGTGGAGACGGGATGTACCTGGGATCACCATCACTACGACAGCCATGATGCCAGGAAGAGAAAGAAAAGAATATTTGAAGGGAGTGACCTTTTAACGCTGGTTTTGGAAACCAGCTGTGTAACCTTTTCCTTCCGGATGAAGTTAGGCTGGCGATCAGAGTGTAAGAGTTCAGCCTTTGGAACAGCAAGAACTCCCCAGTGCATATGATATGTTAAAAAGAAAAGGTAGGCAGCAGGGAAGAGCACAACTGCTCTTGTAGAGGAGCTGGGTTCCCAGGAGCCATGAAGGGAAGCACACAACTGCCTGTAACTCCAGATCCTGATGCTACATATCTGAGCCCTATGGGTACCTGCACATATGTGTGCATACATCCACATACCTTTAGACATATACGTATAGTTAAAATAAATCCTAAGGGATTTAAAATAAGAATAAAAATGTAGTCAGATTTTTCTAAATAAGGATCTGGTAGTATGTGTATGCGTGTGTACATGCGTATATCTGTGTCTATGTATGTGTGTGCATGTGTAGATTTCAGAATGATTGTTTGGAAATTATAGTGTTTCAAACCGAATCATTTTTTAGGATAATTCTGGCAGAAACCAGGGCCCAAGGGAATGCCTGGCAAATAAGAATTGTGGATATGGTGCTGAAAACTTTCAGATCGTGGATGTGCTTGCTAATATTAAAAATACTTTCAACACAATATACTTCATCTTTGATTAACTTGTAGATGTCATGGCACTTTTTCTGAAAAAGAAGGTAATAAGCTAGAAATAAATATTTTACGCTTCATCTTGTCACTAATGACAAGAACACAGACATGAATTCCAGAATGTGTCCCAATATGGCATCATCACACAGCGCCATTGCTCTGTAAGGAGGGAGCCAAAGGTTACACTTACTTCAGTAACATACAGTCCGTTGAGCACCAAACCATAGAAGCCACATTATTATTTTTCATTTTACATCTTTATAAAACTAAGACTCAAAGTTGTTGTTGTTGTTTTAATGTAGTTTCTTTCTCTAAGTGCTATCAGTAGGACTGACCAGTCCAGGTTCTCCTCAAGTCCTCTCAAGGCATGGCCAGCCTCCATCTTTAATAGTGTAATAACTGGCGCAAACAAGGTTCAGCAATTCGCAGAAGAGGCTGCTGAAGCAGAGGTAAAGATACAAGCTTATCACAGGTACTGGAGAAGGCATCTCATCTCTGCACTTCCCAGAACACAGATGAACAAAGTGGGGAACCACAGAGCATGCTGTGGTAAGTAGCAGATTCAAAGAGGGGAAAAACAAGACAAACAAGTCAACAAGGCATCAGAAAAAGAAAGGAAGGTAGCAGGATGTTTGTTTACTGGTGTAAATCTTTCCCCAGGCATAAATTCCTTTAAAGTCTTTTTCTCTGAAAACAAGAGACCAAAACGGACATTCTCCAACAAACAGGACCGATCAAAGTAAAGGTCTCCTTTGCTACTTAAGGGGACAGAGGGAGGGACGGCACAATGTTTTGGAACAGGAGTGTGTTTAGAATGCATGGGTGGTGGCTTGGAATCAGCAGTGTTCCAGAGAGAGAATCTCAGATATGCCCCTTAACCTGCAGGCGTGACTAAGAATAAGTCATAGTAGCTGAGGGCTGTGACAAGGAGCTGTCACCAGGCCGTTTTCAAACCGAGTTTGAAAACTTCCTCCAGGAAGTGCTGACAACAGTCTCCCAAGCAGACCCCTGTACACAGCCTTTAAGAATGAGTACCCTATGAGTCCCTGGGGTGGGACGAGAGGCACTGCTTTGGGTGAGTTATGCTGTTTATTTCTGTCTATGATTCTTGTGGTGACCCACCTGTACAGGGAGGAGGCATGTGGGCTGCCATGAGGAGGATGGGTCTGTGAGAATTTGCTGGAGTAGGTTCTGCTTGCTTCTCACTCCTCTCTCCACTGCCTGACTCCAAGGTGTATACATAGACACACACAGAGACAGACAGACAGACAGACAGACAGACAGACAGACACACACACACACGACCTGCCTGGATTAGCCACACTGAGACAGACAGACAGACAGACACACACACACACACACACACACACACACACACACACACACACACA
>NW_021604781.1:4828677-4857298 GCF_004785775.1 Grammomys surdaster
ACACACACACACACACACACACACACACACACACACACACACACACACAGAGATGACCCGCCTGGATGAGCCAAAGAACTTTCATTGTATGAGCACTGCACAGAATATTGGAGAAATCTAAGGCCATAGAGCAGGGTGTCAAGATCTCTGCTCTAAAAATCAAAGGGTCTGTACTGTCTCTAGAAAAATAGTAGATACTTCTGCTTCTTCTGTTATAAGTGTGGTTTCTCCATTACTCAAATATCCCAATCATAAATGTGATATGGAACAGATCAGAACAAGCTTGGTTTTCTCTTCAAATCTTGCATTGTCTGGGACTCAGAAAACATTAATATTGATATCAGATGCTGAGCTTTGCCATACAAGAAATTACTCTTACTCATGTCAGACTCACAGGGTTTATGGGGGCTGCATGTGTTAGTATTCTGTCTAAACTCCACCTCCACAGTTACCTGGCAATAGCCAGGTATGCTCCTCCCCACAGTTACCTGGCAACAGCCAGGTAGGCCTGCCCACTATAAAAGGGGCTGCTTGCCTCCTCCTCACTCTCTTGCTCCCTTGATCCCTTGCCTACAGGTTCTCCCTCCCCCCTCCTCCCTTCCCTTTCCCCTCTCTCTTCCCTTCCCCCTCTCTCCACATGGTCATGGCTGGCCTCCACTTCTCTCTACTCCTCTACTTCTGCTCTCTGCTCTCTCTCTCTCTCTCTCTCTCTCTCTCTCTCTCTCTCTCTCTCTCTCTCTGCCTCTACTGCCCCCTGGATCCCCTCCCCATGCCCTGAATAAACTCTATTCTACACTATACCGTCGTCGTGTGGCTGGTCCCTCAGGGGGAAGAGATACCTCGGCATGGGCCCACTGAGACATCCCCCTCCATCATTGGTTTCCCTCCATCATTTTCCATCAGCATGCATCCTGCGAGCACACAGGAAAGCTGCTGAAGTTTTCAGGTAAACAGTATGAAGACCACGAAGCTAGAGAGAAAAGTCCTAATTCTTCTGTGGACCGTAGCAGAACCCAAATCTAGCAAGCGAAAATCCCATATACCTAACTATGCTTCCATGTTATTCTGCTTGCCAGTCTGTTGGCAGTTTCAAAGTACTGCCTAAGGCCCACAGTCTTCTATTCTGTGGTTTACATATCTATTTAAACATGTGTGTATGTGTGTGTGTGTGTGCTTATGTGTGTGTGTGTGCAAGTGACTTCAGAGGACAGAAGCAGCTCCAAGATTCCCCCGGAGCTGGAGTTGCAGGCAGTTGTGAGTTACCTGAGGTGGATGTTGGGAATTGAACTTGGGTCCTCTGTAAGAGCAGTACACACACTGCCTTGTTAATCTCTCTCTCCAGCCCAACCTAGAACAATGTTCTACTGAAGAAAAAAAAAACAGTTGTTCTAGATCTAAAACTTATTTTCCTAATTAAGAGGCACAAATCTTTTCTTTTTTTTCTTTTCTTTTTTTTTTGGAAAGAATTTTCAAAGCATAGTGCAGTACTTTCTTTCAGGCTCTGTTCAAATGCTTTCTTAGTGAGGAGGCCTTCTCTGGCCGCCCCCAGGCCCTCAGCCATATTCTCTTCCTCCCTTATGCTTAGTATCTTCATGACAGCTGTGCCATGGCTAATCCTGATTGTCTACGTGACGCACCAAGGACGAGGGAACCTCAACTGAAGAACTGCCCCATCAGCGTGTCCTGTGTCTGTGCGGGATCTTCCTTTCTTCTTTTTAATTTCTTCTTGATTATTTGTGACTTTTACATCATGCATTCTTCTCCCTATCCCCTCGTATCTGCCCTTCACCCTTGTAAATTCCACCCTGCCCACCCACTCAATAAGAACCACACACAAAGAAACAGGAGAAAACAGAAGAAAACATCTCATCATGGAAGTTGGGGTGTGTCAGTGTGCCCCACAGAATATCCTCTGTCCACACATCTTCACTTGCCAATGTTCATTCCGATGAGTCAGTCATTGGTCTAGTTCAAGGACCAGCTTCTATGAAACCATCAATACTGGATCCTAACCAGGACTCCCCAAGGTTATCCTGTTGTTGCCCTGTGTCATGGAGATCCTGCAGCTTTGGAACAGCAGGACTGGCTCTTTCTGGTTCTGCAACATTTCACAGATGATGCAGATGTGGGGGTGTGCCAACTCAATGGCCTGGGTTCTGGGTCTGGGTCTGGGTGGTACCTGAGCTGGTCAGCCTGCCAGATCTCTCTCATCCAAACCACCAGGGTGAGCTCTGTGGAGCATTTTCTTAATTGTTTGTTGATATAGGAGGACCCAGTGCACCATGGGTACCATCCTTAGGCAAGTAGGCCTGAACTGCATAGGACAGGGAGCTGAGCGTACCTGGGGAAACAGGACAGGAAGCAGCATTTTTCTACTGTTCCTATCGCTGCTCCTGCCTCAGTTCCTGTCTGACTACTCAGTGATGGACTGTGGCCTGGGAAGTACAAATCAAATAAAATTTTCCTTCTTGACGTTGCTTTTGATCGTGGTGTTCATCACAGTAAGAGAGAGCAAACCCAGGACAAACCATCACCTTAACTCAGACATTATTTTGTCTCTTTTCCCCAGCTAGAGAGTAGGCTTTATGAAATATCAACTTTTACTTACCATAATATGCCCACTACCCAGGACAAAGCATGAGACTGGACATTTTTGAGATACTTAGTATCTTCTATTATAGATCAGATACTGGGAGGTACTGTAATAGTCCACATTCAGTGGACAGGAAACAGAACATTCAGATCGTCAGCTTCTTACTCAGGTCGTCTTGGAGTGTTTGGCCCTAGAGTCTGTACTTAGAATACACACCGAGTGACGGCATAAATGACCTTTATAGCACACAGTGAGAGGGGCTAGCAACACAGTGGGAGAGGCTAGCACACACAGTGGGAGGGGCTAGCACACACAGTGGGAGGGGCTAACACAGTGAGGGGGCTAGCACACACAGTGGGAGGGGCTAGCACACACAGTGGGAGGGGCTAGCACACACAGTGAGAGGGGCTAACACACACAGTGAGGGGGCTAGCACACACAGTGAGGGGCTAGCACACACAGTGAGGGGGGCTAGCACGTCTCCTTTCTGACATGTTTCCTGTAGCCTCCTTGTAACGAGACAGTCACTTGTCTTCACTGGAGTTACAAATCCCTTCCCAAGTGAGGAAGCTACGCTTCATCCCATCATGTTACGCAAATGCCCCCAGCTTTCCCCAGCATGAGCTTGTATAGTTCAATTCCCCCTGCCTTACAGAACATCGATTTCCCTCTCTTTCTAGCACTGATCTCCTGACTGGCCAGCTTTGAGTCTTGGAATTCTCTGAAGTAACACACCTGGGTAGTTTCCTTCCTTCCTTCCTTCCTTCTTTCCTTCCTTCCTTCTTTCCTTCCTTCCTTCCTTCGCTTTCTTTCTTGTTGTTGTTTTGGTTTTTTGTTTTCTTCAAGACTCTGTGTAGCCCTGGCTGTCCTGGAACTCGCACTGTAGACTGGGCTGGCCTGAAACTCAGAGATCCATGTGCCTCTGCCTCCTGAGTGCTGGGATTAAAAGCATGAGCCACCACTGCACAGCTACAGTTTGTTTTCTTAGTGACATTTCTTGTGAACCACACCTCCCTAGTCCCAGCTACTCTGCTAACTTTTACCGCTAATGGTGGTTTCTCAGAAGACGCTCTTTAACGTGTTGATCCTACAATTTATGTATGTGGCTTCATCTATTTCACGGCAGCATCTCTGACTTGAACTATTCAGATTCTTCAAGCTATCACACAATAGCAAGAGTCTCACTTTATGTTTTATTGGAAATAGCTTATCTAAACAGACATTTACAATGTTAATTAAATTTAGAGAATTCTTGAGCAGAGCCAGGGCTGGGAGATAGCATTGTTCTACAGAAGAAAGGCACAGATATTGCAGAGAGTAAGGTGCAGGTTTGCTACCCTGGGTGTTAGAACTTTCTCCATTTTCTTTCTTAGTCCCCTCCTCCCCCCAAAACAAACCCACAGGAAATATTCTCCTGCATTTTTGATGGAAATGGGCTTTGGAACAATGCGGTCTCACTTCACAGTTTCCTCTCATCAGTTGGAATAGCTTCAGGTTTTAATTTTAGAGAATTGTATATCGTTTCGACTTCATGAATACCTTCAAATAACAGGCTTTTAAAAAAATTTAAACTGACCGTGAGTTTGTATACTAAACATCCTCAATCTCCTTAAAATACACTATGAAAACTAAGAGGGAAAATCTTTAATCAGGTTGATTTTGAAGTACTTTTAATCTTGCAGTCTATAGGTTACACTAGAATTGGTCCCAAAGTATTTCCCTTGCCTGTAGCATTTCCCTGGCTATCTCTGTTCTTACGGGTACTACAGCTATGGTAAAGGAGCAGGATATTTATCAGAAAAATTGGAATATAATGGTATTTTGCCATGAGCTGTGGTTTTCATTCAGATTAAATTTCCCATTTATTGAATGCCTGCTTTTATTTTGTTTTGTTTTGCTTTGCTTTGGCATTGGGGGATCTTTATAGACTGCTTAGAGCTCTTACAAGTCTGAGCCAAGACCATTGTCTCTAATTCAGCATCACTAATTCATATCCATAGAATTAACCATGTGTTAGACATCATGACAGAAGAAAAAAAAAGGCAGAGGAGAGAAAATCTAGTAAGAAAATCAAACTGCTTATAATGATTCATGGAGTGTTGAGGAGAAATCCTCAAATATTGGAGATAGCAAATTCCATTTGATCCAACCTAAGGATGAGAGTGAGTTTGGAAGAAAGGGGAGCTGGCGACTCTCCAGACAGAGAGCATGGAACACAGTGCACACACCATGTGTGGTTGAAAACGGGAATTCAGCCTATAGAGTGCGAGGGCTCTGAGGAGAATGATGCTGTTTTAACTGGGTCATCAGTCCTTTCAAGAAGGAAAACTGGGTCTTAAAAATGTATGTTTTCTTCTTAGTGCATTGGGTTTTGTTTTGTGTATTCCTACTTGCGTATCACTGTGCTTTGCGTGGTCGCCTACCCCAATTCCTGTCTCTTCCCTCCTTCTCCCACTGTGACCTTCCCCCTTCCAGTGTGGATCTGACACGTACTAACTACACAACTCCTGGGTACAGGCTCAAAGGATTCCAAGGATGCACAGATTATTCACAGCAGCCAAGACAGGGGTCACTGAGATGCCCATCAGCAGATGGATTGAGAAATCCCCCAACAGAATTTTCTTCAGCTAAGAAGAATAAAATTCTTTTTTTCCCCTCAGAGAAATGGATGAAGATCAACATCAAGAAAAATGGGACAAGCTCAGAAAAACAAATATTGCACATTTCTCTCAAATGAAGAGCACACCACACAGATACACACAGACACACACACCAAGACACACACACACCATGGAAGCTATGGAGGCCTGGGAAGGAAGAGATCTAAAGGAATGGGAGCAAGAAAGAGTAATGAGAGAAAAGAAAGAATTATTTCATATCTTCTAATGAACAGGGTTATCTTAAATATACCTGTGACATGAATGCAGTGATCAGCTTTATGGGTTGGCGTGGGGGTATTTGCAATAAGCAGCTATCCAACTGTTAAAGAGCCACAGACCAGACTGGAAGTGTTAAAGCCACAGAACTCTAAGAAGAAAACCAACCACCAAGTCTTTGGGACCCTGGCTTATGAAGCCTTCTCAGACATGATGCCAGGAGCAGAAGCTGGAATGCATACCTAGCATGCAGGAAGCCTGAGTTTGTACCCGGTACCACGTAAAACTGATTGTCGTGTATCACTGAGTTTTCATGTTCGCCCACCTATAGTCCTTGAACTTGAGTAAGGGCAGGAGGATCAGGAGTTTAAGCCATCCTTGGCTATATAATGAGTTTAAGGCTGGCCTAGGCTACATCACACTTTTTCTCAAAAATTATAAAGAGGCAACAACAACAAAAGGACATAACCAGAGGCAATGGAAGAAAAAAATCTGATAAATTCAAATTTGTTTAAAAAGTATTTTACCTAGGAAGTAAAAAATGCAACCCCCCCTAAATAGAAGAAAATATTTATAAATTACAAATCCTGAAGGAGATTGTATACAAGAATATTTAACGCTGCTGTTACTCAATATTTTAAAAAGGTAACCAAAATTTTAAATGTTCTCTCTCTCTCTCTCTCTCTCTCTCTCTCTCTGGATCTCTGTACACAGCCCTCTCTTGACACTCTAAAAAGGATGTGGGCAGACATTATAGAAAGATATATAGTGGCCAAAAGACATATGAAGTAAAAAGTTTTATATCATTAGTCATCAGAAAATATATGTAAAAATTTACTATTTTATATTGACTGAAATGGTAGTCATAAAAACATAGTATTTTTTTTTTACTGATGAGGGTGTAGAGAAATAATAATACATCAATTGTAAGAATTTTATGGCTCACTCACCTTGGAAAGTGGTCAGCTTCTTCACTGAAAAGTTGAACGTAGACCAGAAACCCAAGTGTACACACACACACAAACACACACACACACACACACACACACAGAGTTCCCAAACCCAAGTTGGTGTGATTTACAGTAGTGAAAAGTGAAAACAACCCAAGTATGCATAGGCTGGAAAACAAACTCACTATAGTAAACAAACTGCTTTTAGAAAGAAAAATCCAGACACAGTGGATGTAAGTGATCCCATTTACACAAAATGTTCAGGAAAGGGAAATCCAAAGAGACATACCACTGGCCAGGGAACAGGGATTCCGACTGATCGCTAGTGTGAGAGGTTTCTTTTTCTAGTACAAAAAACATTTTAAAGTTGATTGTGGCCATGGTTGTGTGGTTTTGTGGGTCAAGTAAAATTGCTGGTTTGCACAGTGTAGATATGGGGAATCATATGGTGTGTGGATTATACCTCAACAGAGCTGTTTTGTTAACCAGACTCCAGTGCCGTGCTCCCCAGTGCTGATGGCCACACTCTCTGCTTCACCAGCTATGGCTGCTCCTGGTATGTCTAGACCAGCAGTTCTCAAGCTGTGGGTCACAACCACTTTGGCAAACCTTTATCTCCCAAAATATTTACATTACGATACATAACACCAGAAATTACAGTTATAAATAGTATGGTTGGTGATCCCCCAAGACACGGAGAGCTCTACTATTGGGCTGCAGCACTAGGGAGACTGAGAACCACTGCTCAAGACAGTCGCTCCATCTGATTTGTGAAGGGTCTTCTGGATGTAGCCTTTGGGCTGCTTTCAGGGACAGGATGTTTTTCAGACCATGAGATGAAAACTAGAAAAGAATAAAAATAAGCCAATACGCTAAACACCTGTGCACAGGTCCGTGCAAGGCATTCTGTGGACAGCATTGTGCTTGATCTCTTCTGCTTTGGGCTCGTCAAACATTAACCCTAAAAGTTCTCTCTCTCTCTCTCTCTCTCTCTCTCTCTCTCTCTCTCTCCCCCTCTCTCTCCTTTCAGGACAAGGTTTCTCTGTATAGTGCTGGCTGTCATAGTAGAACTCACTCTGTAGACCAGGCTGGCTTTGAACTCACAGAGATCTTTCTCTACCTCCCAAGGCAAGCTGTTGGCTCTGCAAGTGAAGTGGTTATGGCTTCAATGAGAAACCTATCGCATCTCTCATATCTTGTTTGAGTGACAAGTGTGAGGATGGGGAGTAGGTGGCAGACTCTTCAGTGTCTTTAACATATCCCTTCTGGATGTTTGCTTTGCTGTAGTAGGGACTGAACTCAAGGCCTTATGGCTTCTACCTTTGAGCTACATCTTTTTCGAAGGTTCTGAGCTTCATCTGTTGGTGATGGGGAGTTATAGAATTGTTCCTCAAAACCAGAAAAAGGCCCAAAGGAGCATGATACAGTTGTATTTTTCACATGTAGAAGTTCGTTTCTATCTTGTCTAATCAGAAAGCTCAGTCGTACCTTTGAGAAATCTGGAAATGTTGCTTTAAAGACACACCTTGACAAGCTTGCTGGGGGGATTTTCTGCCTGAGAACGATGTGGCTTGTTCCCCGGGTTGTGAGATGACTCTCAAGGGTTAATTATAACCCCACCCAGAGTCTGCTGATTTGAGATGTGATTACTTACTGATGTGCTGATTTTCGTGTGACTTCTAGAACTAATATTAGATACAGGAGAGTGTCAGCATCATCAAAACTCTCAAACGAAGAACAAAAGTGGAGTTGTCAACGTGAAGATCTTGGTTAAAAACAAACAAATAACAAACAAACACCACACAGTAGACCCTCCTCATCTGAGATCTTGTCTTCAGTTTTAATCATCCACAGTCAACTGCAGATACTAATAGTAAAATACTAATAGCAATGCAAATATTTGCCTGAGGTCCTTTGCAGGAGAAGCCATAGTCACTTAACTTTTATTACGCTGTTATTATAATTGCCATATTCTATGGCTTGTAATTGTTCTAAATCTCTGTACTTATTGTCAAGGTATGTTGAAGTATGTGTATATGGGGAGAAAACATGGTTTAGTGGGGTTCGGTGTTGTCTGTTGTCTCAGGCGCCTACAGATAGTCTTGGGAGCTGGCTGTGTAGACGGGAGGGGGCATTGATCTATAGGAAATTATTGCTGATTGGCACACCAAGGTAGGCAGCAAACAGCTGAAGGAGCACAAAGAAGATGTGTGCACAGACCTACTCCAGGAGCGAGCTCACCTCAAGTCACGCTGTCTCATGGGGGAATGGGTGTGAGAAGTCATGAATCGCTGAGGAGCCTTCTGCTCTCGGTTAGTGCTTCCCACTGGAGATCCTTCCGAATGAGCACATATGGGGGAAACAGGGAGGACTCTCACTGTGAGGATTAATATCTGCTAGAACTTGTGGCCAGAGACTGCCCTGACTGGAAACCTCGGTCCTGCACAGTGACCCGCTGTCCATTCTCTGTGATCTCCAAATTCCCTACTTTGTAAGTTGACATTTGAGCCCCCCATCCCTAGATTCTAATTCCACTCTGCATACATGGTTTTAATACAATTTTCAGCAATGGCACTATCCTGTAGAGTTCGGGAAGACTGTGAAAAGTCTTGTCACAGTGAAGTTCCCTCGCTCAAGATCACATCACCGAGGATGCTGGCACTTCTGGACAGTTGGTTTAGCATTCTCCTCTTGGTAATTGCTCTTTTCTTTATCATGTTTAAATATCCATATTTTTGTTACACTATTTTAAAATTAACTGTTAGATATAATAATTGATGTTTAAACCATTTATTGATATTTGGCTTATCTGGGTGGTCCTGAACCGTTCCCATTGATCAATTATCCAACTGTTGTCTACATTATTATAGCGGAGTTTCCTTTTCCAGCCCAGCTTCAATTTTTTGTTGTCTGTGGAAGGAAATGATCGCTGGTGTCTTTAAATCCCTGGTAACGCAGGAGACTAACTGTCACAGTGCCTGCAACCCTGATTCATCGTCGGGAAGAGAAACGTTCTACTTTCTCACCTTACCAACCCTTGTGTCATTAGAATTCACTCATTCTCATTTCCGTCCTTTTCACAGAACACTCCTTATATGTTTACTTCTTCTGAATGCAAACTAGTCATGCTATGCACCAGCTCAGTTCATTGTATCTAAGTTGGAGACACTAGGCATTAAATACATGCTAATTTAATCATAAACATTTCTGTTTCGTTTCACTTATTACATTAGAGGTGTTCTATTGTGGTGCGTCTTCACCAATTGTAAACTAATTTCAAGAGAATATGCTCTCTCATTGTGCAGCTTGCTGTGGACAGTGTTATATGAAGGAGTCACAGCACTTCTGTCACTGTAATGAAACATTTTCACATTTTATATCTGAGGACAAAGAATGGAGTTTATCCAAATTACGCATAGAGAATGAACTAGACGTCTTCCCATTACTTTTTAAATTGGTGATGTATTTATTCACCCTTAAAATGTTTTTACCTTGTATGATTTCATACCCAGTCAATAAAAGTGGTACAGGAGACAGCGTCATGTAGTCTTTGTGTATCAGCACTGCTGATAATAGTGTAAGTGATAGCTCCACGTACCAACCCAGGGCAGGCATCATGTTAGCATTTCCCATTTGTCACTTCAGTTAACCATATAATAAATATGCCAAGTAGGGCCGTTGTTACTCAGCATTCACAATGAGGAATGAGGGATAAACGGATCAGTGTCTTGACACAAGACTTGACTGAGACTCTAATGTAAGACTCCATCTCTACCGCCTGTGTGCTCTCCCTCTGAAAAGCACATTTGGGGGGGGGTTAGTTTTATATTAGCAAATGCAAAGTACAAAGATAGCATTTTGGACTATGGAGAAAGACTGCCAGTAAATCCTGATGTCTACCAATGGAAAGATGGGTCATGAAAATGTAGTCCAATTGGGTATTACTCAACTATAAGGAATAAGGAAATCTCAGGTAGATGGATGGAGCTGGAGATTATTATCTGAGAGGGGTCACTCAGTCCCAGAAAGACAGACACTGAATGCTGAATGTTCTCCCCCAGACCTGGGTCCTAGCTCAGTTCCTTTTGTTCTGTGTGTTTAACTTGGAGCACATGTGAAGTGAACAAATAGAGAGGGGACATTTTGGGGGGAGGGTTATTAAAGGGATGGGAGATGGGGGAACTAGGGGGCAGAGGAAGTGTCCACCAAAATGAAGAGTGTATTTTAAAGAAGAAACAAAGGAAACCCATGATCAGGAGCCCCTGAGGACCCACCTCTAGTGGAGGCACAATTGGCAGTGGATGGTTGTGACAGGAGGGAGAGTAACTGTGTGGGGGTGTTGAATACTTACTTCTCAGTGGAAGGCCCCGCATCATATCATGTACCTACAGGTAGCACTGATTGTACTCAGTAGGGTGTATGTGTATGTATGTATGTCTGTACATATATGTGTGTGTATGTGTGTGTGTATATATATATGTATGTGTGTGTCTGTGTGTGTGTGTGAGTGTATATATATGTGTGTGTGTGTATGTGTGTATATATATATATATATGCATGTGTGTGTCTGTGTGTGTGTGTGAGTGTATATATATATGTATGTGTGTGTATGTGTGTGTATGTGTGTGTGTGTCTGTATATATATATATATATATATGTATATGTGTGTGTATGTGTGTGTCTGTGTGTGTGTCTGTGTGTGTGTCTGTGTGTGTGAGTATATATGTATGTGTGTGTGTCTGTGTGTCTGTGTGTGTGTGAGTGTATGTATGTCTGTATATAAATATATATATATATATATATATGTATGTGTGTATGTATATATATGTGTGTGTGTGCATGTGTGTGTGTGTGTATGGGGAATTGAGAGGGGGAAGTGGTGAGAGGATGTAATCAAGATACACTGTAGAAATGCAAAGAAATTTTCAAGTGATAGATAAAATATCACTAATAATAAATGCTTTAAGGAAGTCTGTGTAAGACATATATGCACTTTAAATCAAAGGATGGCGAGAAAGACCCTATACACCCACATTCCTGACATTCGAGTTTGCTAGCCGTGCCATGATGATATTACAGAGTCCCAGCAAGCAGTAGCGTGGCTGGTGGAAACAGGAGCATCTGAAAGGGGGCTGGACCATAAGTGTAAACATACTCCCATAATTTAAACACTCAGCATGAAGAAAAGACTGAGAAACAGCTCAGACGTTTTTATTTTGATTATGTAATATGATGATATCTAATGTATCTGGCTAAAAATAAAATGCAATTGAAATTAGTAGGCATCAGGTTTTGTACGCCAGTTAGCAAATGTGTGAAAGCTGGTAGCCCACTGAAGTCTATTAACCTCAGTTTTCGTAACATCATGATAACAGTTGTAGCGCTCATACCATGGGCTTATTATAAATATTAAGTGGATAACTTTTAGCCATTCATAAAAGGTGAATGAAGGTCCAGCAAAGTGGTTCAGTGGGCATAGGTGCTGGCCTGCTTGCCACTGTGATTAAGGTTGAGTTCTGAAACTCATATAAAAGAGGAAGGAGAAAAAACAACGCCACAAGGTTGACCTCTGATCTCTGCATACGTGTCATAACCCACATGCCCCCAGCATCATGCACACACAGTAATAACAATAATAAGTTTACATTTAAAAAGTGTATCAGGGTCAAATTATGTGGCTGACACCAGTGACCCAAAAGCTCTGGTGTTTGTTCTGGGGGAGCTCTTATCAATGACCGGATGTTACAGGACCAATGAGAGTGATCACTACAGAACTGGCAGAGGGACAGGCCTCTTGTCTGGCTGCTGAATCCCTAGGAGTGAGCTAGCTGGCTCAGGGGATACCTTGCTTACTTCAGGTCTTTGAAGGATAGCAGGGCAGCGTGTGCTCAGAGAGCAGTGAGGGAATAAGGTCCTGACTGATGTGTGTGAAGAGAGCCAACTTGGTTTTAGAATTTGGAAGACATTGACAAAAGATACAAATTAGTATAACTTAATTTAATAACATTCAGTGATTCATTTCTGAAAAAAAATGTGTGGGGAAATTTTCCCTCCCCTCCTCTTCCCTTCCCTTTACTTCCCTTCAGTTGCTTACCTCTCTTCCCCTCCCCTCCCTTCTCCTTCTCTTCTTTCCCTCTCCTTCCCTCCCCTTCTCTCCCTTCCCCTTCCCTTTCCCTCCCCTCTTAATTTCCCTTCTTTTTTCCTCCCCTCCCCTTCCTTCTCTTCCTTCCCCTTCCCCTTCCCCTTCCCTCCCCTTCCCTTGACTTCCCCTCTATTCCTTTCTTCCCCTCCCCTCTGCTCCCTTTCCTTCTCTCCCCTCTCTTCCCATCCTTACACCCACTTCCCTTCCCACTTTCTCTTCTTTTCACACTCTTAGCTTCTAAAAAAAAATCTGCATTTTCAGCAAGCTGATTGCAAAGCCACCTAGGGAAGGCAGAACTTCACAAAACAGACTGAACCTAGAAAAAAGACTGTGCTCATTGCTAGAGATCAATGCTTACCCATACCATTTCTCTACAGAAAAACTGCTGTCACTACGATGGGTGATTTCTGTGAGGCTACATACTCATGTTAAAAGCTCAGTGACTGTTGTAATGTATAAACCGCAACTTCAGGCTAAGTGTTTGAGGACAATATAACAATTTCAACAGCCAATTTACCGCTGCTTTTTGACTTCTATTTTCTCTAATACAGAGATTTCATTTGGAGACCAACAATCCAAGTATTGGCTCATTTCTAGTCTAGTTATGAACTGTTAAAATGCTTCAGAACCTAAGAATGAAATGCCTTGTCATAAACAGTGTTTATAACTTAATAAATAAAAACACCAGGATAAAAGTGCATCAGAGTGTTGCATAGAAAATAGTTATTTTTCTCTTTCTGACTGCAAAACAGACAAGGAGTCCAGAAAGATCTTTCTCTGCTAAAGTCTGCACAATGCAGTAGGCAGCTCTGGGCAACAGAGCACACGGAAGCTCTGGTTTTTCACTGAAGGAATTATTGATTGTCTAAAGAATCTTTTAACAAAATAGTATTGTTTCCTTATTGCCACCAAAAGCCCTTCCAGACACAGTGATTACTTTTTGCTTTCCTGCTGTCTGGTTATGATGGCAGCCTTTCAAGTTCTTCTACTTTCTGGCAGACTGGCCTCCACTCTCAGAACAGCATTGGAGAGAGAAATCAGGTACAGTTATCTGCTCAGTTTACTCTGCTGTAGTGGCCTTCTGAGACACACTGGATTAAGTTCAGACCTCTTCTACCAATTCAGTTTAGTGTCCAGAATACACATGTGTATATGCATGTGCACATGTGCACATGTGTGTATTTGGTGTGTTCATATGGAGGCAGAGGTTGATGGCCGGTGTTTTCCTCAGTCACTTTCCACCTTATGTCTTTGGGAGAGGTGTCCTTTTTTTTTTTCAATTAAATTGTAGTGTTTTCACAATTTTAAATGTGTATATAATGCATTCTGGTTACTCTGCCCTCCACCCTTTCTTGTTTCCCTCCTCCTACAGTGATCAATTTCCCCACCCTACCCCACCCCACCCCAGTTGTCCCTTTCCCAGATTCATGACTTTTTGGTTTGGTTTTATGACCCACTTGGCTTAATGAGGGTCATCTGTGTGACCACTGGTTTCAAGCTATACCCTTGGTCCTAGTGCGGTCACTAATAGGTCAACTGAAGGCAAGAACCCCTCCATTTGCTGAATCTATTAGGAGACAATATTTGAAAGCACCGAGTGGCGTCTTCTGCGCCCCAGTTTCACGCCTGGTTGTTGGTAGGACCTCTCCTGTGCCCACCTCTGTGGCCCACAGTTGTTGAGAGCTCTTGACTGCAATGGCTTGTTATTCTGCACTCAGAAGACAACATTTTGCATTCCTTCTCCATATCTTCCAACTCTTACATTCTAACTGCCCCCTCTTTCGCAGTTCCATGAGCCTAGGGAGTGTTGGTGTAAACATTGGGTTTAGGGAGGAGTACTCAACCGTCAGTATGCTTGGTCTACCTGGTTTTCTGAGGCAGGGCCTCTCACTGGACCTGGAGCTCACTGAGGCCACTGGAGTGGCTGGCCAGCAAGTCCCCAGGAGCCTCCAGTCTTTGTCTCCCAGGTGCTGGGATTATAACGGTGCCATGGGGCTTGGATTTTTTTCTGTGGTGTTGGAGATCTAAGCACTTTGACAGTGAGCCATCTCCCCAACCCCAGAACCTATTCCTTTATCAACAGCTGCTATTTAAAGGGGACACTAAGAGCTCATTAGCTATCCTCAACACGGTGCAATTAACGTTAGGAATCCTGCCTCTGCTCTTAGCTCCCATTCCAAAGAGCAGCAGAGACACAAGAGAAAGTATGTGTGCCCTTAATCCCTCTGCGTATCCGCTTTCTCTAATCTCTTTCTTCATTAACTGTGAGCCTCTTAAGGGAAAATACTGTTCTTCTGTTTATATTATTCAACTGAATTATTTCAGCATTGGCTTCGTAAGTTCATGAATACAGATGGCACTGTTGAACATACGTCTCTTGAGTCCCCCCCCCCCAGTTGTATCAATATGAAAAAAAATCAGCATTTCTTTGGAGACCCCAGTGTGTAGCAGCTGTCTGCTGGGCTTAAGGGATAAAACAGCAAACCTCTAGAGCAAAGGGAGAAAGAGAGAAGGGAGAGATAAAAAGAACAATAGGCATCTAAAAACTGTAGCGTCTGAGCTTCATGAGAAGGAGGAGGCTGTTCTATGTTGAGTAAGGTATAGTCTGCTATGCTTGCAGACAGGAGCCTAGTCCAGCTGTCATCAGAGAGGCTTCACCCAGCAATTGATGGGAACAGATGCAGAGATTCAAAGCCAAACATTAGGCAGAGCTTGGGGAGTCCTGCAGAAGAGGGGGAGGAAGGATTGTAGGAGCCAGAGGGGTCAAGGACACTACAAGAAAACCTACAGAATCCGCTAACCTGCGTCTACAGGTGCCCACAGAGACTGAAACCTCCAACCAGGGAGCCTGCAGGGGACTGACGTAGGCCCTCCATACATGTGTTACAGTTGTATAACTTGGTCTTCATGTGGTGCTCCTAACAGGGAGAGCAGGGGCTGTCTCTGACTCTGTTGCCTGCCTTTGGGACCCTTTCCTCCTCTGGGCTGCCTCATCCAGCCTCCATAAGAGAAGAGGTGCCTAGTCTTACTGCAGCTTGATATGCCAGGGCTGGTTGATATCCATGGAAGGTCTCCCCTTTCTGAAATGAAATGGAGGAGTGGATGGTTGGGGAGGGGAAGAAGGGGGAAGACTGAGAGGAGAGGAGGGAGGGAGAAACTTCAGCAGGGATGTAACATAAGAAAATAAGTTAATTAGTTAAAAAAAGGGGGTGCCCACGTGTGAAGCAGAGGGAAGAGCTAGATGAAAGTCACTTGAGATCCTGAGGTACAGCGTACATTTTGTCTTTGCTGAGTGACTTCCTCTGTTTCTCTCTGCTCCCCAGGACCCTCAAGAGGCTTGTGGAATTCTGTTCAGAGGATAGTGGATTCTGACTGCAGTGGGGAGGGCTGGTGGACAGAAAGCACCCTCCTTTCCCCTGCCCGTATTTAAGTTGGAAGTTTCCCAGGGCAAAAACTAAGCACTCAGAATAAACTGGTTTGACTCAAGCATGGGGAACACTGTATTTGACCCAGCAAACTGTGTAGCCTCATGTGATGTTTGGATATCAGCCCAGACAGGCTCACACTCATTCTAGTCAGGTATAAGAGTCCTCTGACATGTTACTTTCTTTGCTGTGGCCCCTTTCGGTATATCACCACAGAACCATGATTGGTATTCTTTGCATAGCCCCAAGAAAATCAGCTTTAAAATCTTACTATGCTACTGTGAATTTTAGTAAACAGAGTTCTACTGAAAATTTCTGATTTCACTGAAGAAATCTCTAGGGAAAATTGACTTTAGGCATGCTTGAAAGAAGAATGGGTTTTATCTTATTTATCTTTAGATTGCTGGTGCTCTGAATAGGACTGGGGACATAGTAGATGCTCAACGAACACTTATAAGATGTGTGGTGGGGTCAGAATTATAAGTTGGAGTGATACAGAGACGGAGATACTTGGGCTCAGGTGCTGTCACCAATTCTACTGAAGTGGAAACAAAGTGCGCCCCATTGCGCATGCGTCTGTTCATACACATCGGCTCATTCATTCCCAGTTTTTCTCTAACAAAAACCACTGCATGACAAGCTGAAGTTGAAGCGATCTACACACGATCACTACAGTACACAGGCTGAGGTCTTCCCGTTCCCAAGGATAGTTTCAATCAAGAAGGATGTTAGGTGGTTGGCTCCTGCTCCCTAGGAGAGGAAGCAGGGCATAACTGGTTTGCAGACCACTGAGTTCCCTACGCTTTCTGCTACAGACAGCTCTTGCCTGTGCCTCCACTCTCACTTTTAGCCAGAGGAGCCAGACCAGAGGAAACGCAGAGGAGGCAGCTTTGGAGTATTGGAAAGAATCAGCAGGTGTCACTGTATCAGGACAAACGGTGGGTTAGCATGGTGATTACACCCTCCTGCCATGGCTGTCCTCACCGCTGACAGCCGGAGGTAAAACCACTGACTCTCGGGTAAAACCAAGAGAACACCAGAAACGAGAAAGGAGGAGCCGGATTAGGATAAATGGCGCTGATCTCACATTTTAGAAACAGCAAGAAGGAATGGCCCATCAAGATTAATTTAGGAATAATTTATTTGATAAACGTAAAGAATGAGTAAAACTTTATTTAAAAAATAAGCTTGGATCTTTGTATATTTGGGAATTTTAGATAGAATTTAGAAATTCTTGCTTGACTTAAATGTGGACAAAAAATGTCCCCAGAAATTGTTTGCCAACATTTTTTACCCCAATATTTATTTGTTGTTGTTGTTTTGCTTAATTTTTATTCCTCCTTCCAAATGAAACACTAAATGGGTGCTTGGTTAAGCAGCTAAAAGACTTAAACTTTACCAGACTGAGCCCCATATGTGCTACCTAAAGATGCAGACAGGTCCTACGTCTCACCTGGGACGGTTCCTCCATGGCAGGACCTCCCCACGGAGGCTTCACTGGTTAGGAAAACTGGGGGAGTGTACATGAGTTCTAGTCCTTCTCGAACTGCTTTTCACTTTCCCAGCCACGGCCTCTGCATGATGAAAACTAGTGTTCAGCAGCAGCAAGCCGACAAAGAAAAACCTCTGTCTAATACTCGTTAACAAATTTCCAGAATTGTGTTTAAAAGCCTCCAGGCTGTGCATTCGGGCATTTCAGGAGTAAAGCATCCCTGAATCCAGGTCACGGAGAGAGATGAAACACAGAGCTCTCTGATGCTGATGAGATTTGCTTTGGGACATCATCCCAAAGGGAGCTTTTTCCTGTTTCCTTCTTAGTTAACATGTGACTGAGGGTTAAAACATAGTTCAAACTCAAACATGAGAACGTACACTTGGCAGAAAGGCATTTCACATAGTGGAAGGAGCAGATTCCATTTTGGTGGTTTTCATGGGGCAGCTGCTGTGCCTGGTGCACCCCCTGAAGACCCTTCCTGGTAAGGTTCCAGTCTGTTATTTTGCCTGGCAGTTTAGCATAGAGATTTTCTAGGAGCTGGATAGTGGTAGACAACTACCATAGGACCCCTTCTATATTGGGGGAAAGAGATAATCTAAGACCAGAAATTGCTTAAAATCATGGATTGTGTCCAGTGCTCTGTATGGTGTGTCTCTCTATCTGTCCACAACAGTGATAACACTTAATTTGACAAGAACAGTGAGAGATTAATAGTAATGGGTAATGATAAAATACAACAATTATATGAGTACGTTATAGTAAAATTGCTGATGTTATTAAACGCTGTTTGGCTATTGTCTTAGTCAGGGTTTCTACTCCTGCACAAACATCATGACCAGGAAGCAAGTTGGGGAGAAAAGGGTTTATTCAGCTTATACTTCCACATTGCTGTTCATCACCAAAGGAAGTCAGGACTGGAACTCAAGCAGGTTAGGAAGCAGGAGCTGATGCAGAGGCCATGGAGGGGTGTTACTTACTGGCTTGCTTTTCCTGGCTTGCTCAGCTTGCTCTCTTTTAGAACCCAAGACTACCAGTCCAGGGATGGCACCACCCACAATGGGCCCTCCCACCCTTGATCACTAATTGAGAGAATGCCTTACAGCTGGATCTCATGGAGACATTTCTTCAAGGAAGGCTCCTTTCTCTGTGATAACTCCAGCTTGTGTCAAGTTGACATACAAAACCAGCCAGAACAGCCATTATGAAAGAAAAGTATGGGTCTGTGACTCCAAGTGCTACAATACTCTGACCATCAAGCTGATGGCTGAGAAAGCTACCAAGTGACTAACAGGAAGGTATTGTGTATTCACTGTGGATACCAAGGACAAAAGAATCACCTACAATTTAGCCCAAGTGTAGAGACACACAAGAGATCATCTTACAATTCACAACTGTGTATGGTTCAAAACACGAAAACATTTTGTTATGGAATAATTTCCCATATAACGATATCAAATTAAGACTGACAATGGCTAACTGAAGTGTAAAATCACAGGCTGGGGAGGAGGACCCAGGGATCTGAGCTGTCTCATTACCCCCTTTCAGAGATTTCCAAAGGTCTTTTCTTCCTCTGAAACAATGCCTATTTTTAATTTATGGTGATACTAACAAGGACTGAAGCAGAGATCTTGAGTTTGCTGACTTAGGGTTTCATTGCAGTAAAGAGATACCTTGACCAAGGCAATTCTTATAAAAGACAACATTGAATTGGGGCTGGCTTACAGTTTCAGAGGTTCTGTCCTCTGAAACATCATCATGGCAAGAAGCATGGCGGCATGACATGGTGCTGGAGAAAGTGGTGAGAGTTCTCATCTTGATCCCAAGGCAGGCAGAAGAAGACTGTGTGCTACACTGGGCATAGCTTGAGCACTAGGAGACCTCAAAGTCCAACCCTACAGTGACACACTTCCTCCAACAAGGCCACACTTATCCTAACAAGGCCACATCTCTTAATAGTGCCACTTCCCACGGGGCCAAGCATATTCAGACCACCACAAGAGCTAAAATTAGTTGTCAGTAGATGATGAAAAAAAAATGAGTATGTGAAAGTAAAAATAACTGTGCTTGCCAGCTAGACATCTATTATATAGGATTATTTGACATAGTTACTTCAAAATCACACTTCTGTGATGAAATCTCAGAGGAGTTTACTTTTGATACTCAATCTAGAAACTATAAACTTGAAGAATGAGAAATGTCCACAGTGGATTGATCTATGCTACTTTTTTCCACGTAAGAACATAAATAAACATGTTTGATACAGACCAATGGGTGAAGCTTTTAGACCATCACATCTGTGACAAGTGCCCAAACCAAGAGGAAAGCAAGAACTGTTGGAAGGTTGGGAGAAGCACTATCCAGAGAGAGATGAGCTATTCTTCTACCAAGTCATTAAGAAGAGAAATTCAATAAGCTAAGACGGGCTACGTGGATTTGCACCAGAGCATTTCCAGTGCAAAAGCCACACAAACAACTCTTTCCACCCTCATACACACCTCACGCTTGAGAGAGCTTCTTTTTTTTCCCTCGGTTTGCACAAATGCTTAAACACAATTCTTAATGTATAGTGTGCATTTCAGGATAATGGCTAGTTGTACAAAGCACTTCCTTTCTGTGTGAAACCAACATAACGAAGGGTTACCAGTTATCACAACAACACAAGGACTAGAGGAAGACAAGGTGAACTGATCCAGTGTTGGAGAGATGGGGTGCATTCCAATTTCACCCCAAGGTCACCCACTTCCTACCAGCAATCCCAATCACAGTGTGCTAAAACTACAGCGACTTAAGCAGATTGTCTTTGACTAGCATTTCAGACAATAACAATAGAATAAACAAAAACCAGTCCGTTAAGGAGCCTCACCTTCTCTTTCTTTGCCTTGGCTATCAGAGAGTACCTGCAAAAGAAAATTACAACTCTTTTAATATCTCAAAATTGTGAAGACTTATAAAATGAAAAATCAAATTTGAAACAAACAACAAACAAAAAAATATTAAATTGCAAAATAAGGATCAGGTGTCCTCCTGAAAGAAGACTAGAAAGTCGACTGGAGCGTTCTTCTTAAATTATTCTAGCGCCCACATACCTCAGCATTATGAAGGTAATTAAAAAACTCGTTCACCGGGGAGATGTATTTAGTTTATTTTTCTACAACTTGAGTAAGGATTTGCATAATTCTGTTTGCCCTTTTAGTAATTGAAAAGAAAATTGAATTCTAGTTCTGTTTGCTACTTCATTGCCCTGTGGCACCAAAAACCTGTCAGCGCTAAATCCAGTCGCAGCCTAAGCTCTGCATCACTCTCTGGTAACGCACAAGAACCAGTGCACACACTCCCCCACTATGCCCCCCCCAAACGAAATCTAATCCTGGCGCTTCTTTCCCCCTACTCAGTCCCTTTTGTGTTTTCTACCTTCTTGAGTGTTCCTTGTTATTTTCTTGATGAGTTACTCTCTTCTTGTGTGCTTTAGAGGGCTGATTTCATTTACTTTAATTTTAAAAAAATGTATCTTTTATTTTATGTCTCTACCCCTCATGTGCGTCTCTGTTCCCTCTGCATGCAGTACCCAGAGAGGCCAGAAGAGGGCATCAGATCCTGAGAACTGGGGTTGCGGGCAGTTGTGAGCCACCACGTGGGTGCTGGAAGTTGAACCCAGATTCTCTGCGAGAGCAGTTAGAGCTCTTGATCTCTGAGCCATCACTCCAGCCCCAGTTTCGTTTACTTCATGAAGCCTTTTAACGCTCCATCTCTGGGCTTCCTCAACCGTGTCTTGAGGTGGCGTGCTAAAGAGTACATTATGTTAATGATGATAATAATATGTTTGATACGAAATGGAGAATCTATTCAGATTGCTTAATTCCTAAACAAATCAGTGCAATCTAGTTGAAGAAAAAGAATGCCTGGAAAACCATAGTATTTGGCAAACGTGTGGTTAAGCATAATTTTGTCTTAAACATTGACTATTTCTTTTGAAGGTGCAGAGACTTTGGCAGGGCATGATGACCCAGACCTGTAATCAGACACTCTGGAGATTGAGGCAGAAAAATCTTGGGTTCGAGACCAGCCTGAACCACACTGTGAATTCCTACAGGATGAGTTATAAGATACTTTAAAAATATATAGAGAAAGAAAAGAAATAAGGGACCAGGGATGGCACACGGGTTATAACCTGCACAAACATATTTATCTATGAACATATACATAGTAAATGTAAAGAGTCATGATGAGAAACATACGACTTAAAACAGTCAAAAGCAGTATTCCTAAAACAACCTGAGAAAGCATTGCTTCAGTGAAGTGGGAATTTCTGGTTTCTCTGGAAACTCAGTTGTGCCACAAGATGTTTTTCTAGAAGCTGTCTTGTGAGAGGATGTTTTACTGGAGCAGATGCTTGAGAGGGCGCCTGATATTTGGAAAGAGTAAAAATGGAACCCCATATACAGTGAGGGGTTGCTCTTGCATTGCTACGCCTTAAATGCTTGCTGGTCTTCGCTAGCTGTGCAACGCTTCGCTGGTCTTCACTCATCTTTGCTTGTCTTGACTTCACAGAAACATGCCAAAGAACCTCTCATGGTATTCCCGCTGATTCTTGCGGCTTCTGCTGACTCGTCAATTTGGTGGAGCCTTGCGGTTTCTGCTGCTACTACTGTTTTGTGTTTGGTGTTTGCTATTGGACTGGGCTGATGCTATCCTGACAATGGAGATTGGAATTGCCCCGAAGAACTACTTCTAAACATGTCCATTATCCCCTTGTCCTACCAACCACCTTTCTCCCCTCCCTACCTCTGTTAGGTGGGCTAGAAAAGAGGTCGAAGCATTCAAGAACACTAAATAAAGTAGGTTTAGAAAAATCTAACCCTACACTACAGTTTAAATATGTGTGAGGTATTTAAAACTGTGGTAACTGATGCAATAACTTCTGAAGACTGTTATATGAAGATGAATTCCTAATATAAAAAAGATGGCAGTGAGAATAAATGCACCATATGTTAATTTTAAAGCAATCCTATATGTGGTGTCCTACATGAACTTCTGTTGTGACTGAGTAGCCTCTGGGCTAAGCCTCTTGGGAATTCAGTACAAAAGGATCATTCCAAATGTTCTGGTTGACTGTTTAGACCCTCTCATGGAGGGTTAGAGAGGGGAGGGTCATAAGACCCTCCCCAGAGCAGCCAGCATCCCTACCTCTTGTTGTATACAGCTCTGTCTGAGTTGCACATCACCTAGGGGAGGGACTAGAGTGTATATGCTGGGGAAGATTAGGGGAAGAGGCTCCGTTTATGAGGCTATGAGGAAGCCTCCATCTCTTCTGGGTAAAAGCTTTCCAGGGGCAGCCTGTTGTTGAGGAGCTAGCAACTCCCCTGTAGGCAACTCCTCATCCTAGCTCTGTCAAGAAGTCCAACAAACTCACTGGTTCTCCACAAGCATGCTTTGGCTCAATCGTGCCTCGGTTTGTTGCTGGGACCTTAGGAAGAGGAGTAAACACTGCTTATGTCTCCTTCCAGGAAGAAGTTTTAGCAGTAACTTCTTTATGTATGTATCACCATATTTATAACACGATGTTTATTTAATAGACCTAGATTTCAGGGATTTAGAGGAGGTGTTGCAGAATAAAAGGAGTCCAAAGTGTTGACGCCGGCACAGCAACGTAAGTGTGGGTAACACTGTGACATCATTGGGAATCTACTTTAAATAAGTAAGATGGTGAATTTTATGACAAAAAAAAAACCTTACTGAAAATGTGCGATCCATAGCCGCCTTTTCTACTGAATCCTATTTCAGACTCCTCTACCTAGAAACCCAAATAACAGACTAGGAACTTCTTAGAACCAGAGAAATCATCACAGAAATCATCTGTGACTATTATAATCTAAATGTGCTTAGGCACATCCAAGAAAGGTACTGCTCACCTTACGGTGGATACTTAGTCATGGAGATCCTATTACCAGGAGATTGTAATCAGTCCTAGGAACCTTAATGGAGGTACCTCTTGGAGCAGAGTATGTGATGATGCCAGACATTGGCTGGGACCACTAGAGTAAGATTACCTTTCTCCACACCACCAATGGGTTACTTTTTGGGGGTATCTAAATCAATAAATATCTGAGTGATTACTCAGCATATAGAAATACACATCTTGCCTGGCCCAGGCTTTCTGTTGCATAGGTGTGTGGGAGTATATACCTGTTCAATGAGAGATCTATGAAACCTAGAATTACTGGACTATCTTCATGGGAAATTTATAAGTAACGGTTAGAATCACCTCATGTATAACATATAAGGGCACAAAATGGTGACAGTTGATTTGCTTCTTCCTAAAGACCCCTGTAGTATGGAGCACTCATAGTACGGAGCACTTTTGAGTGGCCTCTTCTCCTGCTTGACTAGTACTGAGTTCTGTGAAGGAATGGTAAGAGCCACTCAGTTCATTTGATGAAACCCTCCTAAAGGTGTTTCGTTTCGTAATACCTAAAGCCACAGTGATTCTAAACCCACGTTCATACACAATCGACATACAAAAAACAATTTAAGTACTTGCTTTGTGCCGGGGGCTGAATTTAAAACGCAATTGTTCTTAGGGTTAGATTTATCCTGGTATGGAACTAGAGAGATGGCCCAGTGATTAAGAGCATTTGCTGCTCTTGTACACAACCCGGGTTCAGTTCCCAGTACCCACATGGCAGCTCAAACCCCCTGTAACTCCAGTTCCAGGGGGTCTGATTTCCTCTTCTGGCCTCCTTAGGCACTGGATATACAGACTACACAGACATATGTGCAGGAAAAATATCATACATATAAGTAAGTAACTATTAGAAAGTCTAAACTAAAATCTTGATATATATACATACACATACACACACACACACACACACACACATATATATATATGTATATATATATATATATATACATATATATATATTGCTAAATTAAAATAGAGAACAGTACTGTATTACAAGAAAAACTAAGATAAATTGTTATTGAGAGACTCTGACCCTCAGGGCTTGTCATGCTCAACCAAGTCAATAAATAAATTAACTACTATAGGACTGGTCAAACTCAAAAGCGGCATCAACACCTGCTGCTCCCGAAACACAAAGGACCCATTTGTCCCTAATGTCCTCATATAAACCTCTAAAGCCAGAAGCACAGATAAAATCCCAGTGTAAACAAGATGTTGGGCAAACGCAGAAGCCACTCCAGTATTTGCGCTCCCAGACCCCACCTGCCGGCTCAGACTCAATGGGTTGCATTCAGCAGTGACTGATTTAAATATTGCGGAACATCTCGAAGGTAACCAGTAGAAAGGGCTGATCACACATTACCACCCCAAAACTCATTTCCTTTGGCAAATACAAGATACTAAGAATCACACATCAACTTTGGCCCGAGTAAGTTAAGACTCTGTAGTGGGTGAATTATATTTCAAAAATATTTTTTTAAAGGGGTTTGTACAAATCATACACAGTGAGGAAGAAAGCACTAAAAACCATAATTACAGTATTGTTTTAAGAAGTGGTGGTTTTAAAAGTCTCAACCAGAATACAGTTGATGGAGTAAATTTTTATTTCTAATATTTCTTATTAGGCATCTAAATTTTTATTATTGCCCTTAAATTAGAATTCACAATACACACAGCCCCATGAGAAGGCAATGCCTAAACGAAGCCAGGCTCTCCCAACAAGAGTTCAGAGAAGGCTGGAGAAATTTTTAGCTGGTAGCAGAGAAGAGGTGGGGTATATGACAGATTTTCTCCAATAGCCGTGCTACAAAAGCAAAGTCTAGGAATTCTACAAAAGGGTGGAAGAAATATAGTATGCACTTCAGATCTACCCTTGATTTATATTTTCCTGATTTCTTATATATCCAACATGTGTAATGCTTAATTGTGTTGCTACAAAACATCTCAATAAATGTTGGATGTAAAGTTATATAAAAAAAAATCTACTTTTGTGGACGTGAATATTTTCATTTCTACCCCAAGATGTATAAGTATGTTTTTAAATATACATTTTGGTACATATATACTAGTGTTCAAATATTTGAAAAACTGTAGTAATATATAACGTCAGACATGTAATCTAATGCAAAAAAGCCATCTTTAGTACTTCAGTGAGTCTAGTAATGATTCTGTTTAATAAAACATACCACTTAATTAAGTGTTCCTGACATCTGGTGTTAATAAAAAGGATTTCGTATTTTACAGTTAACATTTAAGAAAAAAAAAAAAAAAAACGAAACCAAAAAACCTATGACTCTAGGTATACTACTGTTCATCCCAGACCACAGATGGTATAGGCCATATTTGGAAGGTTTCCTTTTATTCTTGATTGGTTTACACAAAGAAACGAGTTGCTTTGTGCATATATTGTATATAGGATCCAGGCCAACTCTCAAGAATGAATAAAGAAAGAAATATTAAGTAACAACACAGTTCCTTAATGACAAAGGTGATCACACTGTTTGCCTGGATGGAGTTTAGGGAATAAAGTTCATTCTAAAACCATGATCCTCAGAATTCTGCATCTGGATAAACACTTGAATTGAGACTTCCAGGGTGCGGTACCCCATGGGGCTCCACGAATGTCCATCTTGTGTGCAACTGTATTGTTGCTAGGCAGATGTGAGCCAGTTCTCATGCAAGGCAGGACTGACAGCTGGCAGCCCGAGAGTGTTGCTGAAGTCACCGTGAACCTGTGAGCCAGGGCCTGTGGGTGCCCTCCTCGTCTTTCCAGGCCTTTCCAACCAGGAACTGAGGCTTTGTTTGTTTGTTTGTTTGTTTGTTTGTTTTGCATGCCTTGTTCCTATTTGCTCAGGGTTCTTGTCTCCTTCCCTTTGCACACTGTGTTGAGAGTCTCTCCTTCCATCCATTATGGCGGTTTCCGTTACAGTTGTTCCCCATGTCTCCTTCACCCCAACCTACAGTACCTTTGCACTCTTCTGGGATATGTATGTATCTGGAACACCAATATAAATGCAATTATATATTCTTTTTGTTTTTCAGTAGATTTTGCTGGAATTTGAGTAGAATTTGAGAAACAATGGCCAGGTGTGCCAGAGCATTTGGCAGGTGTTAGCAACAGGAGGTAGCACGCTGAGACTATCTGCTAGGCCGACAGGATCTTTACATGTAAAGCAGAGGTGTAAATTAGCAAATGTCAAACACTGACCTCTTTATCTAGCTTAGAATTCTTTACAGATAACATAAAACTGTTGTGCTGAAGGTGGGGATGAGAAGAGGCTGGGGCAGAGGAGTGCTGGGATGCAGAAAGGCTGGGGCAGAGGAGTGCACACAGGCAGTTTCCCTACCTATGCCTTTGTAGTGCTTGACTGTATTATTTCGTACTTACAATGGGCTTCAAATACTTCTTTCCTCCAGCAAATGTGAACGCTGGGAATACTGACTTGTCTGTTCCCTTAGGGTATCAACAGACAAGCAGAGCACCCACGACCCCAAATCTGAAATTCTACAAGATCTAAAACTGCTGGAGAGATGGCTCACTGGTTAAGAGCACTGGCTGGTTTTTGAGGAGGACCTGGGTTCGATTCCCAGCACCCACATGCTGGCTCACAGCTGCCTCTAATGCCAGTTCCAAGGTATCCAACGCCCTCTTCTGGCCTCCACGAGTAAGTACGTCATGCATGCCGTGTATGGATACGCAGGCAAATACGCATAAAAAAAGGTGACGGCAAATACGCATAAAAAAAGGTGAAGTTTAGAAAGCATCTATTGTTTGTAGACTGAACTTGGAGGAGAGAGAGGTAACTGTATGAGGGAGCTCAGTCACAGGGAGGAGCTGTGTAAACACACATTGGGGAAGTTGAGGCAGGTAACTCGGTCGCTTACTTAACTTCAGCCAGGCCCTGAACTGGGCTGCGTGAACACAGAAAACATAAAGCACCTTGCTACTTACTCGGAAGCGGTTTGCTACTTTGGATCAGAGATATAAGAACTTAACTTGAAAGAAACTTGTTTTGAGCCCAGTGACAGTGGAAGATAGAAGGAAAAATTCTCTACTGCCTATATGGCACACGGACTACAACACACAGAAGCCAACGACAGTGGGAGAGCTCGCACAAAAACCAGATGCGGAGAGCGGACTCCACTTCAGCTGTAGCCTTCTCCAAAAGTAAGTGTCACCATGGTGGGGAGCCTTGCTGACAATCTTTACTGAGGTCAAACGGTACTAGGAGACAGGAGCCAGTAATCTTGGAGCCGGTCTGTGAGGAAGGAGTTGCGGGTGGGGAAGACCTGGGCGGGGCTGAGTACCTTTCTGTACACAGAAGGAAAGCAAGGTGAGGAAAAGAGGGAGATTAGGGATGCTCAGGTCTTAAGACAATGACTTGTGATTCCCTGAGCATTTGCTATGACACATTGCCCTCTGGAATGAGGATTTTAACCCGGCTTGTCAGTCAAATCTTATGCATGGCCTATTTATGCAATGTTTGTGCTAATTTAAAATGTTTTTTACATTTTCAAATAAGTTTTAAAAAAACAAAATAAAATGAAAATTATTGTGTGACCATAGAAAACATCTAATTTCTTTTTTTAAAAAAATTATATTTTTATTTAGTGTGCATTTTAAAAACATATTACTTTTTGTAGTATGTGTATGCATTTCTCTGTGTGTTTCTGTGCTTTGTAGTGTGTGTGTGTATGTGTGTGTTTGTGTGTGTATTTACACCACGGCAAACATGTGAGGAGACCCTTGGTGTAAGTTGGTTCTTTCCTTCAGCCTTATGGGTCCTGAGGGTCAAACTGAGGTGACCAGGCTTTGTGCCAACAACCTGTCAGCTTCAGCGCCACAAAGAGATGTTTATTAGAACACAGTTGCGATTAGTCATTTACAGTTTGTTGGTGGTTCCTGTGGTACAGCAGATCTCCTACACCGTCACAACAAAATCACAGACTAAAGTGGCTTAGACTGATGTGTTTATACAAAGATAAAGAGGTGGGGGATATGTTCTATGGGGGATGTGGTGCGGTATGGGGGAAGGGGGTGTCTCATCGGGCCCAAGCCGAGGCATCTCTTCCCCAGAGGGACCAGCCCACAGGACCATATATAATAGAGAACAGAGTCCATTCAGGGCATGAGGAGGGGAGTTAAGAGGGTAGTAGAGGCGGGGGGGGGGGGGGGGT
>NW_021604781.1:4857698-4870002 GCF_004785775.1 Grammomys surdaster
AGGAGGAGGAGGAGGAGGAGGAGGAGGAGGAGGAGGAGGAGGAGGAGTCAGAGAGTGAATCTAATACCCTAAGAACAATCCAGAATAAAGCACAAAGGGAAAAGAGCTGAGTATAAAGTCTGAGCTGCCTATATATATGGAATTGAAGTCTCCAAAAGAGTGAAGAAAAGAAGAAAATAGTAAAATTAATAATAATCACCATTTTTTTTTAAATTAGTGAAAATTCTGAGGCACTAAGCAAGGATCTCAGACAGATCTAAACACAACGAGGCTGATGAGACCCTGCTGCATACACTAAGGAAAATACTGGAAACCAGTTGTAAAAAGATGAGAGCAGCCACTGCATCCAAGGAAACACAGATAAAGTAAGCACATGGTCTCCAGGCCTTGGGAGAAGCAAGGGAAGCTGGTAGCCAAGGTGACCCTGTGGTAAAGTACGTGGAGATCCGGAGATCCGGCACAGCCTTTTAGCTCCATACCCATGAAGTCCCTAGTGTTCCCTTTCAGCCTTCTTCTTACCTTGGAGACCTGCTTTAGTCTGTCATGATCTCTGGCTCGCGTTATCGTGGTTCTCCAACAATCTTATGTTTTTCTATTTTTGTATTCCTACCACACTTTATTCAAGACCGATCCTCAGAAGCATGTACATCGGATAATACTGGGCTTTACTCTGTGCCTGTCTCTAATGGGTTTTTACTGCCTTTAGCATGGCTATGGGACCTAGCTTCTCTAATTATACTTCACACTGTTTTTCTCTGCAGTCACCACCCCCCCAATACCCACAGTCTATCTGAAGAGCCGGCACAAGCCATGCTATGGAATGGTTGAGGTTGGAAAAGGTAAAATATCTACTGAGAACTATGTGACCACGACTTGTATTTCTGTAAAGAAATAGCATCGCACAGCATGGTCAGGCACTGTAGCCTGTTGTAATCAGGTTAGCATCCCCTGTCAGGGAAATGTATTTGACACTAAGCAAAGGAGAATAAAACCGAACTGTAAAACATTCCCATGCTCCTAGCAAGACCAGTATTTTCAGATCAGACATGCATCTTCAGCGCAGCACACAGAACATACATGTGTTCACTCTTCATTTGTATTTTATTGCCTCACTCAGTTGTAATAGATTTGCATATGAACATTATATAAAAAGTCTAAAGGCTGAGAACCTAAATGAAAGTCACTATGTAAAAAGAGCAAGCATTTTAAAAACCAGCAAAGTAACCTAAACAAGTGGCTGGAACGTATACATTGTTTCAAGGCAGAAACGGTCACATGAGTATAAGGTGGCCCAGGCCAGAGATGATTTTTTTTTTTTTTTGGACTTCAAAGTCTTTTAAACCCTGAAACACAAATTGAAGACATGCAGAAGGGAAACATAACTCCTTTGTAATCTTTCCCCAAAGATACACTAGTGCCTTTTGGGTAGTGGATTCTTTGATGTTGTAAGGTGGCACGCACTAAAATGTGAAGATTTCCTGCTGGGGGCCTGTCATTCAGTAGAGAACTGGACAGAACTGGATGGGGGTGATTTCAAGGTGGGAGTTACTAAGCACAAGGAAAAACTCTTCTAGAAAATGGATGTGGGTCTGAGCTTAACAATGGATGCCTTTGGCTTGCATATTTAAGCTAAGACGTAACAGCAATGGTGACAAACACTTGGAAGTTGGTGAGCCAGAGATCTGTGGGGTCTGCATCCTGCAAGTCAGCCAATCACAGAAGACATTATTTAAAACTGAGTCTGTACTGAACACACACAGACTTTTTCCTCATTAGTCCCTAAGCAATACAAAATGGCAACTGTTTATACTGTACCAGATATTATAAGTGGTGTTGAGGTGATTTAAAGTATATGGGGGGATGTGAATAGCAAAATATAGCATGCACTTGACTATCTTCATGTTGGACAAGTGGACTGTGCCACCAGACAGAAGAGCTGGTAAGGTTGAGCCAGCCTAAACCCCAGGAAATCTCCGAATTGAGAATGGTAGGCTTGATGCCAGCTCCCTGCCAAACTCACTGATCTGGAACACATAACCATTAATACCCCACTGAGAGGACCAACGGGCTTCCCTTCCTGGGCATTTCTTCCTGTAAAAGATATTTAATCCCTGGTTCACCCTGAATAAGATGTATGCATTTATATCTGCCATCAAATAAACCAGTCTGGACAAGCAAGAACCGTTTCCTTCACAAAGGATCACTGCAGGGGCTGGGAGAGGCCTTTGTCATAAAGAGGCTCACCTAGATCTCCTGGAAAATGCATTCTGTCTTCCAGCCCCTCTGTCATCTAGGCTGTCCACCCCTGTCAGGGGCTCAGCCATCCCCTTGCTGCCTGGTGTGTAGTGGAAGCCCAGATTTTCAGACTGCTCTCAACTCCCCACAGTACCCCAGTGGCATCTGGGTACACAGGAGACTGAGAACCAGGCATCTGTCCCAGACCTCGATGTTTCTCATCCGGGGAACTGTAATAGGGCTGGAACCCCTATTATGGACTGTGTTCTGCCTCCCCTGAGTGGCTTGCCGGTGTTGCTTGGGCACCCTAGTGGCAAGGCAGACAGACACATGGCCGGACAGCTTCAGAGTTGGGTATCTAAAAAAGTCTTGGAAATAATTCCTCACAGATACTCAGAGACAACCGTATTTTAATCATCACAACAGTTCCAAGACACAGATGTCATTAGCAATTCAATTTTGTAGGTGACATACACATTTGACATTATGAGATGGGGACAGAGGCAAAGAAAGCATTGGGGGGTGTTTAATAAGAGGATAGCTGTTCACAGCAGTTCTGTGAGGCCGACAAGCATCTGTTCTTATCCTGTGTTGTTTAAGGGGAAATTAAGAGATTGGATTTGAGATTGCTCGCATCCAGGCAATGGCTTAGGGACTGCCACTGATATCCGTAGGTCAGAGTTAATAACATTTTTGAATTACTGTTTGAGGGGACAATCTATGAGATATTCATAGCCCATACCTTTGGGGAATTCTGATTACTTACCACACTTTTATTACTTAAACAGAGCTGGTGGCAACTATGTCAGAAATCAGGCAAGTTAAAATTGTCACATCTCCTTTCTGGCAATTAATTGTGTTTAGGAATAAACCATTCATTCTAAGAGGATGAGTCCCCAGGGTTTCACAATTTCACTTTGAATCCCAGATTTCCAGTTGCTGGAAAGCAGATGTTCCCTCAGGTTTCCTATTCAGAATAGGAAACCCCTCTCTCTCTCTCTCTCTCTCTCTCTCTCTCTCTCTCTCTCTCTCTCTCTCTCTCTTTCTCTCATGCATGTTCTCTCTCTCTCTCTCATGCACCAGAGTTCTCATTGGAGAAATCCATATCTCCACAAGAACTCTTGATTTTAAATGTTTTGTCCTTAGTGTTCATCTCTTACTGGTGTCTTCATCTACTCAATCTGTTGACATTTAATAGCCACTGCTGTGGTTGGGTTGTGCGTCTCCATAGTCCCAGGTTAACCCTTCTGCCCTTTACAATGGGGGTGATGAAGGGAGCAGGCCCTCATCAGGTACTGATAATGTGTCCTTGAGAAATAACTATTTTTTCACTAATAGTTACCCAATTTCTGTCATTCTGTATAGCATCACAAAACACACCTCTTCTAGGTGTGACTACTTTTTACCAGGTGAAGAACAGAGATGATAACATTGTTACCAGGACCGGACTCTTCTTCCTGCTCTGGTGGTAGGATACAAGACATTCCAGGGACCTACACAAGGGCAAGGTATTCACAAGAAAAGAACTTGAGTCCTTGAATATCACAGAACAGGAAGCTACCAAGAATGCAAGCCTTACAGAGTTGCGGTTGCACATTATTTATTTGGAGAATGTGTGTCTCACCACAGGCTTAGCCCACCAGGCATTGCACTAGGTATGCTCTATGGACTACCATATTTAATCTCTCTATTAAAGATGGAATTACTACTAATTGGAACCTGCAGAAAACAAAACTAGGGCTTATCTAGGCGCAGTCACACTCCAGAGCCAGTGCACAACCCATGATTGCTCTGTTTTGATGTCCAGGTTTTACCTCATGTTATCTGACCTCTCCCACTTACAACCAGCCAGCTCAAGTGACTCTGAAGAGTAAAGCTCTGATGCTATCTTTCCTCAGTCTTTGGAGAATTTTGAGTGATGTTTTCAAGATTTTTGGTGCACTGAGTAACTGAAAGTTGAATTTATGTAGAATCTCTCTTACTCTAAGTATTGGGAGAAAGAATGATAAAATGACAATAGCTGACAATGCATTCAGTGGATAGTTAAGGGGTAGTGCTTACTGTCCGTTCACCCAGATGTTAGCTGTGTGAGCCATGAGATGGAGACAGTAGCTAAGGGACAGCACTTCGGGGGGGTGTATTTAATAAGAGGATAGCTGTTCACAGCAGTTCTGTGAGGCAGACGAGCATCTGTTCTTATCCTGTTTTATTTAAGAGGAAATTAAGAGATTGGACTTGAGATTGCTTGCATCCAGGCAATAGCTTAGGGACCGCCACTGTATCTCTGACACTGCAGAGTGTCTGGTGGGGATGAGGAGGGTGGGGATGAGGAGAGAAGATGCTTGTGAGGAACTTGCTTTATTGTGTAGAAAGTCACTGCCAGGAAGATCATAAAATACAAATAAGATGTCCAGCCGAGACCAGCCGAGAGTTCAAAACTCCTCACCCTGTAATCACAGGGAGGAGGAAGTCTGCTTGTAGAGCAGAACTGTAAAGATCTTTGTGCGTGGCGCCCAATCAGAACCGGCCAGCCAGAAAGCAGAACCCTATGCACACAGACGCTACTGCAGTGGCTCATTCATAGCAGCTCATTCTTAGCTTCGAATCAATGGAAATAAACTCAAAATGCATTTTTATTTTCTAGATCCACAATGCAAGCTTTATTTTCCCAATTGGAAAGGAATGAATAATGCTCCCTCAGAGGCTATTTCCAAACTAAAACATACTGCATGCATGGCTATGCTTCAGAAGCAATTGATTACCCGAGTGCTATGTTCACAATTCACTTGCATTACTTCCCGGGTTATTATTACTATTTTTGGTTCCTTGGGGATGGGGAGGGTCACATGACCAATTGATTTTATGCCTGTCCGCAATGCAGGCAAATGTATTTTCATTTTTTTTAATGGCATAACAAAATGACCTTCCTGAGAAATGCTCAAGGAGCCCTTTGAAGTGGATACAAATCTTTGTGGTATTACAAGGCCAAATTACAGTACGGGCTCTTCCAAACCAAATTTACTGTGTTTCCAATAGCTGGAACAGGAAATATAAAAGCAACACCCTTTTATTCTTAATGCTATATATAAAGCCAACTAACTATGAGTAGATACCATCATGATTTATACAGTATATGGATGTATGTCTAAAATAAAAACTGGCAAGTGAAATTGCATAACATACTCTCCTTGTGTTTAATCAAATTATAATCAGATGGTGCTTTTATTTCCTATGTATGATCTCTGCTATGCCAACCAATTAACCATTCCTATTGCCAGTGCCTACACTTGGGCTGTCACGGCATATTTCTCAGTCACTAGCATAGCTCTGGAACACAAAGGAATTCAATAAGTAGTGGTTGGACAACTGGATGAATGAATAAGTCTTGTGAATGTTTTCCCTTCCAATAAACTCTCACAATGCAGCTGTCTGAAGATGACACACTATTGCAGGTAAATCCCCAGTGCACTTTCAAATCCTTGGACTTCTCCCTCCAGGAAATGGCTTCTGTTTCCTTCTCTTGATCCACCTTGGTCACTCTTCTATACAAATGACACTCTACCCATCTTCATAGGGCAGTGTCTTCTAGAAACTTCATCCTTATCAGTTGGGTACCTTGTTTCCTCTTTCCAGAATACCCTTCATATCTTGCCTTTCTTTGTTACTGGTACTGTGCAGTATCATTCCCTAGTTTAAATTTTTTATTTTTATTTGCACATGCATATGGGTGTAGGAACCATGGAGGCCAGAAAAAGGCTTTAGATTTACCCAGAGCTGAAGTTAGAAGCAGTTGTGAGCCACCCGATGAAGGAGCTGGGAACTGAACTCTAGTCCTTTGAAAAAGCAGAGTGTTCTTGAGCCTTGAGCTATCTCTCCAGCCCCTGTATCTTATTTGAGAAGCTTTCTTTGACTATTCCAGGTAAAGAGTTCTATTAATCCATCTCAAAGCTTCATGTACTTTGCACACTTTCATATAAACTCAACATGGCCACATAATCAGCACGGAGATAGATAGAACACTAACCTCCCACCCCAGCAAGTTCCCATCACATTTCCTCGCATCCTCAAACACTCCCTGAAGGAGAAGGGACTCGTTGGAGAAATGGGCATTTTCAGGTATGGACAGAGAATGTTTCAAAAGTCTGAGCATAATTGAGAGCTAGAAGGAAGCTATCAGCAAGTACTAGTTTCTCATCAGAAGAACTGGGAGCCAACTTCTAGAGGCTTCCACCAACCAAAGAGGAGAAAGTTTAAAGAAAACAATGTAATTAGATGCATGGGATCCTAGTAATACTAAAATGTGTCACGTGTAAGTCACCAGAGCACACTGGTGACAATGACCAAAGTCATTAGTCTAACAAACTGTGAAGAAATAAGGGTTAATCTTGCTCTTTCTGAATGAATTGTACCAAAGCAATTCTAAATGCAAAGCAGAAGCTACTATTTACTATTTCTTTATGGCAACAAAATACTTGCCAGGAAAGCATATTGAGAGAAGAATCTACAAAGGGAGTCACATGACCAATTCTAATGGTTAGGATTTATTGGGATTCTGTTTTAAATAAGCAAAATATATGACTTGGATATAAGATCATTACTGGATACTAAAAATTATTGATGACTTTGGGACGGTTATCTATACAGAGCTGCCCAGGCCTTTAGGGGTAGGTACTGAGGTAGGACACAGCACTGGACAAAGGCCAATGACTGACTATTTCTGGCCTTGTAACTCTCTCTTACTACTCTGGGGCCAGAAGCTGCTGGCTTCTGGATTTAACTCTCTCTTTAATTCTTTGTTATTTGATGGCCCAAAGCCACAGGCTTCTGGTGATTAGCTCCTGCTGTTAACAGCAGAGAATTAAAAAAAATGCTTAGGTTCTTTTCTCTTGGCTCAAGGGCCCCTAGAAGGCCAGACAAGAGGCTCAGAGTTCTTTAATTCTTTATGAGGGGAAAGAGAGAGGGATGGGAAAGAGACAGAAAAAGAGAGAGAAAGAGAGAGAAAGAGAGAGGGAGAGAGGGGGAGAGAAAGAGAGAGAGAGAGAGAGAGAGAGAGAGAGAGAGAGAGAGAGAGAGAGAAAGGAAAAGAATAATAATCATACATACAAAAAAACCCACATACTCTGGATGAAGCAGAGAAAGAAAAGCTCCAAAAGCTTTACAAACATGCACACATACATACATGCTTACATACACGCTTACATACATGCTTACACACATATATACATACATACATACATGCATGCTTACATACACACACATGCATGCATACATACATACATACATGCATACATACATACACACATACACACACACATTTGTGGATGGAGCAAATGCTCCCATGAGCAAGCTCCTTTCTCAGTATTTATACCATCTGTAAAAAATTACTTCATACAATATCAGGTAGAACCATTACAGCAGGGTAATTGATTACATGATTTTCTAAATACTTTTACATTCCAATAAATTCATAGTAAGTAGAAGACAATAATTCATGTCATAAATCGATAAGACTTAAGGAATAACAGCAGAATTTTTTACATGTCTTTCCGTTAAGACTACTATCTGACTAAACATTCATTACCTATTACTACCCCCATAAGTTCATTATAAGTCCAAAGCAATGATTTTTATGTCACAAATCAGCATGGTTTTGTCAAGAAACAAATCATCTGCCTTGGGTCTTATTATTTTGAAGTTTTGTATAAATAAACTATTCAATATTTTATTTTCTGTTCTTGCACCTACAATAAATTGTTCACTCCAGTTTATGAGCTTTTGTTACCAGATAACAGACTCACGCCTAGCATAGAAGGAATGTTTTCCTTGATTGTAAATTTGTTCCAAGCCTGCTTCTTTGCCTACTGCGATTAGCCAGTGACACACGGAGGTTTACAGAGCTCTGTTTGCAGCTTTTATACTATAAAGGGCTCAAAATTACTTGTATACATTTAGGAATTCTATAAAATCATTTTTAGGAATTATGAAATCATCAGCTTGTCTACACATCATTGCTATATGAGAATACATCTTCATGTAAATCTGCAGAAAACCTGACCAATAGGGTGGGTTGATGCCCAGGAATCGTTAAGGTTTGTAATAGTGACAGGAAAAGCCTATCAGCAGCAGGAAGCAATCCTGGGATGATGTCTCTAAGGACCCTGCATCTCAGAGCTCACCCACTGAAGGCCATGCAAAATGGTGGGCCATCTCCAGAAAACTCACTTGCATGTCTTTAGCCTTTCCTAGATGGCTTCTGACAAGTTCTATTATGATTCGGCTTTTAGACTCTTATCCTTTAAAAAGAAATGAAAGCATTGTGTTGAGTTAACCCAGTGACTGGAGCTTGATTCATGATTTATGAGGTGGGGGGCTGTGGGTGCCAGTAGAGATGACATGAGACTGGCAAGTGTCAGTCACAGCAGAAGCAAGGGAACAAGAGGATGAAGGTTCACTGTTACCATTCTGCCTCAGTTTGAAGACGTGTCTAAATTTCAACCATGAAAATATCAAAGGCAACTATTTTCAAGCTTGCTTTTTGTAGCTGGAAGCAATGTCTATAGTAGTTCTCCCTCACTGGTGCTTTCAAGTTCTGTAAATCTGACCTAGTCTGAAATTATTAAATAGAAAAACTTCAGAAAGAAATATTCTGAAGTTTCAAATTGTGTCCATTCTGAGTAGCAGCCTAATGGGCTTCCATGAGTCCCTACCCGTCCTGCCCACTGTCATTCACCTTTCTGTATGTCCTTCCCAGGCCACAGTCACTTAGGAGCCATCTTGGCTACCAACTCTGCTGTTTTGATATAGGAGTGCTTATATTCAAATCATCCCTAATTTACTTACAAATAACCCTACAGTGCCAGACCAACAATGCTGGCAACATTTTTACATTATGGTGTTGTTACTCTACTACTTTATTATTTTTTGTTTCTCTTAATCTCACATTTTTGACTCATGCATAAATTAACTTCCTCATAGGTACAGGTGTATAGGAAAACCAAGGTGTATATAAAGTTGGATACTATTTACTACTTTTGTCTGCCCCTACTGGAAGGTCTGGGAACTTACTCCAGTAGAAGAGGTATACAGAAGTCTTTCTTTGCCCTCCTTGAAATCAGTTCACGCTTGTCTGTAAGGATTAGACTTTGGGGTTGAGAAATGGCCAGCTTCAGCTCCCAGCACCCACTTGAATGGTCACAACTGCCTATAACTCTAGTTCCAGGAGATCTGATACCCCCTTTTGGCCTCTGTAGGCTCTGCACCTATGTGGTGCACATATAGTCATGCAGGTTCACACACACACACACACACACACACACACACACACACACATACACACGTAAATAAATAAATCTTAAAAAAATTCCAACTGAATGTACAGCAAATTATTTTACTTACTACCCTGTCATATTTCTGTAAGAGAATTATAAAATATAAACTTTTGAAAAGCATGGTGGTAGACCAGAATTTATGCACACAGGAGGCAAAATACATGGCCAGCCTTCCAGTGTTACCTAGAGAGTTTAAGGTCAATATGAACTACATAATTAAACCTCATGTCACAAAACCAGGGGCCGAGAGTGTAGATCAATCGTACAAAGCAAAAAAGAAAGGCTTTGAGCTCTTTCCCAGCACTGCTTAAGAAGAAGGAAGTTCTGATTTTTCTGAATTTTCTATCACTGACATGACTCTGAATGCTACAAATTATTGGTAGTTACAAAATTGATGAGAAATTAAAACGGAATATCACAAGTATTGATAAATAGTTATAAAAGATGAAAGTAAAATTTAACACATTTAATATATTGAGTAGGATAAATCTATGAAGCCTTGACTAAGGAAGGCTTGGCAGTTCTAACTGTCTATTTGTTTAGTAACCCAGACAATATATTAAATGGAGGCAAGACTCAACTTGAACTTTCAACTTTAAAGGGTAGGAAAAAAAGAAAAGAAAAAGTTGAACGTAAAAATTTCTGAGTATTTTGTATTTAAAGAAGATTGTCTTTCTCTTCTTGTTTTGATAAAGCAGATGAGGGAAAAACAGAAAATCAAATGTGAGGGAAAGAGCTACAGCCACATAGCCGATATATTAAATATGAACCTTGTATAGACTGAGCGGCACACCAGTCTCCAGACTGGTTAGATCTAGATTTGACCTAGGTAACTCTCAGGACATGTTTCTTTGTGGAGCACCCCCCCACACACACACACACACCGTGAGTCATAGGATTGTGAAGTGAGTCAGTGACCGCCATCTTTAAGATGTCCCAAGGCTTACGTCCAAGTAAGAGTCACCAGGAACTTGCAGTCAACATTTAGAACACCAATACTTGGAAAGAATTTTAGCTAGGCATGAGAATCCAAAAGAGCTGTTGACTGCTGAAGACCTGTGGTCTAACCCTATTGTGCAGGTAGACTTGGAAGCTAATTAAAATTAGAACGTCACAGATAGCTTCAGTGCTGGGGCAGTCTGAAAAAGAGGTAGGCAAGTAGACGGAGAAAGAAAGTGGGGCTTGAATATAATTGACTCTTGAACTGTGCATGGTGGCACACGCCTTTAATCCCAGCACTCAGGGGGCAGAGGCATGTGGATCTCTGGGAGTTTGAGACCAATCTGGTCTACATAGTGAGTTCCAGAACAGCCTGGACCACATAGAGAGACCCAGTCTGAAAAAAAAACCAAAACCAAAAAATAACAATTGATACTCAATATTTTTCATGTGTCAGATATTAAAAAGTTGCCAGAAAATTTGACCATGGAAAAGATATGTGTTTCCTTGGGAAGAGAAAATGAAATGAAGCTTTTAAGTTGTGTTTACTTTGTAAAATATAAAATATAATTAAAGTTTCAGCATTGCAGGATCAGTATACAGTCTATTCTTAAGTATAGAGTCAAGAGAAAAAAACTTGGAGAAATACGGATTATATGATAGATAATACTACAAGATGTAATTTATTGTTCACCATTAAAGTTTGTATATTACATAAACATCAAAAAAGTCACCTCAATAAACACTTATTGTCCAACCCTGGGACTCTCCCTCCTCATCAGCTGTAAGTGTCAGTGCTACAGGCAGACACGGAAGATCCTTGACTAAGATGCACTGCAGCGGAGGAAGTAGAAAGTTTCAGATTCACAGAAAAAGAGCCTGTCTCTGTTATTGAAAATCAATCACCAGGAGAGATTTGTACAATGAAGAAGAGACTATTTCCCTCTAAACTCCACTTGGTAAACTGCAAGTGAATTAGTGGGAGCACAGACAGATAGACTGGACGACTGTCAAGAAAAGCAGGGCTAATAATGCTTTACGTTCAGTTCTGAAAAATCAAGCTTTGTTAATTACCAAAGTGGAATGGTCCGTGACGCCGCAAAATGCTTTCAAGTGAGGCCAGTTCAGAGCACAGCATAAGAGCTTTGGAAGACTTCTGACTTTCAAAATGCTCACAGAAATGACAATATAATGTCGGAATATATAACATGTCACCAATATTTAGTTCCTGCAGTTTAAAGCAATGCTTTGTTGGCGTTTTTTTTTTTTCACTAGAAAAAAAAAAAGAATTGTTAAGGGAGAGTAAAATAGGTAATAACAGAATTTCCACCCATGGAGCATTTCCTGTAATGTGACACAATTGTAGAAATGGCTTGGTCTCAATAATATCCTGAAAAACAGCCTGGAAATTGCTCTCCCAAGGGCAAAAAAAATAAAAAATAAAAAAATAAAAAATCCCTATTATTCACTTTGTAAAGATCAAACAAGCTAAATGTATATGCAATTATTGAATTGTATTCATGTCTATAAAAATGTAAGATAAGATCACAGTTATTACTAAAAGTTGAATTTTTCTGGAACTTGCCAGTTTCATATTACTGGAAGGGCAAAGAAGGACAGAGGCCAAAGTGAAGTCAAGTTAGAGCAGGCTCCAAGAGAGCAAATCAATTCTCAGATATGCCTTTGTGAATTGTGTGTGTGTGTGTGTGTGTGTTTGTGTGTGTGTGTGTGTCTGTCTGTCTGTTGATCTGTTTCTGTATGTGTCTGTCTATTGGTCTGTATCTCTCTGTGTGTTTGTGTGT
>NW_021604781.1:4870012-4891375 GCF_004785775.1 Grammomys surdaster
TGTATGTGTCTGTCTATTGGTCTGTATCTCTCTGTGTGTTTGTGTGTCTGTCTGTCTGTTAGTCTGTATCTGTGTGTGTGTGTGTTATGTAATTCAAAGTGTTGACGATTAAGATCATTTACTGTGGATTCTTGACTGTGTTGTTTATACAGCAAGATCCTGTGCTCCTAAGCAACTCCACCTATGGTTTGAAGTAAACCCCATCCTGTGGATAGAAAAGTCTAGAATGACCTTAAAGCTCATCCATAGGAGGTGCATGGACTTCCCTGTGTAAACAAGATTGCCGACCATGTACATCAAGGAACAGCAAGGTGGGACCCAGAAAGCTGCCAGCCGCTTGGCTAATCTTTGTATTATTTTCCTGCATATTATTCCTATCTTCCCAAATAGAACTCATCTCCAGGTATGTGGTCTGCATGGTATGTCATCTGCATGGTTGTGTCTTCCATAAGGCTGTTTATCAACAGTCTTCTTCACCTCATCAGAGCTCGGCCCTTTTCCCAAGCACCGCCCTTACTTCATCCCTGCCAGAAGAGCACCAGCACCTCTGAACAGCCCTCACAGAGCACTCGTATGCTCTGATCTTTGAAACTCTTCTTCCATGACAATCTGTTCAGATTGTTCTACGGCATCATTGGACACATGAGGCTTTCTGCTAGGGAGCCAGTTACTAAAGCAAAACCATTTTGTTTTTGCACTTGCTTAATATAACCATTTATTATTATTTTTAAATGACCTTTTAGGAAATAAAGCACTTATCTCCTCATATTGTTTAACTATGTGACTTTTCAAAAGTTATCCTCCCTAATCTTTGGTTCTTCTACTCGGAAAGTTTAGATACTAATAGTCTGTATGTCCCAGACTGGTAGGAGGGATCGAAGTGCTAATCCACAAGGCTTAATCCTCCCCAGGCACAATGCCGGGGATCTTCGCAGCTGCTCTTCATAATACACATGCTGTTTCAACAACCCTGGGCTAAGATCAGCCTGCTATTGACAGCTATCATTCCATGGATATATGTGAAAGACCATATGAAGGTTAAGAATATTTCCAGTTATGCTTTCTACATGCTTGATAACTGGAGGAAGATAATAACATATTTTTAAATAGTCCATAAGGATGAAAGAAAGAAATAAAATTTGGGAATGTTGATATAAGGTACGGGCTGGAGAAAGATGAGCAAGAAGAATTCACAAGACCCTGGGCAGGGCATGTGAGCATCATCTGTGAGGGGCCGTGGATGGAGAACCCAAGGTGTGCCTCACTGAAGGTTTAGCATCATCTGTGAGGGGCCATGGATGCAGAGCCCAAGGTGTGCCTCACTGAAACTTTAGCATCATCTGTGAGGGGCCGTGGATGCAGAGCTCAAGGTGTGCCTCACTGAAACTTTAGGTCTTGAATGATAAGCCCCTTTCTACCACAGCTGTAGGACTTTCTGCCAGCTCAAGCTGACAATGAAAATGTCATTGCAATTCTGCCATCTGTCAATGTGACATACAAACACTCTCCTTTAAACTTTACATCCGGGCGGTGGTGGCACACGCCTTTAATCCCAACACTTGGGAGGCAGAGGCAGGCAGATTTCTGAGCTCGAGAGTTTGAGGCTAGCCTGGTCTACAGAGTGAGTTTCAGGACAGCCAGGGCTACACAGAGAAACCCTGTCTCGAAAAACCAAACAACAACAACAAAAAAAAACAAAACAAAAAAACAAAAAACCTTTACATCCCACCCTTAGGTCGTATAGTCTTGTGATCCTATCACAGTACAAATGCATCTAGTCCGTCTCTAAGGCTACTCAAAATCTTAACTGCTCTAACACTGTTCAAAGGGCCAAAGCCACTTAGAGACTCACAGCCGTATTTATTCGGGGAGTCCCGGTGAGATAAAAGCTTAGGCTACATAATTCCAACATACAAGAGTCAACAGTTTCACCCCAAAATGAGGGAAGGAGATCAAGTGAAGACTAAATCATAAGTTAGCCACGCTCCTGTGAGTAACCCCTTGGCCATGCTCCTGTAACTGCCTCCCTGTGTCCCTGTAAGTAATCTCAGGCATCTCACTGACTCACCAGCCTCGGGAGCAGTCATTTCTTTGGTTTGCCTTTGGTGTCCTCTCTGGGCTGATATGATGTTTGTCTCCATAGGAAACGATTATGAAATAGGGAAAGCCCAGACACAGTTCCTCCAGACTCAAGAATATCTGCGTGTGTGTGATGCAGTATTCACAAGAAACCACTATTTCATTGCAAGCCCTCCCAGCGCTAACCACTGACTCTGCCTTCATTCCCCCATCCCGTGCATTTGCTATTCACCATCATGTATATTTTGCTTAATTTATTTATGGTTCTCTCCCTCATCTAGTCTAAATTGCAGGAGAGCAAAAATTCGGTTCCTAGTGCAGTATACTTGGTAACCCCACCCATGTTTAGCCTCTGATAGACACAGAGAATGTGTAAAGTAATGCTGGGAGGGCAGGCTGTGTGAATGTGACTCATGGCATACCAGAGTTTAAGGACTGCCCAGCTTTCTGCATTGGTTTTCACAGTTTACTTGTGACATACAGCCTTGGGTCATTGACTGTGACCAGTGGGGAAATCCCTACAGGGATTGGCTGGTAAGACTATAATCACAACACAACTGGATAGAGGAGATGAAGCAGAAATCCTCTTTGGTTGAAGGTGGAAGTTAATGCTTCTCCATCACACACACTTAGCAAAATAAGAGCGGCCAACTGGCCACTGAAGGCAGTTGTCGAATAGAGAGCCCTTGGTGTATTATTCTCCAGCTGTCACCATTCATATCGCCACACCAATAAATATTGCCAAACCACGTACACACAGCAGGAAATGTCGACGCTAACATTCCCGCAAATGACTCAACTTTAAATTCCAGCGTCAACAGTGCCGTACAACTGAGCATCATCAAGCCTCGTAGCCACGGATTCTCAGGACGTGACTAAATGACTATTTCCTGGCTTCCCTCGGCTTGGGGCCTCCCTGAGAACCTCCCCTTCATGTGTAGCCATGTCAGATATTTTTAGCACAGCCCTGCATAGATTAGACAAACTGTCCAAAGAGTAATGAAAAGATAAAAACACAATAGAAATCTAATTATTCTCACATTTTAAAGACCTTATAATGGCATATGCTAATTTAGAAATACATCGCATTTTTTGTCATAAAAAATGTTTGGATATTTAGAAGCAATACTTCTCTTGGGCATTGTATGTGATAATATGAGATTCTCTGTGTATGGTGCTATTGAGGAAACCCTCGAAGACATTCCAGGGGCAGAGTGACCTAAGGCTATGAATATTGCCTGCTGGTACATTACTTTCTTTCCTAGTCTTGGGTAAAATATTTAAACATTTGTATTTCCATGTTCCTGTCTTCTAAACAGGACAGAAACCTTTGGCAGGAAGGGAAGGAAGAAGTTTTAAATGACTTAAACATTTTATTTATTCTTATTTTTCTTTCATAATGGATAATTTACATTGGTTTTCATCTTGAGAAAATAATCTTTCCTATATTAAATACAATATATTTTGATTTCAGATAAGGATACTTGTATTTGACAATGTTATAAAAATTTTAATGGTGTAGTATTAACTTAGTCCTTCATGATATAGTTATTATTGTTGCCACTATAATTTTTATTATTACTTAGACATTTTCATATAATAAATTATGCATGTTTATATGTGCACATAATATAAATACATATGCATATAATAGTGCATATATATAAATACTTTGGTAACTATATTAACCATGAGGCTAATACATAGTTATGTGTATATGCATATTCATGGTAGAAACTTCCCCATAGTCTCATTACCAGTATACAAGTATATCCCTAACTCATTAGCCCATCAATTATGTAATTTCTTTAATACATTATATTATTACTGGATTATTGTTTCATGTGTGACTTGTTTCACAGGCATGTCTCTGAATCACCTGCATGGATAGGCACATGTAGTGTAGCTCTAAGCGCTGATCACCCACATGCCGCCATGTTTGCAGCTCTCCCTGCTCGTCATTAGGGTAGTGACGTACAGGCTCCAGGACTCTCCTGTTTCATCCCAACGACAAGGCTGATGACATAGGTTTTATATGTCTGTTCTTGATTTCAAACAAACAAACAAACAAAAAACAGGAGCCATTTCATCCAGTATAAAATAATGTGTAACTCTTTTAAACCTTTGATTTGTGTGTGTGTGTGTGTGTGTGTGTGTGTGCATATGAGCATGCCAAACCAGAGGATTTCAGCTGTCATTCTTTAGGTGCTGTCCATCTATGTTGAGTTAGGCTCATTCTCTGGCCTGGAACACACTGGTTAAAATACATTCTGCTGCCCAGGGATGCCAGGGATCTGCCTCTCTACAATCTGATATTATCCCAACAAATATCACTTTTCTCAACTGAGCTATAGATCTGTAAAAGGCAGATGTTTTATAAGGGAAATCTACATTGGCTCAATTTTCACATTCTTTACTGCAGGAAGAATAAACCTTGGCTAAGCTTACAGAGTCTGAGATGGGTAAAAGTCACTGTCCTGGAAGGGCTGACATCATGTCCTCCATACTCACACATGGGTCACTTAGGTCATGTGCTAGTGATTAAAGAACAACAAGAAACACACAGTCCTCCTGTGAAGACCAACTGTGCTAAGTGTTCTCTGATTAGCACCAGCCATCTGAATGCTTACCTGCTAGACTATTCTCAGAGAACAGAACTGAGGTTAGCATCATCATCATATCAGCCTTGGCCAGTGTCTCTCTTAGTAGAAAAATGAAAAAGGTTTTCCAAGATCATAAAATCAGTCAGGCAATAGGTGGTAAACTAGTCTTAGCCCTAACCACAGCTCAATCACTAAGCTCTGTTTGTCTTCACAGTGGTGTGTTTATTTATCGTTCCTTTATCATACGAACATATTCTTGGCTCATTTGGTTGGCAAATTGGCCTATCTATTTTATCTACCATCTGTTTTAGATCACTATCCGTCTTTTTTCTTCTATTCAGACCTAATTACCATAGTGTGAACATCCACTGAGGTTACATATAAATACTGCCGTATCTTCTCTCACAGGTCCTGTGGCTCTACGCACTACGGAAAGGATCAAGCCTGTGAGAACAGAGGTCAGTGGGTGAGTGTATCCTGCTGTGCGTAAGCCTGGAATTCTGAAATGATGAATGATGTAGGTGATATGTGGTTAGCTTTGTGGTCTGAGTGTCAGCTCGGTGCCATGAAAATTGATAAATGTGAACAGGGAAAGCCCTGTGTTGTGAAATGCTGAGCTCTATTCTGTGTACATCAATAAGAAGGTTGATATTGGTAGATGTTAAAAAAATTTAAATAAACACTAGTCAGCCAACACACACACACACACACACACACCACCACCACCACCACCACCACCACCAACAACAACAACAACAACATCAACAATAACAACAATCCTACCACATATTAGAGTTTTAGCAGCAGGTACTTATTTCTCTTGTTTCTGGAAGTTGCAAGTCCAAGATGAAGGTGCCAGGAGATGGGGGGGTGGGTGGGTGTCCTGCTGTCTTTTTATGCTCATTTATGTGGTTTCACACTGCAGAGAGAGAATGTGTGTCTCTCATTTTCGATCCGTGCTAAGTCCACCGTGAGACACCATAGCAACCCCAGGATTAGGCATTAAAGTTAACTGTCTCCCACAGGCCCAAGTCTCACCACTTTGAGGGCCATGTCTTAGACACATGAAGTTTAGAGACATGCAACAGCCATAACAGTGACTTCGTACATTCTTGGTTTGTGTATAAATAAGGACCAAAGCCAAGACCTCCAGAAACCCCAGGGAGTCACCTTTTTAGACCAAAAGAGTCAATCTAATTTATATCACTTATTCTTGAAGATTGGTTATGTGTTTTTACAAAGCAAATTGAAGTAAAAGTAAGGATGATAAATTTAGCAGAGTACAGGAAACAAGGCTGACATTTCCCATTGTTCTGGATAGTTACATGTATAAGAATTTCCCTGTGGCATCTGGTGTCTCTTTCATAGCATTTTGCTATGTGCATTTGAAATTATTTCTCTTAACAGCACCAAAACAGGCTATTTTACAGATGGCCCATAGAATATATATTCTTGCTTCTAAATAAATCTCTCACGGGTGCTGTTCAGCCTGTACTTCTTCAGGCACAATCGATAGAGTATTTGCCAAAGTTCTGCCTCTGTGATGACTTCTAACATTTATTTATATGCTTAGCAGTAAAGGGAATAAAGGTTTTCTGTGTATTGTGAAGAAGAAAAGACTCTCGCCTTCTGTACTCCTCAGTCCTGAGGCCAGCATCACTAGGGAGTGAATGGGCATGGGAGAAGACGCTAGCCATCATTCTTGCTTCTCCTTCTTTATGGAATGGAAAGTCTGAGTGTGTTCTAAAGGTAGATGACAAGGCCAACACAACTGCTTGGGGCTTAGCAACCATGGATGTCATAAATGTAGAATGCTTGCTTTTTTAAGATAAATGGTATTAACTTTTAGATGAAACCATATAGTATTAAAAAAGAAAAACAGACTAGGTGTTTTACAACCCTTTGATTTAGCATCTCTTTAGAACACTCTCCACCTAAGTGACTGCTTTTCATCCTTATTCCAGAAAAGGTAAACATGTATTGCAAGCTCACTGCTGCTTGAGTTCCCCTAGAAAATGTTCAGGTAACCCAGAGAGGCCCACAAAGAAAGCCGCATTAATTATATCCAGAATGCCTGGAACATGAAGTGCCTTGGGTGTTTGGCTTTAAAAATATTTATATCTGCACATAAGATTTCCTAGGGCACGACCCAAATCTAAACACAAGATTCATTTATGTTACATTACTTGGAGGTCATTTTAGACACTACGATTTGTATTTGTGTGTTTTGAATGTGGCTTATTACGTGAGGGCTGGTATGGGATTTTTAACTTATGGGATCACAATTGTTGTTTGGAAAGTTTCCGACTTTGGAGCATTTTGGATTTTCAACTTCTACATCAGAGGTACTTTATCTATATTTGCATTTACAATTGAGTTGAGTTGCAAGCTCAGAGAATGATGCTTGAGTCAGAACCATAGCCTGCAGCCAGAGCAGACAGTGAACAGAATGGGGGAAGTTCCCTATGCCAGTGAACGTGTATATAATCAATATGTTTCAAAATGACTGTATCTCAGGTTTTTATAATCATAGAAGACAACAAATTCCTTCTTTTTAAGAGAGAGTCTCACTAGGAAGCCCTGATTAGCCTGGAACACACTATGCAGTAGACCAGGCTGGCCTAGAATTTAGAGAGATCCACCTGCCTCTGCCTCTCTGGTACAGGTTTATAGTTGGGCACAATGTCCAACTATAACTAAACTTTGAAGAGCTAGATTTCAATGATCCAACCAAAGTAAAAATGCCAGAAGAAAATGTTCTACATCTAGAAGTAGAGCATTACAAACACCAGAGGGATCTTGGCTGAGCAGGGATGACTTAGCTCCGGGTTAGAAAACTATAAAGGCAAAGTACTGAGGTAAATGATGCCTCGTGTGTGTCGGAACGCAGATTGCCTAAATATTAAAGAGAGAGATTTAGGGAGCCAGGAAAAAGTGTCAGAATCTTGGGATGTGTTGATTAGCTTTTGTCAACTTGACCCAGCAGCAGCACTCCTCCATGGCCTCTGCACCAGTTCCTGCCTCCAGGTTCCTGTTTTGAGTTCCTGCCCTGACTTCCCTAGGTGATGAACTACTATTGGCATGTATGAGTTAAATAAACCCTTTTTCTTCCCAAGTTGCTTTTGGTTATGGTGTTTCATCACATCAATAGCAACCTCTGACATTCAAGGTGACAGTTCATCCAATCTTTAATAAAATCATACAAGAAAAAGATGATCTTCAAATTAACCCAAAAATTCTGAAAGAAGACAGAATTAGTTGTCACCCTTCCTGTCACCATTCAGAACTCCCAAAACGGCCCAAACTAGTAACTTTGGCATGCCAGGTGTCCCTTTGCTAATGCTATAACTGGTACAAGGGGATATGTAATGGTAAGACAGATGGCATACTAGTGACTAGGGAAGTTGGTACTATATCCAAATATTTGTCGCTATCTGCATGCACCCCTCCATGGCTGGCAGAGGAAAGGATGGAGATTCTTGCAGAGCCCATGCTCAGGACTTCTACTCTTAAGGGATTAGATGGTGGCCCACTGTCTCTCACTATGAGGTTCAGATGTTCAGAAGGAATGGCAGAACATAAAGGCCGATAGCTAAGAGTTAGATAGTCAGTGAGGGCAGGGACCAGATGGCTGACTTCTGACTGTGGGAGAACTCTGGTTTTGCTACCGTTCCAGGCAATATCCAAGAAACCAACAGACCAACAAAGAGAAGTGCCTGAGAATGGCAGAACTTTCTATCTCCCTCCCTAAAAGTTAAGCCTACAGGAAGAAGGAACTGGTATATGTTTCAGCATCTGCTCTAGGACCATCTGTCAAGTGGCTTTGCTGGACAATGGAAAAGACAGTCCTCCCAGAACACAGGGAAGGGCCACAGGCAGTGTTAAAAAAGCAACTCTTCTCTTCTTCCCCAGAAGCATTCTGACAGTAGCTATAAAAGTAAGCTCAGGGCTTACCCTCTTGTCTTCCAAATGAGAGCTTTACTAGAGCGATGGTGTTTTCTCTCTACATGAGCCTTTAGCTAAGCTACGAGGAACTACATTTAGACCAAACAGAGAAAAATGATCTAACTTAGAGATTCTGTAAACAAAGTGGAAAGCGGCAAGGAGATGACCCTTAAGAGTGATCTGTCTTCAAAGGGAAGGAAGGAAAGGCATTCTGCAAGGTAAATGTATATTTGTACTGTATGAGCAAGAACAGTTTTGGAAACTTTATTGGAAATTCATTACAAGATGTAAATGGATGTCAGGCAGTCAAGGGATAAGACAATGAAAGAGGTATTTAACTCATATTTTGTTCAGCCTAGATTCTAACTGGAAATTCATTTATTTTGCAAGAATGGTCACTCATTGGAATATGTCTGAGTACTGTCTCTTCAGTCCTATTAAGTCCAAGGAAGGCCACGTGGCCAAAGCCAACCAATAAAGGCTCTGGGAAGCTAAGTTGGAGTTACTGAAAAATGGACCTCTGTATATTTTTTTTTAACTAAGAATTTCAGCTTCTAGTACAAAATAAAGCCAGAACTGTTGCTAGTCACCCTTGCTGATCAGCCTACCTTAAATGGAGCCACATACAGCTTACTGAAGCAGAGAAATAATGGAAAGTTTGAGCTCCTAGATCTGTCTCATTGCTTTAGATGGACTGGGGTTAGGGGGAGCTGGAGAGATGGCTCACTGGTTAGAACACTGCTCTTCCAAAGGTCCCGAGTTCAATTCCCAGCAACCACATGGTGGTTCACAACCATCTGAAATGGGATCTGATGACCTCTTCTAGTGTGTCTGAAGATAGCTACGGTGTACTCATATACATAAAATAAATAAATCTGAAACAACAACAACAAAAATAATTGGCAGAAATCGCTGTAGCCTGAAATAGCATTTAAACATGGCAAAAGTTGCAAAGATCTGAATTAGGATGTAATCTGCTTGGATCAAATGATGGCGGACCATCATTTATTATTTGTGTTTACATCCAGTTTATGCTCAAAGAGGTCTACATTTCTTAGAAGTACCATGTAATCAAACGTTAACGAAGTTTTAAAATCGAGAGCGAGGTCTGAACAGTAATGATAAAAGAACGGGGGCAGAAGCTGAACGCAAGTCTTAGGTTGGGTTTCCAGTCCAGTGCAATAGAGAATTTGTTTTCATCTGCTGAAATGAAAACCCAAAATGGACTTTAAAGAGTTCTGTGATGTGCTTACATTAAACGAAAGACTTCGCCGGGTGATCCTGCTTCTGATAATAAAGTTCATTTAGCTCCTCGTCCAGTATGATCAAGATTTCTCAACAAAAGCTTCACAAAGATATACAAAGGCTCTTTTTTTTTTTTTTAATGACAGAAAAAGCTGACCCTTCACAAAGCTTGTATCAAGGCAGTTTGGAAGAAGACTTTGATGTAGTGTAGAATATACAGGCTTTTTTTTTTTAACTCTTTTTCAGTTATGAAGCTTGATATTTGAGCATGTTTTGGATATTATAATCCATAGCAGTGGTTCTCAACCTTTGGGGTCACATATCAGATATCCCGCATGTCAGATACTGACATTATGACTCACAACACTAGCAAAATTACAAATAAGTTTGTATTTGGGGGTCACCACAACATGTGGAACTATATTAGAAGGTTATAGTATTAGGAAGGTTGAGATCACTGGTTTAGAGGGAGGGTCTCATGTCTCTTGAGATTCATCCATCATTAACAGTGAGATGGTTTATAATGGGTTACAGTTAAAATTGCACAGTGGGTTGGAATAGTGGTACACAGCTGTAATTCTAGCATATTGGAGGCTAGGGTTGATGGTGACTGCAAATTTGAGTTCAAGATCGTGTGTGAATGTGTGTGTGTGTGTGGGGGGGTGTTACCTGAAGAATGATATGTACCATATAAGCCCACAAACAATAACCTCTAGGAATAAGAGACCCTTAAACCAGAGTTAGAGGTCTTAAAGAAAAACAAAACCAAAACCTCACAAGATTTTTGCTGTTGTTTTTGAAAGGTTGTTTTCCTCCTTTACCTTCCATTGCAGCCCAGATGTTCCCAGCTGCCTGGACTTCTGCATTGCTCTCTGGTTATGATGCCTACAAAGGAATTCATTTCCATGTTTAATCACTTTGATCCTGTTACTTTTTCTAGGGTGGCCTGAGGCTTTTAATTAACCTTAAATAAATCTCAGATGTTGTACTTTCTCCTCCATTCGTAAGTTTCTTTCTTTACCTCTATACTTTTGTTTTTTTCTTACCCCACTCACATCTGTCACTGGGCCACTTCATATACAATAGAAAGTCCTGGTCAATGCCTCCCACTGAGAATATGGCCTCCCAGCTGGTCAGGGTCCTCTCCACTCTGTGACAGGCAGGACACAGTTAGTATTCCAGTCTACACATCCCCACTGATATTTGTCTCCCCAGAGGTAAGAAAGGAAAGAATGAACACTTCCGGCTTCATCTCAAAATCTGTGCATTAAAGTCCTAACCACAAGCACTTCAAAATGTGACCTTAACTTTCAAATGAACCAATGTGAACCAATTAATATTAGTCATGCTAAAGTAGCTCCTAATCCAATACGACTAGTGCCCACATCAAGAGAATACGAAAGAGAACACTAGACACGGGAAGAATGGTAAAACATTAAGTAAGGCCAGAAATCTGCAGAATGACCCCAAGAGCCAGGGAGTGAAGGAGACTGTCCAGGAGTTACAGAAGGTAGGAGAGGAGCTCGAGGAGGAGTCTGTCTTACGCCTCAGCAGGAACCAATCTACTTATACCTTGCGCTCAGACTTGAGACTACAGAAATATGGATCATCAGTTTCTGCTGTTGAAGCCAGCCAGGCTCCAGAGTTTTTAGTGTAGGCAGCTCCAGCAGAACAATGCAACATCTACCTCTGTTCCTTACACACATAGTATTTACAGCTGCTCTTCATGCAGCCACTGTGGAACTAAGACTAGGAACGAAGAACATAGTCTGAAATATTCAATATTTGGCCCCTTACGAAGAGTTTGCAGCTTATCTGATTGGTAGGGTGGGGAATAGGCACCAGGGTCATTCTTTCTTTTTGTTCTCTGAAAACTGTTTGCTGGTCATTTCTAGGTTCCCCCTTCTTCCACAGAGACCTGAGTTTGTCCTGCTGATTTGCCTAGGACCAGAAAGTTCTATTAAAAATGAAAGTTATAGTGAAAATAAGAAGGCAGTTTGGGATCCAGGACATGTTCTTCAACTTACTATGTTTTGCTATCCATGGAGTGTTTTTGTGATCTCTTTCCCACACTTGTATGTATCTCTCAGTTGGTCTCGTATCCGGAAGAGGGAACTGTATCACTCATCGCTTTCCACAAACCTCAGCTTCTTCCTCTTCATAGCAAAAGAGTATTGGAAACACAGTTTCCTTCTTGAAGTCTCTCCAAAAAGGAAGTGAGTGCTGATTTTTTTTTCCACTTGGCCATATCCTCTCTAAAGATGCAACTCTCATGACTCAGTCTTAAAATACCACATGACCACATAAAGCTACTTGGGCTAATGCTCAGAGTTCAGATTCTTTTTCCAGGCATCTCTGTATGTTTATGAGTATCTATATTTCCCTTTATGGATGAAACTTAAGTTACCATAGCGCTCTGCCAATGATGAGCTTCCAGCATGGAGTTTTGTTTGAGGTCTGGTTGGTTAAACATTAACGTTATGCTATTATAAATAGCTTCAGTAGTAATAAGCACTCTCTCAGTCCACTGTCAGAGATGTTACTCATGTTGAGAAGGAAGAAAATCTTAAAGATGAAAATGACAAAGATAACAAGTAGCAGCTTTGGAGCTTAGAAAAAATATTTTAATTAGCAATAGAAATATCTAGAAAGATACCTAAGGAAGGATAATCTTTTCCCCTTAGTTGGTCATTCTCTCAAATAACTCAGTGATATTTGTTGGAAATACCTGTAGCATCCAGCTTTCTCTGGTATCCAAAGTGGGAGACATGAGACAGAAAGATCGAGTCAACAGCTAAGAACTTTGACATTCAGACAGACAGTCTGACATCTGACATTCAGTCTTGTTTTGTTTCAATAGATATTCACAGAAGGTAACTGAGAAAAAAAATGGGTGGGTAGCAACTTTGGAATTCTTGGCTTGATCATCTAAAACTCTAAACTGTAGATGCGTCTAGCTATCGAAGGATAGGCAAGGTGGGCCCAGCGGAGTCTATGGCTGGGCATAGCTCATTCAGAAAAAGAGCTCATTCTAAAGAAGGTCACCTGAGTTTGAACTCTGGGTCATTGGGAGGACCTGGGTTTTCTGGCTTGATGATTGCTGGAAGAGAAGGCCACAAGAGAAAGCAACAAGACAAGAACAGTTTTGTAATGAGGGCACAGTTGAATAGCACATGGAACAAGGAAGCTGGGCATTGGGTGTGGGGCAGAGCAGAGGGCACTTTCCCTTCTTGGGGCTTTGTGGGTGGATTCTGAGATGAGTGTTGGAAGAGCCTGAAGCCGAGTTAGACAAAGGGATGTGTGTAGCACTCAGTCTGCCTTGGTGTGTTTGGAGTATTTTTGTGCGTCATGATGGGGAACAGTGATAGGTAACACCGTAGAGTCCCACCTGGACCATTAAAAACAAGACAGAGAGAAACACCAGTGTCTACCACCGCATACCCAACAAATTCAAGGTTTCTATGCCCTACCTCTACCAAGATTCCTAGGGCATAAAGTCCTTGAGACTTACTATGGTTGGAAATTGTAGGAGTTGCACTTTCTAGAAGTGGGAGCACAGCCATAAAGAGAGGATGTAGTTAAAGTTATTGCTTCCACTTGTGAAGATGTCACAGAGGCATAAGCACTGGGGATGGTCATGTTAGGTATCAGCTGTGTGGCCTTGCACGCGTTACTCCAGTGTTTTGGCTTTGGGTTTTATATCAGAAGAACATAATCTTTCCAATGGCCTGGCAAGGTCACCATGGAGTTGATAGAGAATCGTTATGTGGGAAACCTTCTTCAATAAAGTCTTCTATTTGCATGGAATATTGAGGAGTCTGGTATTCACAAAAGGTTTTGAGCACACTGACATTTATAGGCCGTATCATCAGATAACTTTTTATTTTAGTGTAAAAATGCTTTTGGATCTTCCTACACTACTCTCAAGAAATAATTTTCCCATGTACGCAACAGTCATAGAAAAACCCAGAGCTGCTTGAAACAGCTGCTGTGGAGAGCCGCATAGTGCCGCGCCCTTAAGATGGCGCCGGTCTCCGCCTTCCGCCATCCCGATGGCGAGTGCTCTCAGGAGTAAACAAGTCCTTATTTGGCTGTGGCTGGTGATCTGGCTTGCTTCCGTGTATGTGGACCTATCTGCTGTTGCTACGTGGCTCGCTGGGGTAGGCTGGTCCTAGAGTACTTAAGCCTGGGAGGCGCTTCCCCCGGGGTCAGAAGAGTGTTCAAGGTTCCTGAATAAACTGCTTGGAGAAAAGCTCATGTGCTGCGTCATCCTTGCTGGACGAGGCTAGGCGCGACAAGCTGCTTTGAGGGACACCCATGAGTGCCTTGGAAAATGAAGCAATAGCTGGCATACACACACACACACACACAAATGAAGAGTAGAAAAGCCTTTGGGGGCAGTGGGAAGGTGGGGACATAAAAATGCTGGTCTGAAATTTACATGTTTTAACAGAATATGGGACAGTCAGCGTCCAATCTCCCTGGTGGCGATGGCACTATTGGAGAAACTTAATTTTAAATTGTCTGCCAATCTCTGGCTTGCATGTCCAAAAAGAGCCGTTTTCACACCTATGAAGCCACTGGAAACCCATACTCGTGGTAAAATAAAAACCAAAAACCTAATTATCAAACATAACATATGCTTATGCTAAATATATAACCAATGAGACAGCTTTAAAAATGGGTAGTAAGTATTTTGATAAAAGAATCTGATTGCCCCCCAGCAGGAAGACAGACGTCCCTGGTGTGCACTAAGTCCTCTTCACTCACTGAGGGGCAAGTTTTCAACATTAATGATGCTCTGAGATAAGGGATTTCCTCCCACAGCTCATCTTCACAGGACTTTCTTTAACCAATAGCCCATGAATGTTCAGGAGCCTGACAGTGAACAAAGCACTTTACGAATTCAAATATCTTTGTTTGCAGAACAGTGGCTGGGAGCTAGCTTAAACCCCGGAAGTCACTATGCATATTGACTTCAGAATCTGCCTTTCTCTTTAGGGTTAGAGTCATCTTTCCCATGGGGGGTTAGAGTCACCTTTCCCATGGGGGTTAGAGTCACCTTTCCCATGGGGGCTAGAGTCATCTTTGGCTTTCTCCTTTATTCTTATCCTGTTCCAGGTTGGAGCTGGTTTTCTTACTTGAGCAAACCAAGACTATTCTTTTAGTTAATTCCACATTTGTTTTTTAAATACGACTTGACTAGCTTATCTCTACCTGAGTCCTTCTCAGTAAATTCTGCCCTATCCATGAACGTCATCTTTATCTGGTCTATTCCTTGGAAATCACCCCAAAGTTAGGCAAGTCTCTTCAACTCTATTATTTCCTTTAGTCTTTTTAATTATGCTTATTAATTTGTGTATGCACAAGTGTAGGTGAAAGGTGGAGGTTAAAGGACAACTTTTGGGAATCAGATGTCTCCTTTCCCCATGTGGGACCCAGAGATAGCATTCAGGTCCTAAGGCTTTGAGGTGAGCGCTTTTATAGACTGAGCCGTCTTGCAAACCTTCTCTTGTACTTTTAAAATGTCCTCCCTGATACTCTGGAAGAATTGATGTCTTGGATCCCTGTAAAACCCTCCTTACTATGTTATCCCAGAGAGCTTCTGTTGGTATCAGGCTCCAAACCCAGTGACATCACATCTAGGTGACTCCCACATCGTTGCCAAGGCAACTGCCATACACTCCTGGAATCCACCTGGCTACCTCACCTTTACCTGGGAAAGGCTACATCATTGCCCATATAAAACAGGCAGAACCATGACCTCGCCCCCTCTGCTTCCATCTTCTTCGTTTACTTCTCCCCCACCCCCACCTTTGTCCTGAATAACCCCCTCTCCTTGGAACCATTTGGTCTGGTGTTATCTGTTCTAACAGCTTCTCCCACGCGTTAACTATAGGTGGCTATGGAACACTTGGGATATGCTGAACACATTCAACTGTGAAGCCTTGGAATTAGGAAAAGAAAATATCTTACTACTAATAATGTGTGGTGATTTGGTAAAATTATAACTTTTATTTCACCTGTTGTTTTTTCTTTTTAATTTTACTTTTGAGACAAGATGCTCACTTTGTAGCATAAGCAGGCCTTGAACTAAGACTTTTTGAACGTCATCTCGAATCATAGAGATTCACCCTAAAAACTAGCCTTTTAAGAAAACATGTGTGTACTAGAAAATTTTCAATAACATGAGTAGTTCTACTTACACTGCCATGGGTAGTGCTGATGTGCTCTAAACTCTGAATCCAGGTCTTCATCAGAGACTCCATCCCACTCCCAAACGAATTCTACATCTCCTGGCTTACATTATTTTTCACAATGGGAATTAGCACTACCTATGATCTAGTTAAAACCCCTTGAAAATTTCTATCTGAAAAAAAAAAATTCTCAGTTCACCAAGTTCCCGTGGTGCCACTCACAGGAAGCATACTGATTCCAAAATCATCCCATTGGGAATAAACCAAAGGTTTTTCCTTATTCTCCGAGGACTTAAAACAGGCAGAGTAGGGGTAGAGTATTCACAAACGTTCTTGCTTGCCGTGGAGGGTGCAGTCGGCTTCCTGGATAATTACACCCAGTGAGACAGTTCTACATGAAGTGGAGTGGAATTCAAGGGAGTATGTAAAGGTTCCTCTGAGAATGCAGAGTTAATAAAAATGGATGGTAGACAGGATGCGGTTTTCCTGAAGGGAGTTCACAAGCAATATCAACTTAGCCCAAGGGAGCAATGGGGTTGGATGCTGCTCAAGTGCTTAGATCAATGGCTCAGTGGCTTGACTTATCTCTCAAATGTTATTCTTACACTATGGATGTGTTAGTAGAAAAATGAGTGCAAACAGTCTCTCTCTCTCTCTCCCTCTCCCTCTCCCTCTCTCTCTCTCTCTCTCTCTCTCTCTCTCTCTCTCTCTCTCTTTCTCTCCCTCTCTCTCTCTCTCTACCTCTCACCCCTCTCCTCCATCCTCAAGTTGTAGTTCTGAGATTCATTATGTAAAGAAAATACATTGAGTTTAAAGAGACTGGGATGGGGACTGGAAGTGGGAAACACTGGAGCCTGAAATGATTAGGACCACTTAGCAAGGCCCAAACTCCAGCTGGGGCAGATCAGCCTTTATTTTGCTTGCTGTGCCCGGAACACTTTTGGGGGGGCTAGTATTGTTTGAATTGTTTTATTTTGCCCTATAGGTGTTATAGCACCTCCAGGATAACCTTCCCTGTGGACTTATTTGAATCAAGAGATGGTCTTTTTAAAATGCAAACGCTTCTGAGTGTTAAAGCGCTTCTGCTAATTTACACATTAGTGTGAATTTATTCTAGCAAATTGCCTTTCTGCCTTGAACTTCCTGAGTTGGCAATCTCCTTTCAAAATAAAGGCTTGGAAGGCTGCCTAGATGCCCTGCTCCCTTAATCCACCAAACTAACATTTTAAGGACCAAACCAATCTGTGTCAACTCTTGGAAGGCATTTTATTTGAGAGATGAGAAGCTCAGAGTTTACTTTACCCAGAAGCACCGCTCAGATTTCCCCAGTAGTAAAAGGATGTTTATGACTAGGCCCACTAAACCTCTGTGCTGTGGCTCTTGTGGCCCATCTCCTCTGGAGAATCTGTGGTCACTTAGCAGTGTCTGTGGGAGAGAGCTATGTCTCTTCAGTGGTATGGCCATCCCGCTAACTTGCTCCTGAGGAAAAAAACCAAGAAAACAAAAAAGTCTCTGATCCTGTAAACAGCCTAAATAACTCACAGAGTTATCCCTTCCCCATACACACACACTAAAAAAATCAAACCAAACCAAACAACCAAACAAACCACACATACAAGAATTACAACTATTTGGGAAGAGGAATATCAGCATGGGTGGAAGGGAACAATGAAGAGTAATGGGGGTAAATACGAAAATATCACAATGACAGCCATTTGTCTTAGTTAGGGTTACCATTGCTGTGATGAATGCCATGATCAAAGGAAACTTGGGGAGAAAAGGATTTATTTCGAGTACTTATCTTGAATCACAATCCACTGAAGGAGGCCAAGGCAGGCACTAATACTATGGAGAAACCTGAAGACAGGAGCTGTCACAGAGACCATGGAGGAGTGTGGCTTACTTCTCAGTAAGCATGCTCAGCCTGCTTTCTTATAGAACCCAGGACAACCAGGCCATGGATGGCCCCACCCACAATGGGCTGGCCCCTCCTCCACAGCCACTAATATCAAAATGTCCTACAGGCTTGCTTACAGCCCCATCTTATGAAAGGATTCTTTTTCCATTGAGTGTCCCTCCTCTTAGATGATTTTAGATTGTGTCTAGCCAACATAAAACTAGCCAGAAAACCATTATTATATGTAATAATTATGCATGCTAGTAGAAAGGGGTCTTTTTCAATGTGAAAACTAGAAAGATTGCTGTTGAGAGGTGGAAGAGAGGGTGGAATACCATTTATGGTCTTCTAGTCAGGATTATGGGGAAGGAAATGTCCCCATTGCCTCAGGCTATTTGGGCAAGGTGAAAAATGATTCATGGTGGATTATCAATTCTGCCCACTCTGTGAACAACTGTGCAGTTACTGAGCAACCTGAGAATCAGGACCATTGTGACGAGAAACTCTCCAGGTACCTCCACATTCCGTTCACCCTGCCAGAAGCTTTCCTGGCTCTGTATGTCTGTGTTCTCAAGGGTCTCAAGGGAGCCACTGCGGTTCTTGGAGTAAACCCGCTTCTGACACTTCATCAGATCCCCTCCATGAGTTGGGTCATCCTAGTGGGGCCATCCTCTAGGTCACTTGAGGTTATGGAACATGATGATAAAGACATTTTGCTGGACTGGGTTCGTTGGGCTTCTAAAATTTCCCTTAAACCCATATGACTGAGCACTTCCTTATAAAAATCCAGTTTTAGAAAGAACTTTGCCTTCTACCTTCTTTATCCAATGCCCTTCCCGACCCCGCAAAGACTGATTTGTATCTCTTCTGTTGGCCTCCACCAAAGATGTCACAGCAACCTGGTCTGGTTCCAGCAAGAATCCCATCACATTGTGTTGTACCTTTGGTGTTTCTTCTTCTTGGTAATGTTTTATTCCACAGACTTTGTGCATCTCTGGAGCCAAGGTCTCTTTTGCCCAGAGCTGAACCGGGTCTCTCTTCTGCTAAAAAAATTCTAGTTGCTATAGTCCTAACATAAGCCTTCTTGAAGTGTTGTATTAAAATCTTTTCCCTGTGTGTATATGTGTTTGACGTATGTATGTGAGGGCATCCATGAGCCAGAGAGGCCAGAGAGGTTGACCCTGTTGTTGGTCAGAGCCTTCTACTTTGTTTTAAGATGGTCTCTGTCTGTCTCTGTCTGTCTCTCTGTCTCTCTGCCTTTCTCTCTGCCTTTCTCTCTGCCTTTCTCTCTCTCTCTCTCTCTCTCTCTCTCTCTCTCTCTCTCTCTCTCTCATTGTCTACTGCTGTGTAAGCCACACTAGATGGCCTCCAACCTCCAAGAGAGTCTCATGCCCCTCCCCCATCTCGTAGCAGGCGTGCTCAGATACAGATGCACACTATTTCCCAGCTTTACTTGAGTTCTGGCAATTCAAACTCAAGCTATTTTACTTGCATGGCAAATGTTTTACTCACTAATCAACATATCTAGCTTTCTCTGGGAATGTTTTAAGAAATGTCCTGATGAAATGGAGTGACGGCTCAGTGGTCAAGAGTGCTTGTGCTCTTCTAGAAGATTTTAAGTTTGGTTCTTAGCACCCATGCCTAACCTGCTATAATTTGAGAGAGACAGCCTGTTATGACCTCAACACACACAAACACACACCAAATACACATATACATACAACATGAATGTTTACACGCACACATGTGCATACACACATGCCCATACTTACTAAATCTTAAAAAATTATATATCCTGAAGAAATTGTTTTAACCAAAACAATCATGGGAGGTACAGAGACAGAGAGATCTTGGAGGGAGAGAGGAGGGGGAGGGAAAAGGGGGGCAGGATCAGGTATGGGAAGAGACAGGAGAGAAGTACAGAGGGTCAAGAAATTGAACAGAAATATGTAGCAGTGGGGGAAAAGGAACTGGGGGTAGCCACTAGAAAATACTAGATACCAGGGAAGCAAGAGGTTCCCAGGACTCAACAGGGATGACATTAGCAGAAATACAGAACAAAGGAGAGATAGAACCAGACCAGTAGAGACCATTTCCAGTAGATAGGCAAGACCCCCAGTTGAGGGATGGGACCATCCACCCATTTTGAAAATTTTAAGCCAGAATTGTTCCTGTCTAAAGGAAATGCAGGGACAAAAAATGGAGCAGAGAATAAAGGAAAGGCCATCCAGAGACTGGGGATCCATCCCCATCTGCAGACACCAAAACCAGACACTATTGCTGATGCCAAGAAGTGCTTGCTGACAAGAGCCTGGTATAGCTGTCCCCTGAGAGGCTCTGCCAGCATCTGACTAATATAGTTGCAGAAACTCATAGCCAACCATTGGACTGAACACAGGGACCCCAGTGGAAGAGTTAGGGGAAGGACTGAAGGAGACGAAGGGGATTGCAACCCCATTGGAAGAACAACAATATCAACTAACTGGACCATCCAGAGCTCCAAGGGACTAAACCACCAACCAAAGAGTACACATGGAGGGACCATGACTCCAGCTGCATATGTAGCAGAGGACGGCCTTATCTGGCATCAATGGGAGGAGAGGCCCTTGGTACTGTGGCGGTCTGACGCCCCAGAATAGGGGAATGCTAGAACAGTGAGGTGGGAGTAGGTGGGTAGGTGAGGGAGCACCCTCATAGAAGCAAAGGGGACAGAGAATGGGATAGGAAGTTTGTGGAGGGGAAACCAGGAAGGGGGACAACATTTAAAATGTAAATAAATAAAATAACCAATAGAAATTGTTTTAACAATGCCCAATTCAAAAGCCACAGAAAATATTGTTCAAGAGTGGCCCAAATGTTCTTAATCATTGGTCCAGCTTCGCAACCAGAAACAGTGAAGAAACTTGAAACCCCAGGAAACCATTTCTTTAATCTTCTTGGGTAACTTATTAGTAACGTTTGTAAATTCTACCCCAAGGAGCCCAACACCAGACGAGCAGCTCTCGAGAGGTTCATGCAGAGCAAGTACTCAGTAAATGCCTGCAGGCTGACCCCAATATATTAGCAAAGTCATTGCAAATATACTCTCTACTTTATTGAAAGCTTGTAAATGTCTTCTTCTCAGATAGATCTTATCTTTGCCAGTTGCTGTTTGGAGTGTGCCTTTTTGGCTTTGGCAGGTGCTGCACAAGTCTAGGGTGTGGAGAATGTATTACAGTCATCGGTCCTGATATCCAGTCAAAAATGAGAGGAAAATTATACAATCACCAAGGGATATAAACCAAACCAGAATGAAAGCCGTTTGCTCTTCAGATAGGTCTGCCAAGAAGGCTCGGTGGGTAAAAGATGCCTGTTGTCAGGGTAAAGATGCCTGTTGTTGTCAGGGTAAAGATGCCTG